>NC_133342.1:44730056-45330056 GCF_030506205.2 Paramisgurnus dabryanus
AAATGCCTTTAAACGACATTTCTCATCATAAGAATGCTCCTGAAGGCATTTTAGGCCGAATTGGGCACTTTTGCATGAAAAGTCAAAATCCAACCTGAAATGTTGAAATCGCTTGAAAAATGCTTTTCTGAGCTGGAAATGCCTTTAAACGACATTTTTCATCATAAGAATGCTTCTGAAGGCATTTTAGGCCGAATTGGGCACTTTTGCATGAAAAGTCAAAATCCAACCTGAAATGCTGAAATCGCTTGAAAAATGCTTTTCTGAGCTGGAAATGCTTTAAACGACATTTCTCATCATAAGAATGCTTTTGAAGGCATTTTAGGCCGAGTTGGGCACTTTTGCATGAAAAGTCACAATCCAACCTGAAATGCTGAAATCGCTTGAAAAATGCTTTTCTGAGCTGGAAATGCCTTTAAACGACATTTCTCATCATAAGAATGCGTTTGAAGGCATTTTAGGCCGAATTGGGCACTTTTGCATGAAAAGTCAAAATCCAACCTGAAATGTTGAAATCGCTTGAAAAATGCTTTTCTGAGCTGGAAATGCCTTTAAACGACATTTCTCATCATAAGAATGCTTCTGAAGGCATTTTAGGCCGAATTGGGCACTTTTGCATGAAAAGTCAAAATCCAACCTGAAATGTTGAAATCGCTTGAAAAATGCTTTTCTGAGCTGGAAATGCCTTTAAACGACATTTCTCATCATAAGAATGCTCCTGAAGGCATTTTAGGCCGAATTGGGCACTTTTGCATGAAAAGTCAAAATCCAACCTGAAATGTTGAAATCGCTTGAAAAATGCTTTTCTGAGCTGGAAATGCCTTTAAACGACATTTCTCATCATAAGAATGCTTTTGAAGGCATTTTAGGCCGAATTGGGCACTTTTGCATGAAAAGTCACAATCCAACCTGAAATGCTGAAATCGCTTGAAAAATGCTTTTCTGAGCTGGAAATGCCTTTAAACGACATTTCTCATCATAAGAATGCTTTTGAAGGCATTTTAGGCCGAATTGGGCACTTTTGCATGAAAAGTCAAAATCCAACCTGAAATGTTGAAATCGCTTGAAAAATGCTTTTCTGAGCTGGAAATGCCTTTAAACGACATTTCTCATCATAAGAATGCTCCTGAAGGCATTTTAGGCCGAATTGGGCACTTTTGCATTAAAAGTCAAAATCCAACCTGAAATGTTGAAATCGCTTGAAAAATGCTTTTCTGAGCTGGAAATGCCTTTAAACGACATTTCTCATCATAAGAATGCTTTTGAAGGCATTTTAGGCCGAGTTGGGCACTTTTGCATGAAAAGTCACAATCCAACCTGAAATGCTGAAATCGCTTGAAAAGTGCTTTTCTGAGCTGGAAATGCCTTTAAACGACATTTCTCATCATAAGAATGCTCCTGAAGGCATTTTAGGCCGAATTGGGCACTTTTGCATGAAAAGTCACAATCCAACCTGAAATGCTGAAATCGCTTGAAAAATGCTTTTCTGAGCTGGAAATGCCTTTAAACGACATTTCTCATCATAAGAATGCTCCTGAAGGCATTTTAGGCCGAATTGGGCACTTTTGCATGAAAAGTCAAAATCCAACCTGAAATGTTGAAATCGCTTGAAAAATGCTTTTCTGAGCTGGAAATGCCTTTAAACGACATTTCTCATCATAAGAATGCTTCTGAAGGCATTTTAGGCCGAATTGGGCACTTTTGCATGAAAAGTCAAAATCCAACCTGAAATGTTGAAATCGCTTGAAAAATGCTTTTCTGAGCTGGAAATGCCTTTAAACGACATTTCTCATCATAAGAATGCTTCTGAAGGCATTTTAGGCCGAATTGGGCACTTTTGCATGAAAAGTCAAAATCCAACCTGAAATGTTGAAATGGCTTGAAAAATGCTTTTCCGAGCTGGAAATGCCTTTAAACGACATTTCTCATCATAAGAATGCTTCTGAAGGCATTTTAGGCCGAATTGGGCACTTTTGCATGAAACGTCAAAATCCAACCTGAAATGTTGAAATCGCTTGAAAAATGCTTTTCTGAGCTGGAAATGCCTTTAAACGACATTTCTCATCATAAGAATGCTCCTGAAGGCATTTTAGGCCGAATTGGGCACTTTTGCATGAAAAGTCAAAATCCAACCTGAAATGTTGAAATCGCTTGAAAAATGCTTTTCTGAGCTGGAAATGCCTTTAAACGACATTTCTCATCATAAGAATGCTTCTGAAGGCATTTTAGGCCGAATTGGGCACTTTTGCATGAAAAGTCAAAATCCAACCTGAAATGTTGAAATCGCTTGAAAAATGCTTTTCTGAGCTGGAAATGCCTTTAAACGACATTTCTCATCATAAGAATGCTTCTGAAGGCATTTTAGGCCGAATTGGGCACTTTTGCATGAAAAGTCAAAATCCAACCTGAAATGTTGAAATCGCTTGAAAAATGCTTTTCTGAGCTGGAAATGCCTTTAAACGACATTTCTCATCATAAGAATGCTTTTGAAGGCATTTTAGGCCGAGTTGGGCACTTTTGCATGAAAAGTCACAATCCAACCTGAAATGCTGAAATCGCTTGAAAAATGCTTTTCTGAGCTGGAAATGCTTTAAACGACATTTCTCATCATAAGAATGCTTTTGAAGGCATTTTAGGCCGAGTTGGGCACTTTTGCATGAAAAGTCACAATCCAACCTGAAATGCTGAAATCGCTTGAAAAATGCTTTTCTGAGCTGGAAATGCCTTTAAACGACATTTCTCATCATCAGAATGCGTTTGAAGGCATTTTAGGCCGAATTGGGCACTTTTGCATGAAAAGTCAAAATCCAACCTGAAATGTTGAAATCGCTTGAAAAATGCTTTTCTGAGCTGGAAATGCCTTTAAACGACATTTCTCATCATAAGAATGCTCCTGAAGGCATTTTAGGCCGAATTGGGCACTTTGCATGAAAAGTCAAAATCCAACCTGAAATGTTGAAATCGCTTGAAAAATGCTTTTCTGAGCTGGAAATGCCTTTAAACGACATTTATCATCATAAGAATGCTTTTGAAGGCATTTTAGGCCGAATTGGGCACTTTTGCATGAAAAGTCAAAATCCAACCTGAAATGTTGAAATCGCTTGCAAAATGCTTTTCTGAGCTGGAAATGCCTTTAAACGACAATTTCTCATCATAAGAATGCTTCTGAAGGCATTTTAGGCCGAATTGGGCACTTTTGCATGAAAAGTCAAAATCCAACCTGAAATGTTGAAATCGCTTGAAAAATGCTTTTCTGAGCTGGAAATGCCTTTAAACGACATTTCTCATCATAAGAATGCTTTTGAAGGCATTTTAGGCCGAGTTGGGCACTTTTGCATGAAAAGTCACAATCCAACCTGAAATGTTGAAATCGCTTGAAAAATGCTTTTCTGAGCTGGAAATGCCTTTAAACGACATTTCTCATCATAAGAATGCTTTTGAAGGCATTTTAGGCCGAGTTGGGCACTTTTGCATGAAAAGTCACAATCCAACCTGAAATGCTGAAATCGCTTGAAAAATGCTTTTCTGAGCTGGAAATGCCTTTAAACGACATTTCTTATCATAAGAATGCTTTTGAAGGCATTTTAGGCCGAATTGGGCACTTTTGCATGAAAAGTCAAAATCTAACCTGAAATGTTGAAATCGCTTGAAAAATGCTTTTCTGAGCTGGAAATGCCTTTAAACGACATTTCTCATCATAAGAATGCTTCTGAAGGCATTTTAGGCCGAATTGGGCACTTTTGCATGAAAAGTCAAAATCCAACCTGAAATGCTGAAATCGCTTGAAAAATGCTTTTCTGAGCTGGAAATGCCTTTAAACGACATTTCTCATCATAAGAATGCTTCTGAAGGCATTTTAGGCCGAATTGGGCACTTTTGCATGAAAAGTCAAAATCCAACCTGAAATGTTGAAATCTCTTGAAAAATGCTTTTCTGAGCTGGAAATGGCTTTAAACGACATTTCTCATCATAAGAATGCTTCTGAAGGCATTTTAGGCCGAATTGGGCACTTTTGCATGAAAAGTCAAAATCCAACCTGAAATGTTGAAATCGCTTGAAAAATGCTTTTCTCAGCTGGAAATGCCTTTAAACGACATTTCTCATCATAAGAATGCTTTTGAAGGCATTTTAGGCCGAGTTGGGCACTTTTGCATGAAAAGTCACAATCCAACCTGAAATGCTGAAATCGCTTGAAAAATGCTTTTCTGAGCTGGAAATGCTTTAAACGACATTTCTCATCATAAGAATGCTTTTGAAGGCATTTTAGGCCGAGTTGGGCACTTTTGCATGAAAAGTCACAATCCAACCTGAAATGCTGAAATCGCTTGAAAAATGCTTTTCTGAGCTGGAAATGCCTTTAAACGACATTTCTCATCATAAGAATGCGTTTGAAGGCATTTTAGGCCGAATTGGGCACTTTTGCATGAAAAGTCAAAATCCAACCTGAAATGTTGAAATGGCTTGAAAAATGCTTTTCTGAGCTGGAAATGCCTTTAAACGACATTTCTCATCATAAGAATGCTCCTGAAGGCATTTTAGGCCGAATTGGGCACTTTTGCATGAAAAGTCAAAATCCAACCTGAAATGTTGAAATCGCTTGAAAAATGCTTTTCTGAGCTGGAAATGCCTTTAAACGACATTTATCATCATAAGAATGCTTTTGAAGGCATTTTAGGCCGAATTGGGCACTTTTGCATGAAAAGTCAAAATCCAACCTGAAATGTTGAAATCGCTTGAAAAATGCTTTTCTGAGCTGGAAATGCCTTTAAACGACATTTTTCATCATAAGAATGCTTCTGAAGGCATTTTAGGCCGAATTGGGCACTTTTGCATGAAAAGTCAAAATCCAACCTGAAATGCTGAAATCGCTTGAAAAATGCTTTTCTGAGCTGGAAATGCTTTAAACGACATTTCTCATCATAAGAATGCTTTTGAAGACATTTTAGGCCGAGTTGGGCACTTTTGCATGAAAAGTCACAATCCAACCTGAAATGCTGAAATCGCTTGAAAAATGCTTTTCTGAGCTGGAAATGCCTTTAAACGACATTTCTCATCATAAGAATGCGTTTGAAGGCATTTTAGGCCGAATTGGGCACTTTTGCATGAAAAGTCAAAATCCAACCTGAAATGTTGAAATCGCTTGAAAAATGCTTTTCTGAGCTGGAAATGCCTTTAAACGACATTTCTCATCATAAGAATGCTTCTGAAGGCATTTTAGGCCGAATTGGGCACTTTTGCATGAAAAGTCAAAATCCAACCTGAAATGTTGAAATCGCTTGAAAAATGCTTTTCTGAGCTGGAAATGCCTTTAAACGACATTTCTCATCATAAGAATGCTCCTGAAGGCATTTTAGGCCGAATTGGGCACTTTTGCATGAAAAGTCAAAATCCAACCTGAAATGTTGAAATCGCTTGAAAAATGCTTTTCTGAGCTGGAAATGCCTTTAAACGACATTTCTCATCATAAGAATGCTTTTGAAGGCATTTTAGGCCGAATTGGGCACTTTTGCATGAAAAGTCACAATCCAACCTGAAATGCTGAAATCGCTTGAAAAATGCTTTTCTGAGCTGGAAATGCCTTTAAACGACATTTCTCATCATAAGAATGCTTTTGAAGGCATTTTAGGCCGAATTGGGCACTTTTGCATGAAAAGTCAAAATCCAACCTGAAATGTTGAAATCGCTTGAAAAATGCTTTTCTGAGCTGGAAATGCCTTTAAACGACATTTCTCATCATAAGAATGCTTCTGAAGGCATTTTAGGCCGAATTGGGCACTTTTGCATGAAAAGTCAAAATCCAACCTGAAATGTTGAAATCGCTTGAAAAATGCTTTTCTGAGCTGGAAATGCCTTTAAACGACATTTCTCATCATAAGAATGCTTTTGAAGGCATTTTAGGCCGAGTTGGGCACTTTTGCATGAAAAGTCACAATCCAACCTGAAATGCTGAAATCGCTTGAAAAATGCTTTTCTGAGCTGGAAATGCTTTAAACGACATTTCTCATCATAAGAATGCTTTTGAAGGCATTTTAGGCCGAGTTGGGCACTTTTGCATGAAAAGTCACAATCCAACCTGAAATGCTGAAATCGCTTGAAAAATGCTTTTCTGAGCTGGAAATGCCTTTAAACGACATTTCTCATCATCAGAATGCGTTTGAAGGCATTTTAGGCCGAATTGGGCACTTTTGCATGAAAAGTCAAAATCCAACCTGAAATGTTGAAATCGCTTGAAAAATGCTTTTCTGAGCTGGAAATGCCTTTAAACGACATTTCTCATCATAAGAATGCTCCTGAAGGCATTTTAGGCCGAATTGGGCACTTTTGCATGAAAAGTCAAAATCCAACCTGAAATGTTGAAATCGCTTGAAAAATGCTTTTCTGAGCTGGAAATGCCTTTAAACGACATTTATCATCATAAGAATGCTTTTGAAGGCATTTTAGGCCGAATTGGGCACTTTTGCATGAAAAGTCAAAATCCAACCTGAAATGTTGAAATCGCTTGCAAAATGCTTTTCTGAGCTGGAAATGCCTTTAAACGACATTTCTCATCATAAGAATGCTTCTGAAGGCATTTTAGGCCGAATTGGGCACTTTTGCATGAAAAGTCAAAATCCAACCTGAAATGTTGAAATCGCTTGAAAAATGCTTTTCTGAGCTGGAAATGCCTTTAAACGACATTTCTCATCATAAGAATGCTTTTGAAGGCATTTTAGGCCGAGTTGGGCACTTTTGCATGAAAAGTCACAATCCAACCTGAAATGTTGAAATCGCTTGAAAAATGCTTTTCTGAGCTGGAAATGCCTTTAAACGACATTTCTCATCATAAGAATGCTTTTGAAGGCATTTTAGGCCGAGTTGGGCACTTTTGCATGAAAAGTCACAATCCAACCTGAAATGCTGAAATCGCTTGAAAAATGCTTTTCTGAGCTGGAAATGCCTTTAAACGACATTTCTTATCATAAGAATGCTTTTGAAGGCATTTTAGGCCGAATTGGGCACTTTTGCATGAAAAGTCAAAATCTAACCTGAAATGTTGAAATCGCTTGAAAAATGCTTTTCTGAGCTGGAAATGCCTTTAAACGACATTTCTCATCATAAGAATGCTTCTGAAGGCATTTTAGGCCGAATTGGGCACTTTTGCATGAAAAGTCAAAATCCAACCTGAAATGCTGAAATCGCTTGAAAAATGCTTTTCTGAGCTGGAAATGCCTTTAAACGACATTTCTCATCATAAGAATGCTTCTGAAGGCATTTTAGGCCGAATTGGGCACTTTTGCATGAAAAGTCAAAATCCAACCTGAAATGTTGAAATCTCTTGAAAAATGCTTTTCTGAGCTGGAAATGGCTTTAAAACGACATTTCTCATCATAAGAATGCTTCTGAAGGCATTTTAGGCCGAATTGGGCACTTTTGCATGAAAAGTCAAAATCCAACCTGAAATGTTGAAATCGCTTGAAAAATGCTTTTCTCAGCTGGAAATGCCTTTAAACGACATTTCTCATCATAAGAATGCTTTTGAAGGCATTTTAGGCCGAGTTGGGCACTTTTGCATGAAAAGTCACAATCCAACCTGAAATGCTGAAATCGCTTGAAAAATGCTTTTCTGAGCTGGAAATGCTTTAAACGACATTTCTCATCATAAGAATGCTTTTGAAGGCATTTTAGGCCGAGTTGGGCACTTTTGCATGAAAAGTCACAATCCAACCTGAAATGCTGAAATCGCTTGAAAAATGCTTTTCTGAGCTGGAAATGCCTTTAAACGACATTTCTCATCATAAGAATGCGTTTGAAGGCATTTTAGGCCGAATTGGGCACTTTTGCATGAAAAGTCAAAATCCAACCTGAAATGTTGAAATGGCTTGAAAAATGCTTTTCTGAGCTGGAAATGCCTTTAAACGACATTTCTCATCATAAGAATGCTCCTGAAGGCATTTTAGGCCGAATTGGGCACTTTTGCATGAAAAGTCAAAATCCAACCTGAAATGTTGAAATCGCTTGAAAAATGCTTTTCTGAGCTGGAAATGCCTTTAAACGACATTTATCATCATAAGAATGCTTTTGAAGGCATTTTAGGCCGAATTGGGCACTTTTGCATGAAAAGTCAAAATCCAACCTGAAATGCTGAAATCGCTTGAAAAATGCTTTTCTGAGCTGGAAATGCTTTAAACGACAATCCTCATCATAAGAATGCTTTTGAAGGCATTTTAGGCCGAGTTGGGCACTTTTGCATGAAAAGTCACAATCCAACCTGAAATGCTGAAATCGCTTGAAAAATGCTTTTCTGAGCTGGAAATGCCTTTAAACGACATTTCTCATCATAAGAATGCTTTTGAAGGCATTTTAGGCCGAATTGGGCACTTTTGCATGAAAAGTCAAAATCCAACCTGAAATGTTGAAATCGCTTGAAAAATGCTTTTCTGAGCTGGAAATGCCTTTAAACGACATTTCTCATCATAAGAATGCTTTTGAAGGCATTTTAGGCCGAGTTGGGCACTTTTGCATGAAAAGTCACAATCCAACCTGAAATGCTGAAATCGCTTGAAAAGTGCTTTTCTGAGCTGGAAATGCCTTTAAACGACATTTCTCATCATAAGAATGCTCCTGAAGGCATTTTAGGCCGAATTGGGCACTTTTGCATGAAAAGTCACAATCCAACCTGAAATGCTGAAATCGCTTGAAAAATGCTTTTCTGAGCGGGAAATGCCTTTAAACGACATTTCTCATCATAAGAATGCTCCTGAAGGCATTTTAGGCCGAATTGGGCACTTTTGCATGAAAAGTCAAAATCCAACCTGAAATGTTGAAATCGCTTGAAAAATGCTTTTCTGAGCTGGAAATGCCTTTAAACGACATTTCTCATCATAAGAATGCTCCTGAAGGCATTTTAGGCCGAATTGGGCACTTTTGCATGAAAAGTCACAATCCAACCTGAAATGCTGAAATCGCTTGAAAAATGCTTTTCTGAGCTGGAAATGCCTTTAAACGACATTTCTCATCATAAGAATGCTCCTGAAGGCATTTTAGGCCGAATTGGGCACTTTTGCATGAAAAGTCAAAATCCAACCTGAAATGTTGAAATCGCTTGAAAAATGCTTTTCTGAGCTGGAAATGCCTTTAAACGACATTTCTCATCATAAGAATGCTTCTGAAGGCATTTTAGGCCGAATTGGGCACTTTTGCATGAAAAGTCAAAATCCAACCTGAAATGTTGAAATCGCTTGAAAAATGCTTTTCTGAGCTGGAAATGCCTTTAAACGACATTTCTCATCATAAGAATGCTTCTGAAGGCATTTTAGGCCGAATTGGGCACTTTTGCATGAAAAGTCAAAATCCAACCTGAAATGTTGAAATCGCTTGAAAAATGCTTTTCTGAGCTGGAAATGCCTTTGAACGATATTTCTCATCATAAGAATGCTCCTGAAGGCATTTTAGGCCGAATTGGGCACTTTTGCATGAAAAGTCAAAATCCAACCTGAAATGTTGAAATCGCTTGAAAAATGCTTTTCTGACCTGGAAATGCCTTTAAACGACATTTCTCATCATAAGAATGCTTCTGAAGGCATTTTAGGCCGAATTGAAATCGCTTGAAATCGCTTGAAAAATGCTTTTCTGAGCTGGAAATGCCTTTAAACGACATTTCTCATCATAAGAATGCTCCTGAAGGCATTTTAGGCCGAATTAGGCACTTTTGCATGAAAAGTCAAAATCCAATCTGAAATGTTGAAATCGCTTGAAAAATGCTTTTCTGAGCTGGAAATGCCTTTAAACGACATTTCTCATCATAAGAATGCTTCTGAAGGCATTTTAGGCCGAATTTGGCACTTTTGCATGAAAAGTCAAAATCCAACCTGAAATGTTGAAATCGCTTGAAAAATGCTTTTCTGAGCTGGAAATGCCTTTAAACGACATTTCTCATCATAAGAATGCTTCTGAAGGCATTTTAGGCCGAATTGGGCACTTTTACATGAAAAGTCAAAATCCAACCGGAAATGTTGAAATCGCTTGAAAAATGCTTTTCTGAGCTGGAAATGCCTTTAAACGACATTTCTCATCATAAGAATGCTTCTGAAGGCATTTTAGGCCGAATTGGGCACTTTTGCATGAAAAGTCAAAATCCAACCGGAAATGTTGAAATCGCTTGAAAAATGCTTTTCTGAGCTGGAAATGCCTTTAAACGACATTTCTCATCATAAGAATGCTTCGGAAGGCATTTTAGGCCGAATTGGGCACTTTTGCATATGAAAAGTCAAAATCCAACCTGAAATGTTGAAATTGCTTGAAAAATGCTTTTCTGAGCTGGAAATGCCTTTAAACGACATTTCTCATCATAAGAATGCTTCTGAAGGCATTTTAGGCCGAATTGGGCACTTTTGCTTGATAAGTCAAAATCAAACCTGAAATGTTGAAATCGCTTGAAAAATGCTTTTCTGAGCTGGAAATGCCTTTAAACGACATTTCTCATCATAAGAATGCTCCTGAAGGCATTTTAGGCCGAATTGGGCACTTTTGCATGAAAAGTCACAGTCCAACCTGAAATGTTGAAATCGCTTGAAAAATGCTTTTCTGAGCTGGAAATGCCTTTAAACGACATTTCTCATCATAAGAATGCCCCCGAAGACATTTTAGGCCGAATTGGGCTTTTTTGCATGAAAAGTCACAGTCCCACCTGAAATGTTGAAATCGCTTGAAAAATGCTTTTCTGAGCTGGAAATGCCTTTAAACGACATTTCTCATCATAAGAATGCCCCTGAAGGCATTTTAGGCCGAATTGCACACTTTTGCATGAAAAGTCACAGTCCCACCTGAAATGTTGAAATCGCTTGAAAAATGCTTTTCTGAGCTGGAAATGCCTTTAAACGACATTTCTCATCATAAGAATACCCCTGAAGGCATTTTAGGCCGAATTGGGCACTTTTGCATGAAAAGTCACAGTCCCACCTGAAATGTTGAAATCGCTTGAAAATTCTTTTCTGAGCTGGAAATGCCTTTAAACGACATTTCTCATCATAAGAATGCTCCTGAAGGCATTTTAGGCCGAATTGGGCACTTTTGCATGAAAAGTCAAAATCCAACCTGAAATGCTGAAATCGCTTGAAAAATGCTTTTCTGAGCTGGAAATGCCTTTAAACGACATTTCTCATCATAAGAATGCTCCTGAAGGCATTTTAGGCCGGATTGGGCACTTTTGCATGAAAAGTCAAAATCCAACCTGAAATGTTGAAATCGCTTGAAAAATGCTTTTCTGAGCTGGAAATGCCTTTAAACGACATTTCTCATCATAAGAATGCTCCTGAAGGCATTTTAGGCCGAATTGGGCACTTTTGCATGAAAAGTCAAAATCCAACCTGAAATGTTGAAATCGCTTGAAAAATGCTTTTCTGAGCTGGAAATGCCTTTAAACGACATTTCTCATCATAAGAATGCTTCTGAAGGCATTTTAGGCCGAGTTGGGCACTTTTGCATGAAAAGTCACAATCCAACCTGAAATGCAGAAATCGCTTGAAAAATGCTTTTCTGAGCTGGAAATGCCTTTAAACGACATTTCTCATCATAAGAATGCTCCTGAAGGCATTTTAGGCCGAATTGGGCACTTTTGCATGAAAAGTCAAAATCCAACCTGAAATGTTGAAATCGCTTGAAAAATGCTTTTCTGAGCTGGAAATGCCTTTAAACGACATTTCTCATCATAAGAATGCTCCTGAGGGCATTTTAGGCCGAATTGGGCACTTTTGCATGAAAAGTCAAAATCCAACCTGAAATGTTGAAATCGCTTGAAAAATGCTTTTCTGAGCTGGAAATGCCTTTAAACGACATTTCTCATCATAAGAATGCTCCTGAGGGCATTTTAGGCCGAATTGGGCACTTTTGCATGAAAAGTCAAAATCCAACCTGAAATGTTGAAATCGCTTGAAAAATGCTTTTCTGAGCTGGAAATGCCTTTAAACGACATTTCTCATCATAAGAATGCTTCTGAAGGCATTTTAGGCCGAATTGGGCACTTTTGCATGAAAAGTCAAAATCCAACCTGAAATGTTGAAATCGCTTGAAAAATGCTTTTCTGAGCTGGAAATGCCTTTAAACGACATTTCTCATCATAAGAATGCTTCTGAAGGCATTTTAGGCCGAATTGGGCACTTTTGCATGAAAAGTCACAATCCAACCTGAAATGCTGAAATCGCTTGAAAAATGCTTTTCTGAGCTGGAAATGCCTTTAAACGACATTTCTCATCATAAGAATGCTTCTGAAGGCATTTTAGGCCGAATTGGGCACTTTTGCATGAAAAGTCAAAATCCAACCTGAAATGTTGAAATCGCTTGAAAAATGCTTTTCTGAGCTGGAAATGCCTTTGAACGAAATTTCTCATCATAAGAATGCTCCTGAAGGCATTTTAGGCCGAATTGGGCACTTTTGCATGAAAAGTCAAAATTCAACCTGAAATGTTGAAATCGCTTGAAAAATGCTTTTCTGAGCTGGAAATGCCTTTAAAACGACATTTCTCATCATAAGAATACCCCTGAAGGCATTTTAGGCCGAATTGGGCACTTTTGCATGAAAAGTCACAGTCCCACCTGAAATGTTGAAATCGCTTGAAAATTCTTTTCTGAGCTGGAAATGCCTTTAAACGACATTTCTCATCATAAGAATGATCCTGAAGGCATTTTAGGCCGAATTGGGCACTTTTGCATGAAAAGTCAAAATCCAACCTGAAATGCTGAAATCGCTTGAAAAATGCTTTTCTGAGCTGGAAATGCCTTTAAACGACATTTCTCATCATAAGAATGCTCCTGAAGGCATTTTAGGCCGGATTGGGCACTTTTGCATGAAAAGTCAAAATCCAACCTGAAATGTTGAAATCGCTTGAAAAATGCTTTTCTGAGCTGGAAATGCCTTTAAACGACATTTCTCATCATAAGAATGCTCCTGAAGGCATTTTAGGCCGAATTGGGCACTTTTGCATGAAAAGTCAAAATCCAACCTGAAATGTTGAAATCGCTTGAAAAATGCTTTTCTGAGCTGGAAATGCCTTTAAACGACATTTCTCATCATAAGAATGCTTCTGAAGGCATTTTAGGCCGAGTTGGGCACTTTTGCATGAAAAGTCACAATCCAACCTGAAATGCAGAAATCGCTTGAAAAATGCTTTTCTGAGCTGGAAATGCCTTTAAACGACATTTCTCATCATAAGAATGCTCCTGAAGGCATTTTAGGCCGAATTGGGCACTTTTGCATGAAAAGTCAAAATCCAACCTGAAATGTTGAAATCGCTTGAAAAATGCTTTTCTGAGCTGGAAATGCCTTTAAACGACATTTCTCATCATAAGAATGCTCCTGAGGGCATTTTAGGCCGAATTGGGCACTTTTGCATGAAAAGTCAAAATCCAACCTGAAATGTTGAAATCGCTTGAAAAATGCTTTTCTGAGCTGGAAATGCCTTTAAACGACATTTCTCATCATAAGAATGCTTCTGAAGGCATTTTAGGCCGAATTGGGCACTTTTGCATGAAAAGTCAAAATCCAACCTGAAATGTTGAAATCGCTTGAAAAATGCTTTTCTGAGCTGGAAATGCCTTTAAACGACATTTCTCATCATAAGAATGCTTCTGAAGGCATTTTAGGCCGAATTGGGCACTTTTGCATGAAAAGTCACAATCCAACCTGAAATGCTGAAATCGCTTGAAAAATGCTTTTCTGAGCTGGAAATGCCTTTAAACGACATTTCTCATCATAAGAATGCTTCTGAAGGCATTTTAGGCCGAATTGGGCACTTTTGCATGAAAAGTCAAAATCCAACCTGAAATGTTGAAATCGCTTGAAAAATGCTTTTCTGAGCTGGAAATGCCTTTGAACGACATTTCTCATCATAAGAATGCTCCTGAAGGCATTTTAGGCCGAATTGGGCACTTTTGCATGAAAAGTCAAAATCCAACCTGAAATGTTGAAATCGCTTGAAAAATGCTTTTCTGACCTGGAAATGCCTTTAAACGACATTTCTCATCATAAGAATGCTTCTGAAGGCATTTTAGGCCGAATTGAAATCGCTTGAAATCGCTTGAAAAATGCTTTTCTGAGCTGGAAATGCCTTTAAACTACATTTCTCATCATAAGAATGCTTCTGAAGGCATTTTAGGCCGAATTGGGCACTTTTGCATGAAAAGTCAAAATCCAACCTGAAATGTTGAAATCGCTTGAAAAATGCTTTTCTGAGCTGGAAATGCCTTTGAACGACATTTCTCATCATAAGAATGCTCCTGAAGGCATTTTAGGCCGAATTGGGCACTTTTGCATGAAAAGTCAAATTCCAACCTGAAATGTTGAAATCGCTTGAAAAATGCTTTTCTGACCTGGAAATGCCTTTAAACGACATTTCTCATCATAAGAATGCTTCTGAAGGCATTTTAGGCCGAATTGAAATCGCTTGAAATCGCTTGAAAAATGCTTTTCTGAGCTGGAAATGCCTTTAAACGACATTTCTCATCATAAGAATGCTCCTGAAGGCATTTTAGGCCGAATTAGGCACTTTTGCATGAAAAGTCAAAATCCAATCTGAAATGTTGAAATCGCTTGAAAAATGCTTTTCTGAGCTGGAAATGCCTTTAAACGACATTTCTCATCATAAGAATGCTTCTGAAGGCATTTTAGGCCGAATTTGGCACTTTTGCATGAAAAGTCAAAATCCAACCTGAAATGTTGAAATCCCTTGAAAAATGCTTTTCTGAGCTGGAAATGCCTTTAAACGACATTTCTCATCATAAGAATGCTCCTGAAGGCATTTTAGGCCGAATTGGGCACTTTTGCATGAAAAGTCAAAATCCAACCTGAAATGTTGAAATCGCTTGAAAAATGCTTTTCTGAGCTGGAAATGCCTTTAAACGACATTTCTCATCATAAGAATGCTTCTGAAGGCATTTTAGGCCGAATTGGGCACTTTTACATGAAAAGTCAAAATCCAACCGGAAATGTTGAAATCGCTTGAAAAATGCTTTTCTGAGCTGGAAATGCCTTTAAACGACATTTCTCATCATAAGAATGCTTCTGAAGGCATTTTAGGCCGAATTGGGCACTTTTGCATGAAAAGTCAAAATCCAACCGGAAATGTTGAAATCGCTTGAAAAATGCTTTTCTGAGCTGGAAATGCCTTTAAACGACATTTCTCATCATAAGAATGCTTCGGAAGGCATTTTAGGCCGAATTGGGCACTTTTGCATATGAAAAGTCAAAATCCAACCTGAAATGTTGAAATTGCTTGAAAAATGCTTTTCTGAGCTGGAAATGCCTTTAAACGACATTTCTCATCATAAGAATGCTTCTGAAGGCATTTTAGGCCGAATTGGGCACTTTTGCTTGATAAGTCAAAATCAAACCTGAAATGTTGAAATCGCTTGAAAAATGCTTTTCTGAGCTGGAAATGCCTTTAAACGACATTTCTCATCATAAGAATGCTCCTGAAGGCATTTTAGGCCGAATTGGGCACTTTTGCATGAAAAGTCACAGTCCAACCTGAAATGTTGAAATCGCTTGAAAAATGCTTTTCTGAGCTGGAAATGCCTTTAAACGACATTTCTCATCATAAGAATGCCCCCGAAGACATTTTAGGCCGAATTGGGCTTTTTTGCATGAAAAGTCACAGTCCCACCTGAAATGTTGAAATCGCTTGAAAAATGCTTTTCTGAGCTGGAAATGCCTTTAAACGACATTTCTCATCATAAGAATGCCCCTGAAGGCATTTTAGGCCGAATTGCACACTTTTGCATGAAAAGTCACAGTCCCACCTGAAATGTTGAAATCGCTTGAAAAATGCTTTTCTGAGCTGGAAATGCCTTTAAACGACATTTCTCATCATAAGAATACCCCTGAAGGCATTTTAGGCCGAATTGGGCACTTTTGCATGAAAAGTCACAGTCCCACCTGAAATGTTGAAATCGCTTGAAAATTCTTTTCTGAGCTGGAAATGCCTTTAAACGACATTTCTCATCATAAGAATGCCCTTGAAGGCATTTTAGGCCGAATTGCGCACTTTTGCATGAAAAGTCACAGTCCCACCTGAAATGTTGAAATCGCTTGAAAAATGCTTTTCTGAGCTGGAAATGCCTTTAAACGACATTTCTCATCATAAGAATACCCCTGAAGGCATTTTAGGCCGAATTGGGCACATTTGCATGAAAAGTCACAGTCCCACCTGAAATGTTGAAATCGCTTGAAAATGCTTTTCTGAGCTGGAAATGCCTTTAAACAACATTTCTCATCATAAGAATGCCCCTAAAGGCATTTTAGGCCGAATTGGGCACTTTTGCATGAAAAGTCACAGTCCAACCTGAAATGTTGAAATCGCTTGAAAAATGCTTTTCTGAGCTGGAAATACCTTTAAACGACATTTCTCATCAAAAGAATTTGCATGCAAAAGTGACCAATTCTGCCTAAAATGCCTTCAGGAGCATTCTTATGATGAGAAATGTCGTTTAAAGGCATTTCCAGCTCAGAAAAGCAGTTTGCAAAGAGATTTCCACATTTCAGGTTGGATTGTAACTTTTCATGCAAAAGTGCCCAATTCTGCCTAAAATGCCTTCAGGAGCATTCTTATGATGAGAAATGTCGTTTAAAGGCATTTCCAGCTCAGAAAAGCATTTTTAAAAGAGATTTCAACATTTCAAGTTGGATTGTGACTTTTCATGCAAAAGTGCCCAATTCTGCCTAAAATGCCTTCAGGAGCATTCTTATGATGAAAAATTTCGTTTAAAGGCATTTCCAGCTCAGAAAAGCATTTTTCAAAGAGATTTCAACATTTCAAGTTGGATTGTGACTTTTCATGCAAAAGTGACCAATTCTGCCTAAAATGCCTTCAGGAGCATTCTTATGATGATAAATGTCGTGTAATGGCATTTCAAGCTCAGAAAAGCATTTTTGAATGAGATTTCAACATTTCAAGTTGGATTGTGACTTTTCATGCAAAAGTGCCCAATTCTGCCTAAAATGCCTTCAGGAGCATTCTTATGATGAAACATGTCGTTTAAAGGCATTTCCAGCTCAAAAAAGCATCTTAGAATGAGATTTCATCATTTCAAGTTGGAATGTGACTTTTCATGCAAAAGTGCCCAATTCTGTCTAAAATGCCTTCAGGAGCATTCTTATGATGAAACATGTCGTTTAAAGGCATTTCCAGCTCAGAAAAGCATTTTAGAAAGAGAATTCAACATTTCAAGTTGGAATGTGACTTTTCATGCAAAAGTGCCCAATTCTGCTTAAGTGTGACAGCACATTCTGATGGGTTTGATGTGCTGACAGGATGCCCTTCCTGTGTTACAAGCCTTTTATAAAGTGTGACAGCACATTCTGATGAGTTTGATGTTCTGACAGGATGCACTACCTGTGTTACAAGCCTTTTATTAAGTGTGATGGCACATTCTGATGGGTGCCATGTTGACAGAATGCGCTACCTGTGTTACAAGCCTTTAAATAAGTGTGACAGCCCAATCCAATGGGTATTGAATGCTGACAGGATGCTCTACCTTTGTTGCAAGCCTTTTATTAAATGTGACCGCACATTCTGATTGGTATTGAGTGCTGACAGGATGCGCTACCTGTGTTACAAGCCGTTTGTTAAGTGTGACATCATATTCTGATGGATATATAATGCTGACAGGATGCACTACCTGTGTTACAAGCTTTTTATTAAGTGTGACATCACAATCTGATGGGTATTGAATGCTGACAGGATGCGCTGCCTGTGTTACAAGCCTTTTATTAAGTGTGAAAGCACATTCAGATGGGTTTGATGTGCTGACAGGATGCGCTACCTGTGTTACAAACCTTTTATTAAGTGTGACAGCACATTCTGATGGGTATTAAATGCTGACAGGATGCGCTACCTGTGTTACAAACCTTTTATTAAGTGTGACAGCACATTCTGATGGGTATTAAATGCTGACAGGATGCGCTACCTGTGTTACAAGCCTTTTATTAAGTATGACATCACATTCTGACGGGTTTGATGTGCTGACAGGATGCGCTACCTTTGTTACAAGCCTTTAATTAAGTTTGACAGCACATTCTGATGGGTTTGATGTTCTGACAGGATGCACTACCTGTGTTACAAGCCATTTATTAAATGTGACGGCATATTCTGATTGGTATTGATTGCTGACAGGATGCGCTACCTGTGTTACAAGCCTTCTATTAAGTGTGACATCACATTCTGATGGGTTTGATGTGCTGACAGGATGCGCTACCTGTTTTACAAGCCTTCTATTAAGTGTGACATCACATTCTGATTGGTATTGATTGCTGACAGGATGCGCTACCTGTGTTACAAACCTTTTATTAAGTGTGATGGCATATTCTGATTGGTATTGAGTGCTGACAGGATGCGCTACCTGTGTTACAAACCTTTTATTAAGTGTGACAGCACATTCTGATGGGTTTTGAATGCTGACAGGATGCGCTACCTTTGTTACAAGCCTTTAATTAAGTGTGACAGCACATTCTGATGGGTTTGATGTTCTGACAGGATGCTCTACCTGTGTTACAAGCCTTTTATTAAATGTGACGGCATATTCTGATTGGTACTGAGTGCTGACAGGATGCACTACCTGTGTTACAAACCTTTTATTAAGTGTGACATCACATTCTGATGGGTTCGATGTGCTGACAGGATGCGCTACCTGTGTTACAAGCTTTCTATTAAGTGTGAAATCACATTCTGATGGGTATTGAATGCTGACAGGATGCGCTACCTGTGTTACAAACCTTTTATTAAGTGTGACAGCACATTCTGATGGGTATTGAATGCTGACAAGATGTGCTACCTGTGTTACAAACATTTTATTAAGTGTGACAGCAAATTCTGATTGGTATGGACTTCTGACAGGATGCGCTACCTGTGTTACAAGCCTTTTATTAAGTGTGGCAACACAATCTGATGGGTATGAAGTGCTGACAGGATGCGCTACCTGACATACAAGCCTTTTTTTAAGTGTGACAACACATTCTGATTGGTGTCATGCTGACAGGATGCGCTACCTGTGTAACAAGCCTTTTATTAAGTGTGACAGCCCAATCTGATTGGTATTGAATGCTGACAGGATGCGCTACCTTTGTTACAAGTTTTTAATTAAGTGTGACATTAATTTCTGATGGGTTTGATGTTCTGACAGGATGCGCTACCTGTGTTACAAGCCTTTTATTAAGTGTGACGGCATATTCTAATTGGTATTGAGTGCTGACAGGATGCGCTACCTGACTTACAAGTCTTTTGTTAAGTGTGACATCACATTCTGATGCAACCCAGTATCACGAAATTGCGTGACTATTTCACGCATGGACCAGCGTGACAATGTCACGCTTTGCCGCGTTTGAGCGTGAGCATGTCACGCTTTCTGTTTGTGTCACTGTCACGTATTGGTTACTCAACTTTTTTGTCCTAATTTCTTACCATTGTCGCTTCGGTTTAGGGTTAGATTTACATAAAATGACACCCTTACCTAAACAAACTCTAACCCCAACGTCAGGTGACAATTGGTTAAAGTTTAGAAAATATAAAAGAATAAGTATTGTATCTTTTTTTTTATAAACCAATACTTAAAGTGACAAATACTTAAAGTGACATATAACACAAGCACCAAATCTAACCCTAAACCGAAGCGACAATGGTTTGAAAATAGGAAAAAAAAGTTGAGTAACCAATACGTGACAGTGACACAAACAGAAAAGCGTGACATGCTCACGCTCAAACGCGGCAAAGCGTGACATTGTCACGCTGGTCCATGCGTGAAATAGTCACGCATTTTCGTGATATAGGGTTGTCTGATGGGTATGAAATGCTGACAGGATACGCTACCTGTGTTACAAGCCATTTATTAAATGTGACGGCATATTCTGATTGGTATTGAGTGCTGACAGGATGCGCTACCTGTGTTACAAGCCTTCTATTAAGTGTGACATCACATTCTGATGGGTTTGATGTGCTGACAGGATGCGCTACCTGTTTTACAAGCCTTTTATTAAGTGTGACATCACATTCTGATGGGTTTGATGTGCTGACAGGATGCGCTACCTGTGTTACAAACCTTTTATTAAGTGTGACGGCATATTCTGATTGGTACTGAGTGCTGACAGGATGCACTACATGTGTTACAAACCTTTTATTAAGTGTGACAACACATTCTGATGGGTATTGAATGCTGACAAGATGCGCTACCTGTGTTACAAACCTTTTATTAAGTGTGAAAGCACATTCTGATTGGTATGGACTTCTGACAGGATGCGCTACCTGTGTTACAAGCCTTTTATTAAGTGTGGCAGCACAATCTGATGGGTATCAAATGCTGACAGGTTGCGCTACCTGACATACAAGCCTTTTTTTAAGTGTGACAACACATTCTGATGGGTGTAATGCTGACAGGATGCGCTACCTGTGTAACAAGCCTTTTATTAAGTGTGACAGCCCAATCTGATTGGTATTGAATGCTGACAGGATGCGCTAACCTGTGTTACAAGCCTTTTATTAAGTGTGACGGCACATTCTGATTGGTATTGAGTGCTGACAGGATGCGCTACCTGTGTTGCAAGCCTTTTATTAAGTGTGACAGCAACATTCTTATGGGTACTGAATGCTGACATGATGCGCTGCCTGTGTTGCAAGCCTTTTATTAAGTGTGACAGCACATTCTGATGGGTATTAAATGCTGACAGGATGCGCTAACTGTGTTAAAAGCTTTTTATTAAGTGTGACAGCACATTTTGATGAATATATAATGCTGACAGGATGCACTACCTATGTCACAAGCCTTTTATTAAGTCTGACAGCACATTCTGATGGATATATAATGTTGACAGGATGTGCTACCTGTGTTACAAGCTTTTTATTAATTATGACATCACATTCTGATGGGTATGACATGCTGACAGGATGCGCTACCTGTGTTACAATCCTTTTATTAAGTGTGACAGCACATTCCGATGGATATATAATGCTGACAGGATGTGCTACCTGTGTTATAAGCTTTTTATTAATTGTGACATCACATTCTGATGGATATATAATGCTGACAGGATGTGCTACCTGTGTTACAAGCCTTTTATTAAGTGTGATAGCACACTCTTATGTATATATAATAATGACAGGATGCACTACCTGTGTTACAAGCCTTTTATTAAGTGTGACAGCACATTTTGAAGGATATATAATGCTGAAAGGATGCGCTACCTGACTTACAAGCCTTTTATTAAATGTGACAGCACATTCTGATGGGTATTGAATTCTGACAGGATGCGCTACCTGTGTTACAAGCCTTTTATTGAATGTAAAATCACATTTTGATGGGTATTGAATGCTGACAGGATGCGCTTCCTGTGTTACAAGCCTTTTATTAAGTGTGACAGCACATTCGGATGGGTATATAATGCTGACAGCATGCACTTCCTGTGTTACAAGCCTTTTATTAAGTGTTACATCACATTCTGATGGATATATAATTCTGACAGGATGCGCTACCTGTGTTACAAGCTTTTTATTAAGTGTGACATCAGATTCTGATGGGTATTGAATGCTGATAGGATGCGCACCTGTGTTACAAGCCTTTTATTTAGTGTGACAGCACATTCTGATGGGTTTGATGTGCTGACAGGATGCGCTACCTGTGTTACAAGCCTTTTATTAAGTGTGACGACATATTCTGATTGGTATTGAATGCTGACAAGATGCGCTACCTGTGTTACAAACCTTTTATTAAGTGTGACAGCACATTCTGATTGGTATGGACTTCTGACAGGATGCGCTACCTGTGTTACAAGCCTTTTATTAAGTGTGGCAGCACAATCTGATGGGTATCAAATGCTGACAGGTTGTGCTACCTGACATACAAGCCTTTTTTTAAGTGTGACAACACATTCTGATGGGTGTCATTCTGACAAGATGCGCAACCTGGGTAACAAGCCTTTTATTAAGTGTGACAGCACATTCTGATGGGTATATAATGCTGACAGGATGCGCTACTTGTGTTAAAATCTTTTTATTAAGTGTGACAGCACATTTTGATGAATATATAATGCTGACAGGATGCGCTACCTGTGTTACTAGCCTTTTATTAAGTGTGACAGCACATTCTGATAGGTTTGATGTGCTGACAGGATGCGCTTGCTGTGTTACAAGCCTTTTATTAAGTGTGACAGCACAGTCTGATGGGTTTGATATGCTGACAGGATGCGCTACCTTTGTTACAAGCCTTTTATTAAGTGTTACAGCACATTCTGATGGGTATATATAATGACAGGATGCGCTACCTGTGTTACAAGAATTGTAAGGACAAGCTCGGTATTTTACACTTAAAGCCCTGTTTTCAGATTGTTTATAATGAAATAGAACGGTTTTGACTGAAGTTTCGACATATGATGCTGGCCCGAGAATTTTCGTGTGTTTCTTGTATCATCTCCCACCTCTATAATGGCTTTATAGGTGCACGGGAACAATCCTTCCTAAAATGCATTAAACTTTCATTTACAAAGACTTGAAACTCACCAAGTGGTCAGGGGTGTTCACTGATATGCTCATGTCACAGGTCGGGGCGGACTGTAGACGTAACAAGCCACGCCCCTTCCCAGTTTCCTCCTCGAGGAGGTTCCAAAGCCACCCCAATGACCAGACACACAGAGTAGGAGAGTATAATTAAAACAAGCTTTATTAAGTTACTTAAAATAGTTTTCAGGAAAGGGGAAAGGGGAAGTTTAAAACTGTATTCTTTCTATCCTCCAGGTAGGCTTCCTCGTGGGGAGAGGGAGACGGGGCTCCTCCAATATTGATTCTTGATCCCGTGGCGCCCTCCGCTTTCCTGGAGGCAGAATTAAAAAGAGAGACACAGTCAACACTCCGTGCGATAGGGATCGACTACCCTGACTTACACACTTCGAGGGTCCCCAGGGGTGGATACATCCACTGTGGTATATTATACGACTGACACTCTTCTCTCTCTCTCTCTTTCTTTCGGTGGCCTGCTGGGGCTCTGGCTGTATGCTTCCCCAGCCGACGGGGGTGATCCGACGGAGCGGCTAGGACCAGCTGTAAATATTTCACGGATGACCGAAGCTTTTACTTCCTTCCTCAGGTTTGTAGCTGCAAGCAGTGGTACGGGTTTACAAAGGTAACTGAGACTTTAACTTTCTTCTCAGGTTTGGAGCTGTAAGCAAAGGCAAGAGTTTACACAGGTAACTGCCACTTTAACTTTCTTCTCAGGTTTGGAGCTGTAAGCAGAGGTAAGAGTTTACACAGGTAACTGCAACTTTAACTTTCTTCTCAGGTTTGGAGCTGTGAGCAAAGGTAAGAGTTTACACAGGTAACTGCCGCTTTAACTTTCTTCTCAGGTTTGGAGCTGTAAGCAGAGGTAAGAGTTTACACAGGTAACTGAGACTTTAACTTCCTTCCTCAGGTCTGGAGCTGTAAGCAGAGGTAAGGGTTTACACAGGTAACTGCAACTTTAACTTTCTTCTCAGGTTTGGAGCTGTAAGCAGAGGTAAGAGATTACACAGGTAACTGAGACTTTAACTTTCTTCCTCTTATACACAATGGTTGGTTTGCACAACTTTTACACTGGGGCAGTGGACTTACTGCGGAGGTTCCACACAGCGGGCATTCGGTTTGACGGGCATCCAGAAGGGCCGGGATAACCGACGGCCCACCTAAGGCTCACTGTCGGTCGAAGGGACGGCCAATATGCTCGTGTGGAGCCGAACGCTTCCCTTACTCCTCCTCCACGTATGGTTCCAGAGATGCTGAGCAGGGGCGAACTTTCGAAGAGGCTCCACACACACAAGAGTGGTTAAAGCACACAGCGAAATCACAGGCACCCTTCGTCAAAAGGTAACAACTACCAGATGGTCTACTCACTCTAGTTCGTAGGTATACTTCACCACTGCCCTTCTTCACAGACAGAAAGGATCCATCACTTTACACTCAGGAGGTCCAATAAATATCTGCCTTAAGCCCACGCTCCTCTAGCCTCAACGGGCTGTTCTCTCCTCACGACTCCTCTGGTTTGTAGTGGCTCCTGTCGACACAAGCACAGCACTCCTCTTGCAAGCTTAAGTGTACACACACACACAATAAAGGCAATGACTCACCCACAGCACTCCTCACACTTTTTGTGACTAAGGACGGAGCCAAAACTTGACCCGGGTTCGTTGTGTGGCTTGGCTGGGCGTTGTTCTTAGCGGAGGGGGAAAAAGTGCTTAAAGGATGAACGCCGAACCTCCTGTGTTTACTCCTGATTATACTCCTCGGCTCGCCCCGCTTCTCTCCACGGTGGGGCCGCAAATCTGCGTGCTTAACTTCACAACACACTTCAGGTAATATACCCTCTTCAATATCACTGGCTATAATGTACGATGTTACTCACGTGAGCGAAACAATCCTCCACAATGCTGGCTTCCTACGTTGTTTTCCAGTCTTACTCCCCGGGACGCCCACGTTTCCCTCTACAGTGGGGCCGCTACGTCATGTGCTAGACTCTCAATATAATTCAAGAGGTATATTCCCCATTCCACTCTACGTATTATGATGTATGATGGTACTCACGTGCATTCACCAATACTCCACAACACAGTGACCTCCCAGTACTGTTTCCCGGCTTACCCACGCTTCTCTCCACAGTGGGGCCGCACACTGAGTAGTAAACTCACAACACATGTCAAGTAAAGAAATCTCCTTAATACTTTATAAACAACATCTGGGTACTCACACTATAGATGACACTCTGTTACTCTGCTTTCCCGTTTAGCTTACCCACTGCTGTAACTCGTCTTCGAAAAGGCCTTTAGCGAAGACTCTTTAATATGCTCTCCAACAACGTCAACACATGACAGCACATCCACATCACAACGGTAAGTATTCCTTGCGTACTCAGCCCAGTCGATCGTATCTTTGATTCGTCCTTCACTCAGTCACCAGCGAACTCTGTTTCTTCCAAGAAGATTTTCCTCAGGCCTTCACTGGACCAGTTTCCGTGGTTGCACACAATGCAGCGATCCAGACAAAGCACAGCACAACAACAGCACACTAACAGCACCCCAACAGCACTCACTTGTATTTTGAGCGCTCCTTTTATACTCCCTCTCTTCCTTTCCTTAGCCAATCTCCAACCGCTGTGTTGATTGTACACACCTGCGTCTAGTTTGGCCTGATTTGCCTCTCGGAACACAACCGGAAGTTCCGGTGTTTGCGGTGAATCGTCCGGGAGGAACCATCTTTGGGCGGAACTAATCTTCCCAACATTAGTTCCGCCTATGAAAAAAGTCACACGGTAACAATCACACAAAAATCACTGCAAAAGACACATTGCAACAGGTTTTTGTCCAACTCCATTGACTTGTATTAGATGTGCTGTGAGGTACTGTATTACTCCGCGCCGGGAACTTTGTTTCTATTCTTGCAATTGGCAAAGGTGGGTTATCGCCACCAACTGGGCTGGAATGTTTATTATTCAAGCTCTCAACGGAAGAATATATGGGTGTGAGGCGTTAAAAAAAATAGGTCCACAAGTTTACAACGAATGCTAAAACACCTGTTGGAAAGCATCGTTTGCAGCGATTTTTGTGTGAGCATATCAGTGAACACCCCTGACCACTCGGTGAGTTTCACGTCTTTGTAAAGGAAAGTTTAATGCATTTTAGGAAGGATTGTTCCAGTGCACCTACACACCCATTGTAGAGGTGGAAGGTGAAAAACAAACACCCGAAAATTCTCGGGGCAGCCGCATATGTCGAAATTTCAGTCAAAACCGTTCTATTTCATCATAAACAATCTGAAAACAGGGCATTAAGTGTAAAATACCGAACTTGTCCTTTAAAGGAATACTTCACCAATTTAGCATTCAGCTTTGTATCAGTAGAAACCTGGCAGTATTTCTGAATGAACGTGTTTCCCTCCCTCATGTCCCCGTGAGAGGAGAGATATCTGTATTCTGATTGTCCAAAAAGTCCTCCGATGACGCAAAATGACAAATTTTTTTTGGCCAGAGGCAAAGAATACAGCCAGTATTAGGAGCTACTTCCGCATGTTTTCTCCCCGCCCGTAGGGGTTGGACTGCGAGTCCATTCGGAAAAGCCCGAACCAAAATGAGAGTCAGCCATCTTTCATCTTCGCTAAGCTAATCTAGCCTGGGTCTTGCTTTGTGGAGAAAGCCGAGTAAACAAACCACCACGGCAGAGTGTAGTTTTGAAAACGGATGGCAGGAGGGGATTTGATGACCTGTTGCTCGAATCTGATGGTCGTGGTACCTGTACGAGCCGCAATACAATGAGGATCAGTTACGGATGATTGAGGAACAAGAGGCTGCCACCGCGGCTGCTGTAGCCGAGGTGGTGCCGGTCTGGAGGTTTACTTGCTCTCGCTGTGCGCCTATGGACACCGAAAGAGAGTCATATTGCTGTCGCGAATTTCAGCGATAGCATTTTCTTCTTGAAGCCCGCAGGAAGAAACGGAGGCATGGGTATAAAGTGAGTATTTTGTTTTTCACGTCCGTCAGCTGAGCTATGGTTCTTATATTTACATAGAGTTGGGTCCGAGTCCACCTCTGTCGAGTACGAGTCAAGACCAAGTCCTTAAACATCAAGTCCGAGTCCAAGTCCGAGTCCAAAAGGGTCCGAGTTGGACTCAAGTCCGAGTTCTTAAAGGCCGAGTCCAAGTCGAGTCCGCCCGAGTCCAGAAAGTAATTAAATTGAACAAAAAAATATACAAAATTTGTATTGTAAATGGTTACTTTCTATTAATACTTTAACCTTTCAACCCATTTAACCAATGGAAATATAAAAATTTAATAAAAATACCTCTATTGCATCTTGTCATTGCCATTGAACATTTTTATTCTATGTCAACTAGTTTCCTATCAAAACTGATTTCAAAGAAAAAAAAGGGATATACCAGATGTCTTGCAAATAAATTCTCTATGATTTTCGTAAGCAAAACAAATTATTGCTGACTTTGAGGACATCGTGCTAGCCACGCATTAATGTGTGTGATGTGTTTGTCTGCAAGTATGATGCGACTGGCTGCTGCCTGCCAGTGTGTTGCAGTAAAATATCAGGAGGGGAGACGGTCCCGTACACACTGCATATTAATTCGGTTGTCACTTCACCTTTTAATGCTTAATCCTGTTCTGTACACACACACTTCAGTAATTTACGCTATTTACGTACAAAAAAGCCGAGGACCTGGCAACACTGCAAGACCGCGCGCTGTGAAGCAGCCTCAGAAAAGAAGCGTACAATACACAACGCCCGGACAGAGGTTCATTGCAAAACACAATGCTGTTAGATTATTTTGGTCAAAGCTGTAAGTCAGTGGTCTCAAACTCCCGGCCCGCGGGCCATTTGCGCTCCGTGGCGTGACGTCACGCGTTGATACGCAGCCATGAGCCGCGCGCGCTCTGTGATTGCGAGGATAACGGAATGCGTGATCGGACTTTAATTCCTCATCTGGACCTCGCGTCAATCATATCATTGTCACCATGCGATCAGTTAATCTGGTCGGGACTTTGTAGTGTTTGTCCAGAGAAGATTTGTTACTTCTGGGTGAATATCAGCTGTTACTCAGAGAAGAGCTGCGGTGGGACTCTCATCAACAAGTCACAGCTTCTAATGGAGACACCGCATAATATGAGGGAGAGCCGTAGATGTAATGCAACACATAAACTACAGATAAGGAAAATTGCCATCAAAGTGCCCAGGTTAAAAGAGGAAAGATGAGGAGAAAAGTATGTATACTGCTATATATAATGAAGTATAATATATTATTATGTAGCTTGCTATGCAATTACACCTAGCAGTATTATATTGTTTTTCTGTTTAACTAGCTTATGTAACATTGACTACTACCCATTCAGAAGTTTAAGGATCACTTTCACTTATTCATATTTTTCCACATATAATAGCAAATTCATTAAAACTGTGGAATAACAAAGATGGAGCATAATAAAGTCAATACTATGACTGTAAACAATCCAAAATAAATCAAAACACAAACACTTACTGATGGTAATTTTTTATATTAGTTTATAAATGTATACAGAAATGTTATTTGTTAGTTTAGTGCAAGGTTTTAATAGGCCTTAGTTATTAAAGAGAAGGTTAAGAAATGATTTACTTATACAAAATAATGTATATTTAAAAGATAAAACCACTGCTTTTAGTATACATTAAATAATAGAATTTTAACTGTCTATTTACAGAAATATTGTACTTTTTAACCTTAAAATAGCTCTGCGGCCCTCCGATAAAATGTCAATCTCAGAAATGGCCCCAAGCCAATTTGAGTTTGAGACCCCTGCTGTAAGTGATAAGCACGGGAGACGGCAGAACGTTGCTATGGTTATCTCTGTGTCAATCATCACATTTTCGGGAGTGAGCCTTGTTCCATACAGACATGAAACGAAAATTTAGGGGATTCACTCCCGCATTTAAATGCGGTTGTCACTCTCGAAAGTTTGCAGTGTGTACGAGACGAGACATTAATTAATTTCTCATCTCAAGTTCATGCTGTTTTTAATGTTCCACATGACGTGGACTCGACTGTACTCGGGATATTTTCAAAGTCCAAAATGTCCAAGTCCGTGTCAAGTCCGAGTACAAATTCACCCGAGTGCGTGACAAGTCCGAGTTCATTCAAAATTGGACTCGAGTCCAAGTTCGAGTACCCCAACTCTATATTTACACCTATGTTAGCCTATTGTATGTGAAAATAGCTTGCATTGCTAACGTCGTGCTTACTGTTTTTCCTTAAATCCTCGTCATTTCATGGAATGGGTTTTGCAAGGCGAAAGACTGGGGAAAGGACATCGACTTGTTTTACCTGCCTGTGTTGTTCAGGACATCAGACGTAGATATCCAGCTCCTCACGGACATTATAGCGACTATAAAGAAACGGATGAAGCTCTGGATCAGCTATAAGTGGGAGTTGTTTATGTTTTTTAATAAAAAGTTAAAACTCACAATTGTTGTGGTTCATGTTATAGTCCTTATTGTTGCTACATTAGAGTTTATAAAGAAACAGTGACTGCAATTTGAGGAAAGCATTCTTTTTTTAAAGTTTAGGTCTAAATTGTGTAACACACATGAAATGTGGCTTTATTTTTAACCCAAATGATTTTGTAAAGTAAGTAATGACGGCTAAATCACAGTAACAGTAATCATTGCACCTCCACAAGTCTATAATGTATAACTTTGGTGTACAAAAGACAGGGTTAGATGAAGAAATGTATTTTTTATTATTCAAAAAGGAAAAATATTGTGCCACCAGTGGAAAGAACACATTAAAATAAACAAGGACATAATTTACATCTAAAAATGTCCTGCACAAAATAAAAACAAAGTATATAATAATTGTATGTAAATGTATATACACACAGTATATAATAATATAAATGTAAGAGTGGTGGCAGAATCTGATTAGACACAGCAATAGAACTCAGGGAAGAGGTGATTGTTATTATTGTTATTATTGTTATTATTATTATTATTATTAATATTAGAAAGTGTCAGTCTCAGAAGTCGTGGCAGCCTCCTTTGATGGTTTAGGCACTGGTGCAATGTTGGGTGGCAGTGAGGAGGTTGGCACGTTGAACACAATGTTTGGATTGAGTCTTTTGTCAATGGCCTTCTGGATGAGTTCGTCTACAAACTGTGTGGTATGAAGCTTTTCTTCAAGACCCACTGCTTGGATCTCTTGCAGAACATTCGGTTGAACCGTGCTTCTCCTGTAAAGGGTAGAAAATTAGATTAGATTCAACTTTACCGTCATTATGCAGAGTACAAGTACAACATTTGTGTCCAACCAGAACTGCAAAAAATATAGTGCAGTGTAGACAGTAGTATACTGTTTGTTTACAGAAGGTGGTTAGAGTAATATAAAAAAAATATAAATGTGTGCAGTTTATTAGCTGTTACCTTGTAAGGGCAGAATAAATATGGATATGTAATATGAAGCATGTATGTATGTGCAATGTAGTAGCAGTAACCTAATAGTAGTATAAATAATATTGATTTATGCAGTGTATAAACAGAATATATTATAAGAAAAACACAATAAATATTCATATTCAGCAAGAACCATATAGATAAGATATGTACAGCTATGGGCAGTGTGGTACCATTGTAGTGCAGGAACTAACATTGGGAAGGTATTTCAAAAGTGCACTGTGAAAGACATCCAGCGGCCCTGTGTGCAATTATATAAAGAGAAAGAAAGAAGGGATATAACAAATTAAAACATGATAATTAGGATTTGGAAAAACAATCAAGTGTACAAGCTCAACTTCTCACCAGTATGTTTGAACAGGGCCATCTTTTCCATGTCTCTCAGAAGCCTTTTATCAAGGACCAGCGATGACAGGTCTTGAAATGCCACAGGATGTCCTCCGTCATCATCTGTACACTCATGCTCATTACACACATGGTGTAGAATGGATTTCCACCGGCATTTCAGTACCTGCATGAAAATATGATTATTATCAAAAAGTCTAGAAAAATAGTTTTTCCTAAAAATGAATCAAATTAGAATCAAATGTCTTACCTCAACGTCCCCCTTACTGGTTGCACAGGAAAACCACATATGATTTAGGACAGACCTATAAAAGATAATACAATTAGTAACTTTTAACCTTGCAAACCAATGTAAAGTATCCCACATTACAAACAAACACTGACCTGGTCCATGCAAGGAGGATTTCATTTTTCTTTTTCCCCCCTTCTTCTGCATCTTCTTCCGGAAACCTGTGAGTAAATGCAGAACAATACTTTTGCATTACTTTCACCAAAATAACAGCAGAAGTTTGACTTTGCAGGTAGTTTTTGAATTTCACCACCGGATCAATAAAGTCTGAATATGAATATGCAAAGTAACTAAAGCTATAAAAATGATATGCAATGCAGTAATATGCAATGATAAATTGCATATTACTATATTTTACAGTTTTACAGATAAAATGCAATGTTATTTATGTGTAGCATGCATAAATATTATTTAATTAATCATGTACATCTGGCAAATGTATTTGCAGTTATCTTAACCATCGAATAACTTTACAGTAACAGGCTTTCGTGCTTACACAACTCCAGAAGTAGCTCGGTAGCTAACAGTTGTTTTATTTTGAGAACACCCAACTTATGTGTCATTATCTATCTAACGTTACTTTGCTAACAACTGTATCACTATGTAAAGGCTACTGTGTGATCAGAAACGAGTATTAGCAAGAGTCTTACCTCAAACGTAGACGAATGCGTTTGATACCAGATGGCTCCGGCTGTTCGTCGTGTCTGTGAAGGTAAACATGAACAGAATTGCAGTGTCCTTTCGCGTGTTTCGCTTCATTCCGAGTACATTGGGTTCGATGTCTTCATGCTTGAAATGGAGACTGCAAACCCTCAGGTTTTTCAATTTTACCACATCGTTGTCTTCTCGACACTTTGCGTGGTTGATAGCCCGCAGCCATTGTTTACACCGCAGCAAATGATGAAAACTTACTGCTTGTCCTTTTCCCAGTTTTGGTTGAACATCCCGGTACAACGCAACTTATCATCATTTCGATGTGGAAAAGGTAGTATTTATAATAATATATCAACTAAATCGTCGCAGACGTGTCTGTAAAAGTTGTATTTAGTCTAGTTGAATCTCCCTCCCTCCTGCCGTCTCGAACCAGTAGGCGTGACTAGGGAGTGGCCTCGTAGAGCAGCGAAGCAATGCATTCTGGGACTTGGTGTTTTTCATCCACATAAGCCAAAAAACATTTTCTGGCTTTTCTCGGCTTAAAGGGCACCAATTTCTAAAATAACTTCACACTTCTACTACATAGGTGACCCAATTGAATAATATATTCAAATTTAAATTGTCTGAAGAATTCCTTTAAGTGTGACAGCACATTCTGATGGGTATATTATGCTGACAGGATGCGCTACCTGTGTTTTATTAACCCTCTGGGGTTTTTTATTAACCCTCTGGGGTCTGACCATTTTGGGAGACTGGCAGAAGTTGTGACATGCTCTTATGCTCTAATTTGGCAAAGGGGCTTATTTGGAATTCCACCATGGAAAAAGTGGGCCGATCTTGAGCCTGAAACTCCCGGGCTGAAAAGTGGCCCCACTCCGGCCCTGGCGTCACACTTATACGTTCACTAGATTCTATAGTGTTCGTATTGTATCATCTCCTCTGGGGTTCTTTCTTTAAACCAGTGAGAACACAGAAGGTCGGCTTGTATGTCTATTTGCAGCCTCAGCACCATTATGGAAGGCCTTTAGTGCAAAAACGTCTCAAAACTGTTTTTTTGTACTCCTTCACCGCCTCAATGGCTGATGTTGCAGAACATCGACTGTCAGCCTATAACTAGATGTATTCTCTGTAAACCTGTGTAAGGATAGGCGCCCACATTGTGTCCCCTATGTGGGGTTCCTATGTGTGTATAGTCTGTGGGGTTAAATCATCCACGTTTTCCTGTGCGTCTCTCTGTTATACCATGTAATGCTCAGGGATCTCTATATAAGCAACCTGTCGGTTGTTTCATATTTTTTATGTTATCCAGTTAACCTTCTTAGGGGATGGCATCTGCAGTATTCCTAGTTCTGGCCAGACTAGGTTGCTTCCTCTGTTCGCTGGTTCACTATTGTGGGTTTAGGAAGAGGTAGTGACTAGCCTTCTGCACTAAGTCTCAGGTCTGCCCCTTACATAGAGAGCGGAGGGCTTTTGCAGGCACTGGAAGGGTTCAGCTTCAGTGGCACTTTCACTGTAAAAAATAATATGCCCTATCTACTCAATAAAATTGCGGCAACAGATTACAAGTAATATCATTAATTACATTCAACAAATAAAAATTTAGTTAGATTTACTCAATAAACTCCTTAATATTAACCTATTTAAAAAGTCAAACCGCAATTTACAATTAAAAAATGTATTAAAATGTAAATAAAAATATTGTGTATACTAGACAAAGAACTAGCAAATAAACAATAAAAAATATTATGCCATATCTACTCAATAAAAGTGTGGCAACAGACTACAAGCAATATCATTAATTAAATTCAAAAAATAAAAATTGAGTTAGAATTACTCCATAAACATTTTAATAATAATAAAACTGCAATTAGAAATTAATTTATATTTAAACAAAATATTGGATATACAGGACAAAGACCTAGCACTATACAATAAATACTATTCAATTATACTATTTTAATTTAACACCATGATTTAAAATGTATCCATTAACATTATTATTACTCACTTAAAACAGTTGGGTTAAAAATAACCCAATAAATAACCCAATGGTGGGTTACTATAGCACTGACCCTTTGTTGGGTTATTTTAACCCAATGCATTGGGTAGAAAGTTTTACCCAATTAGTTGGGTTATGAAATAACCAATTTGTTGGGTTATTTTTGCAATGCTGTTTTAACCCCATTATTATTATTATTATTATTATTATTTATTACTGTTATGTGCTTTATAAATAAATAATAAAAACTTGCAAATACATTTATAATACTTTATTTCCATTTAGTCTTTGCACCTGCACTGCACTTAAATGTATAAATACATACATGTATAGAAGCATAAATGCATACACACATACATATATACATACATAAATAAACAAAAACATATAAGAACAGAACAAATCTACTCCATCTTATACACTCTAACAAACATTGGGTTGTTTTTTCAACCCAACTGCTGGTTTGAGCCAGTTGGGTTATTTTGTTGGGTTGTTTTTTCAGTGTTGGGCCAACTTAATAGATACATATAGCTGTTTCTCAATATTACTTTCTCTAGTCCACAAAATGTACTTTAAACATAAGTTCAGGCGAGAATATATATGTATAATGTTCAAATTTGCAGTCGGTTTCTAAAGTGAACGCCAATTTTAAAGTTTAATTACACAAAGTCGGAATGTTACCGGCGCGACCACCGGGTGTCAGTGTTGTTCTTCTCCAGAGAGAACTCATCCCTTCCCCCACACAGACGCGTCAGACTCTTGACTTTTGCCACAGCAACAACGCTACCTGACGCGGGAATTTACTCACCTCAGGATTCATGAACGGTTTTTCATCGACTTATCTTTGATTTATTTGAAGGAAAAGGTTTGTATCATTGTTTTTAATCATTTAAACTATTTCTGAATGCAAAAGTATGCAAAATGATGGTTCACATGACATAACTCTTATTAAAAGTTTTATTAGCTTCCGTTGGCTAGTCTGTAATGCCCAGGAAATCTAAACTATGTTTATGCTTGCTCTTAAATGATTTAAATATTTCGTTTGATCAAACATTTATGAAATATGTTAAAACATGGCTTGTTTTAATAATTTTAGAAACGTTAGAATGTAACGTATTCTAATGGTTTAGAAATTCAGTTTAAAACAGATAACGTTAATATGAGGAAGAAACGTGTACGTTTTAAATAAATAATCGTTTGTTGTAAAAGTTGAAATCAAACTGATGCTTTTAATATCATGTTTAGATCATGAAACTTTAGCCTTGAGTTCACAGACAGGGTCACATATTGTGAACTCTCATTTGGTCTGTGTAAGTTACAGACATTTTTGTCTTTTTCAAATGTTTTTGATGATGCCCACTTAAATCACAGTTTTGGCTCTTTTCCACAGACCCTGATGGATAAAAGATGAATATTTTTTCCTGGAGAAGCTAAAACAATGTAACTTTGAGGTTCTGATACCAGCTTTTACAAAGTTAGTTACAGGTAACATTAAAATGCACTTGTTGTGATATGTTGATGTTAAAATGAGGCATATCAAAGCATTTCTTTATTAAGAATCCCTGCTTATTTTGCTGTGAGTATGTCATTTTCAAAAGTGGTATGTAAGGTTGCACGATTAAAGGAATAGTTCACCCAAAAATTATATTAAATTCATGATTTACTCACCCCCAAGCCATTCGAGATGCATATGTCCATCATTTTTTAGACGAACACATTTTGAGATATTTTAGAAAATGTCTTAGATCTTTCAGTTATTCAAATGTAATGTTACAGGGTCCACTCTTTCACGTCCAAAAAATGTGCATCCATCCTTCACAAAAGAAATCCAAATGGCTCCACGATGATAAACAAAGGTCTTCTGAGGGTAATCCGCGCCGTTTTGTTGTAGAAATATCTATATTTAAACTTTATAAACAAAAATAACTAGCTTCCGGTAATACCGCCATCTTAGACTCCTCTGTATTCAGGACAGCTCTCATCTTAAATGTGTACGCGACCAAGATGGCGCCATTAGCAGAAGCTAGTTATTTTTGTTATATTTCTACAACAACACTGCACGGATTACCCTCAGAAGGCCTTTGTTTATTATCGTGGAGCCATATGGATTTATTTTGTGAAGGATGGATGCAAATATTTTTGGACTTGAAGGAGTGGACCCCATAACTTTACATTTGATTAACTGAAAGATCTAAAACATTTTCTAAAATAACTGAAAATGTGTTAGTCTGAAAAATGATGGACCCCTGCTGAAAAAACCAGCATACCAGCAAGACCAGCATATGTTGTGTTTTGGTGCTGGTTTGCTAGTGAACACCAGCTAAACCAGCATCAGCACCAGCATAAGCACCAGCTAAACCAGCAACAAACCAGCATTAGAACCAGCTAAACCTGCATTAGCACCAGCATCCCATGCGGGTCATACCAGCATATGTTGTGTTTTGGTGCTGGTATGCTGTGACCACCAGCTAAACCAGCATAGACCAGCATTATTCCCATGCTGGTCTATGCTGGTTTGATGCTGTTTTTTTCAGCAGGGTATGCATCTTGGACGGCTTGGAGGTAAGTAATTCATGGGTTTAATATCAATTTTGGCCCAACTATCTCTTTAATTGTATAAAATTGTCAAGCCTATCTCATCGGTAAAGCCGGTTCTATGATTAGTAGTAAATTGCCATCATCTGAAAACAGGTGAAGCACCATTTACTACACGCAGCCGTAGTTCACTGACAAGCTAGCCCATATACAGTGTTGAGGAAGTTACTTTAAAAAAGTAGTGTTTGCTCGTTACTCGTTACTTTTTAAAAAAGTAATCCATTACTTTACTTAGTTACCGCCTTTGGAAAGTAACTTTTTACATTACTCGTTACTTTTACGTTACTTTTATGTTGCCTGACATTGGGCAGAACCCAATATCTGTTTCTAAATGTGTAGGCCTAAATAAAGTTATACTATGGAGGACATAACAGGTATTTCTTTTGTGCTCTTTATTATAAAAAAGTATCAATAAATTCCTTAGGAATAACATGGTAACCTCAAAATGAGTCATATGTCTCAAAATAAATTTATCTGAAAGTCTGTTTCTTCTGGGGGTAGGCACAAGACCTAGGCTGAACAGCCTTTCCACTAGTGCACTGGATGGTGCAGGGCCGGCCCTGGCCAATTTGCTGCCCCTCCGTAAGGCCACCACAAAAGCGATCGCCCAGGAGCTGTTCCTTCTGTGTAGCCGGGTCGGCATCCCCTCCCAAATAATGACTGACCAAGGCACCCCATTTATGTCCCGGATGATGGCTGATCTCTGCAAGCTCCTCAAAGTACAACAGCTCTGCACCACAGTGTACCACCCGTCGAACGCTTCAATCAAACACTAAAGCAGATGTTACGGCGAGTGGCTGCCGAAGACAAGAGAGACTGGGACAAGATGTTGCCATATGTGCTCTTCGGTGTCCGGGAGGTCCCACAAGCCTCCACTGGCTTCACACCATTTGAGCTACTCTTTGGTCGGCAGCCCCGCGGCCTGTTGGACATTGCCAGAGAGGCCTGGGAGCAACAACCAGCGGTGCACCGAACCATGGTGTAACATGTGCGGGAGATGCGAGAACGGATCGACCGAGTCATGCCTATCGTCCGGGAACACCTCACCAAGGCACAACAGGCTCAGCAGCGACACTACAACCGGGCAGCCCAGCCACGGGAGTTCCAGCGAGGTGACCACGTTCTGGTCCTGGTCCCCACTGCTGCCTGCAAGTTCCTGGCCACTTGGCAGGGTCCTTACACCATAACAGAGAAGGTCGGGCCTGTCACCTACCGTGTCCGGCAACCAGGTAGAAGGAAAGAGGACCAGCTCCACCATATTAATCTCCTGAAGCGCTGGGTCGGCACCGGACCCCAGCTTTCTGCCTTGGCCAACTCACCTCCCGTGGTTGTTGGCATGGACCCTCAACTCTCGGCCGCCCAGAAGTCGGAGCTGCAACACCTGGTCAGTCAGTTTTCTGATGTGTTCTCCCCCCAGCCTAGGCGTACCCACGTCTTTGAACACGACGTCCGCACACCACCTGGAGTTATCATCCGGTAGCGGCCTTATCGTGTCCCAGAGGCTCGGCGACACGCCATCGAGGAAGAAGTACAGGAGATGCTGAAATTGGGGGTCATCGAACCATCGCGCAGCCCATGGTCCAGCCCCATCGTCATGGTTCCAAAACTCGACGGCACCTTCCGCTTCTGTAACGACTTCCGTCGTCTAAATGAATTCTCAGAATTCGACAGTTACCCGATGCCCCGGGTCTACGAGCTGCTGGACTGCCTAGGGAGGGCCCGGTTAATCTCGACCCTCGACCTCACCAAGGGTTACTGGCAGGTCCCCTTAACTGAACAGGCGAAACCGAAGACGGCCTTCTCAACCCCAAGTGGCCATTGGCAGTACCGGGTCCTTCCCTTCGGCCTACATGGGGCCCCAGCCACTTTCCAGCGGCTAATGGATGTCCTCCTTCGATCACACCAGCTCTATGCAGCCGCCTACATCGATGACGTCGTCATCCACTCTGAGACCTGGGAAGACCATCTGGAGAGGCTGCGGAAGGTGCTGTTGGAGCTACGCCGGGCTGGCCTGACCGCCAACCCTCGGAAATGTCACCTGGCCCTCGCCGAAGCGAAGTACATGGGCTACCAGGTGGGTCGTGGCCTTATCAGACCACAAGAGAAGAAGGTGGCAGCTATCCTCTCCGCGCCACGGCCTGCCTCCAAGACTCAGGTACGGGCTTTTTTGGGGTTGGCGGGTTACTATCGCTGCTTCATCCCTGACTTCTCCTCCTTAGCCTCTCCCCTGACAGACCTGACCAGCAAGGGGCAGCCGGAGAAGGTCCTTTGGACCGCCGAAACGGAGGCAGCGTTCCAGCGGATAAAGACGGCTCTCACTTCGGAACCAGTGCTCTGAGCCCCCAACTTCAACCGCCCCTTCCTGCTACAGACGGATGCATCCGACACCGGTTTAGGAGCCGTCCTGTCCCAGGGCCAGGCCAGCGAGGTGCACCCGGAAAGCTGACCCCAGCAGAGCAACGGTATGCGACCGTCGAGAGGGAGGCTTTGGCAGTCAAGTGGGCAGTTCCGGAGCTGTGGTACTACCTCCTTGGTTGCCACTTCACCCTTGTCACCGATCACGCTCCTCTGCAATGGATGGCCCGAGCAAAGGACACGAATGCCAGGGTGACTCGGTGGTTCCTTGCGCTCGAGGACTTCAACTTTGCGGTGCAACACCGGGCAGGGACGGCCAACGCAAATGCTGATGGTCTCTCCAGGATATGGGCAGCTTTCGCAGGTCTGTCAGGGTCCACTCCCCGCCCTCCCCCCATCTCCCCACTTCTCCATAGGACCAGGACGACGCTTGGGGGGGAGTGTGACATGTGTCCCGAGCTCTCATCAGCGTCGCCCTGGAAACCAAGCAGTCACACCTGTACCTGCTCATTATGGGCTGAGCGGCCACACCTGCTCCCCATCAAGCATCAGCTTTATAAACCTGGCAAACAAACACAGAGGTGAGATATGTCTCCACAAGACTCGGCTAATCTTTGTTTCTCTTACCCCCCGCAGAGAGCAGTGTGTGACCGCCAGTCCCAGCACCAAGGGAGAGCACGGAACCACACAGCACAACGCTTTACAAAGAAGAGGAAGCAAAGCACCGAGCACCAAATCACCTCACGTTATCCTTCTTTTCCCCACTAAAACCACTAATAAAACCCACCCTCCGGGGCTTTTACCTGCATTCTCGTGTCGTGTGCTTCTTCACCCCGCCACAATATGGAAAGAGGAATTCTTCTCAACCACCACCAATAAAGTTTAAAAATTATTCTTTAGAAAAATGGCGTTGCGGGGTGTACAGTTGGAATATGATATCTTTTTTATTTCGTTTTTACATATTTATATTTATAAAATCTTTAATAATAGGCTACCTTTCTTGCGCATATGCAGTCAGTGTTTCTACGTAATTCATAATTGTAAAAAAATATTATTGTAAAATAGAATATCACTAAAATAATTTATTAAAGTAACTTAATTAAATTTCTTAATGTCACTTATATGTTTTTTTTTAGTTGGTCAAAACAAAATAATTGACTAGAAATAGAACAGATATTTTTAGGTTATTATTAAGACGTAGGCTACATCTAATATGTGGCTGTAGAGACAAACACGCAGCGTCGCCTTCCAGATATCTTACACGTTCGCATTCAACACTTTTCAAAACTTATTTATATGAAATCTAATTAATAATTATAAATTATGACATGAGAAAATTAGAAGTGTGCAAAAGAGCACAGTTCAGATATTGTTAATTAAAGCAGTTTATACACCTTTCTGCCTTGTTTAAATTAACAAGCATTTTACTTGCCACTGTCAACACGTTTTGTGATTGATTTAATGATTTATTACAGAAACTTCTATGAAGCAAAGCTATTGTACTAAGCATCTTTATATGAGAGAGAGAGACGAGGAGAGGAGTCGCAAGCCCGAAGCTCCGTTGAGCTTATCAGCTAAAATCCTATTTTTTCACTACCTTATTCCTATCTATATAATATAACTTATTAGTTTATATTAGGAATACTTTACCTTGACGATTACTGAATTGTATTACTAAGCGAAACGATTTTATCACTAGTAACACCCAGTGTTAGCATATAGCCCGCTAGCATCACGGGTGACGGCTGAAGCTAGCATTTCTTACCGTCTGTTTACTAAACCTGCCTTTTGTTGGCGATCTAATGGCAGATTCATACGATGTATGCTTTTCTGACCTGTCCACACCAGATCAGGAAGCTGTGAAGGAGGTGCTGCCCAGCCTTCGCAGAGTCAGCGTGCCTCACATCACCCTGACCACAGACGCTCGTAGGCGGCCGAGGCGTGCTGCGAGTCAACACCAGTCTCGATGCAGCTTCACGAACCGCGTTCGGGCGAACGGAGACGCCATCGCCCAGCATGAAAACGGTACGACTCCGCTTGTCATTGTAACCTGCACTACTTGCCACATGTACAGTTTAGCTTCTTCCGTCAGCATAGAGGGGTTTACATGTGCTAAGTGTATTGAAGTAGTAAGGCTGACGGAGAAGGTTGCAGAACTAGAAGCGCGCATCCGAACGCTAGTTTAGGACAGTAAGACCGCTAATGTTAATGTTACAAACACTGTTTCGGGTGCGCCTAGTGTTAAGCGTAATACACATGGCTCGGTTCCGACTTCAGAGTCAAGGCGGCTGACTAACTGGGTGACTGTCAGGCGGCATAGTCACATTCGGCACCCAAATCACGCTCCTGTTTTAATATCAAACAGATTTTCTCCACTCAGCAGTACACTGGCTGAGACGTCTGTTAAAAGTGCCCTGGTTATTGGAGATTCGATACTCAGGAACGTTGACATTGAGGCACCAGCCACCATAGTCGATTGTATACCGGGAGCCAGAACGTCTGACATTAGATCAAAACTTAAAGTGCTGGCTAATGCTAAACGTAAGTTTTCTAAGATTGTTATTCACGCCGGCACGAATGACACCAGACTCCGCCAGTCGGAGATCACCAAAGATACTATTAAAGAGGTGTGTGAAATTGCAAAAACAATGTCAGACAATGTAATTTGCACTGGTCCCCTCCCCGGCTACCGGGGGGATGAAACTTACAGTAGTGTCTCTTCATGGCTGGATGTCAAAGTGGTGCCCTCAGCATAATGTAGGGTTTATAGACAATTGGAAGCATTTCTGGGGAAGACCTGACCTGCTAAAGAGAGATGGCCTCTATCTGTCTCCGGAAGGAAGTGCTATACTCTCTAGAAATCTGACCAATAGTCTTACTTTTGATATTGTCTGACTATCCAGGGCCCAGGTCAGGAAACAGACAGATCGGCTTACCCATCAGTCTGTTAGCTGCCTTGACATGTCAAGATCACATATATCCCAGCACATAGAGCCTTTTTTACCAGAGTACCAACACATCTCGACTGTGTCTGTTCCACGAACAAATAAATCAAGAGCACCATTTACCTCGTCTCGTACAAATCTTATTAACATAAAATTAGAACACAATACATTAACAGATGAAACTCAAATGTTAAAATTCGGCCTTCTTAACATTAGATCGCTTACCAATTAAGAACCTATTATCAATGAAATAATTACTGACCAAAACTTAGATGCACTCTGTTTGACAGAGACCTGGCTTAAAGCAGACGATTACATCAGTTTAAACGAATCCACCCCAGAAGACTATTATTATAAACACGTTCCTCATCTAAAAGGGAGAGGGGGTGGTGTAGCTACAATATACAACAAAATGTTCAAAGTAAACCATAAATCAGAACTAAAATTTAATTTGTTTGAAATTATACTGTTAAACATGGAAATAACTGATCGTAACAACAAACAGCTTTCGTTCATTTTAGCTACCATATATAGGCCTACGGGCCACCACACAGATTTTCTAAAAGAAATAGCAGACTTCCTATCTGAGCTTACAGTCACTGTAGATAAAGCTCTTATCGTTGGTGATTTTAATATCCATGTGGATAACTCAAAAGATGCATTAGGACATGCGTTTATGGATGTTCTAAATTCTCTCGGTATTAAACAAAACGTGTCAGGGCCCACGTATACTCGTAAGCACACATTAGACTTAATTCTGTTACTCGGACTCAATATTAATAATGACATCGAAATATCACCCCAGAGCGATGCCGTTTCAGACCATTGCCTTGTGTCATACACAATACTTCTAGATAGGACCGCTCAGTCTACAAGATGCTACAGATTAGCCAGAACACTAATTTCCACAACTAAAGATAGCTTTATTAGCACTCCTCCAGACCTGTCTCAAATGAAACATGTAGCAGATAACCATGAAAATCTGGAGATCATAATAGAAAACCTGAATAACATTTGCTCTAGCATGATGGATGCCGTTGCTCCCATTCGAAAAAAGAGAATCAAAGAAAAAACGCCAGCCCCATGGTATGACCATCATACTGCAGCCCTTAAAAAAGTAGCTAGAAAAATGGAAAGAAACTACCGAAACACAAAGTTAGAGGTATGGCGTTCAGCATGGAAAGAGTGTTCAACACTACATACTAAATATCTTTAACTCATCGCTAGAATTAGGATATGTTCCAACAGCTTTCAAACTAGCAGTTATTAGACCGCTCATTAAAAAACCAAACCTTGACCAGGGAGATCTTAATAACTTTAGACCAATCTCAAATCTACCTTTTCTTTCTAAAATATTAGAAAAAGTAGTGGCAAGCCAGCTACGCACATTCATAGCGAATAATAATACATATGAAAAGTTCCAATCAGGATTCAGGCCCCACCATAGCACAGAAACAGCGCTGCTTAGAGTTACAAATGACCTCCTATTAACATTAGTGCTGCAACGACGCGTCGACGTCATCGATTACGCCGACTATGAAAATACGTCGACATGCGTAAAATGCGTTGACGCGTCGCTGTTTACATTCATTTCGCGTAATGGCGGCTCCTGCTCCTGGCAGTGTTATCCATACATTGATTTGTTTGTGTGCGCCACAAAATCAACAATGGCCGCAACTTTTAACGTTACATTTTTATTTTCATTTAAAACGGCTTCATTTATTGTTGTGTGCGCTCGGTGGTGCCTCTCTTGTGCACGCGGGCTCTCTCTGTTTCTCTGCGTGAAGCCCCTAGACGGCGCCTCTCATACATGACACTAAGGGCCAGATTTACTAAGCGCTTGCGCCAGCGTAAACCATCATTTTGGCGGTAAATAGCGATGTCGGAATTTACTAAAGACGCGCAGTGGATCATTAGCGCTGAAAAGGTGTGGTCTAGTTCTTTTTGCGACTGACCTGATTGCATATGCATTTCTAGGAGTTTCCCTTTCAGACGCAAACATTTTGGGAGGAGACTATTTAAATGATTCACGCAACGCGATTTACTAATGTTTGCGCATGTGTTATGTATGGCATTTGCGCGACTATTTAACGCCGAAAAAAAGCATGTCTTAAATCATTTTGCGCTCGAAATGGCTGCAATTGTTGTTGCTAGGAGGAGACATCGCAGAAATCAGAGACTGCATGGTAGAAGGGAGAGGATTTCCAGGATCATTTTACCAGATAAGTTCACGCGTCTCTCTGCCTTTATTTATCGGCCTGTATATCACATGCACCTGCAGGAGCATCATCTCTGCTTATTTGCAACCATGCGCTAATTTGCGCTGCTCTTAGTAGATTGGTTGGTCATTATGGAAATCAGCTGTTGCGCCTGTGTTATTTAATTAGCGCTTTTTTAGTAAATAACCCGCAGATATCACCACTCCCATCAGCGCATTTTTGGAATTGCGCTCATGCGCTAATTTGCCCTGTTTAGTAAATCTGGCCCTAAATGAAAGAATTAAAAGTTGGCTGTGTTTTGTACTTGCAATTTCACGTAAACGTCAGATGTTACTGGCAGAGAAGACGACTGATTCGAGTTTATCATGAAAGATTAGCAGTGTTTTCCCACACAAACAGGTTATGTGCTTGTGCGCGAGCTCTCTCTCCTATGCCCGCGCATGCCTTCTGTATTAACTCTGTGTAATGGGAATTTTTTAATTTGCGCCGAATTGTGAGTTGTCATGCCACTGGGTTGAAGGTTGCTGCTGCAAATGTTAGCGCGAGACGCACGGGTTGCTTTTCAAAGCGCTCGCCTGTGAACACGAGTTTAGATTCAGATGCGTCTGTATTTGAGGGCGTTTGCCGCGCGTCTAGATGCGCGACCTGATACGAACGGCCACTTAAATGAAAATGAGACAAATCGTAATTTTTAAAAATCTAAGTCATAGATGCAATAATGAATGATCTATGAATAGTCATTATTATTCATCTTCTTTTGATAACAAAAAACTTATTTGATGCAAAACTCATCAGTTTATTTAAAACGTTTCATATGAATATAATGTTTTCTTAAGTAAAACAAGTCCATTCAATATTTGTTCTTTAATGACACAAGGTATTTGGCAATGTACATGATCCAAGTACTAAAAATTAAGATAAGGATTTTTTATTTTTCCTCCTGTTTCTCTGCATACTTGATAAATCTTGCTTGTGTATTGTATATCAGGAGTTTCTAAACTTTTTCAACCCGACAGGTAATCTCAAGACCCACCATTTTTTAAAAATAGAAATATAGGGGAAAACACAAACACATTTGTTCCCTTTTAGTAGCTTTTGAATATGTTTAATTGAATAATATAAAAATACCTTATCATAGGGCTGCAAGATTAGAGCAAAAATCATAATTGTTTACTGTATTTGCATTGATTTGGAAATTATCTATTTAAAAAAATACAATGAATTGCAAGGATGCAGAAAACAGTTCACTATTGCACACTTATGTATAGGCTACTGAGGATTTAACTGTATTATTTTAGTATAGTCAGTCATGAACTAAAGTGGGCCGTTCTAAGTCATGAAACTCCAGGGCTGAAAATGAGTCCCACTCCGGCCCTGGGTGGTTTCCATTAGCTTAAGCCAGGACTAGACCTTAGTTTAATTAGGAAATATAATTAGTTTAAACAAACATGCCTTACTAAAAACATTACTTGTGTGCAATTTGAGGCCAAACTAAGGACACTGGTGTATTTTAAGATATGTCAGTGCAAGATGTTTTCAGTTTGGACAGCTCTTATATTTATTTTAGTCTAGGACTAGTCTAATCCCTGTCTGGGAAACTGCCCCTATATGTCTGACAACAGAACAGATAATATGTGAAAATAGCATTCAGTTGTGTTAAAATACAATAAAACAAACAATAACTGTCAGATCAGACAGAGAGAAGAAAACAGATTATCCAACAGATTAAATAGCTAATCAAAAAAAAGAACACTGTATTAATGATAAAAAATAGTCGTTAGAGTAGTCGACTAATCAGAAAAATAATATAAATAATCGCTAGATTAGTCGACAGAAGAAATAGTCGTTAGTTGCAGCTCTAATTAACATCCGACCGTGGTGAAATCTCAATCCTTATATTACTAGACCTTAGTGCAGCCTTTGACACAATAGATCACAGAATCCTACTCAATAGACTAGAAAACTATGTTGGCATCAGTGGTCAGGCGTTAGCCTGGTTTAGATCGTATCTAACCAATCGATATCACTTTGTTTATGTAAATGAGGAAGAGTCCTATCACTTCCCCCGTTAAATACGGCGTACCTCAGGGATCAGTTCTAGGCCCTATCCTATTCTCGTTATATATGTTACCTCTAGGAGACATGATCACGAAACATAACATAAGTTTTCACTGCTATGCGGATGATACCCAGCTTTACATCTCGTCACATCCTAGCGAAACCCACCAGTTTGCGAAGCTAACAGACTGCATTAGTGATATTAGGGACTGAATGGCACATAACTTTCTTATGCTAAACTCCAATAAGACTGAGATACTTATTATTGAACCAAATCGCTCCAAACATAATATGTCAGATTACACGTTGCCCATAGATGGCTGCACGGTGGTGCCATCTTCCACGGTTAAGAATTTAGGCGTAATGTTTAACAGCATCGGTGATGCATCGCGTTTTCAAGTTCAAGCTAAGCAGCAGTCCAGTACAACACAGTGAATCTAATCATTATACAGTAAAAAAACATATCTTCAAGAATTAAAGGGTGGCGTTGAATTTTGTTAAAAAACACGCTGAATAACGGAAAGTGAATAACTGGAGGGAGTGAAAGCAGCGCATTATATTTGGACACCCATATGTGCTCAGCTGCAGTAATGTTTCACAATATGTGAAATCTGTTCTGAATAAAGGTGCAAGCTACACTTCAGTGTGCCACCCTGTATTGTGTAATGTATTGAGAGTTGAATTGTTCATAATACATTTGCTGCATGTAGGTGCCAATACAGTGATTCAATTGATTAATGTTTAAGTTCTTGTTTCTTTTTTGATAAAATATTGAACATGCACAAAAAATCAATTAAGTGGAAGGTGCCACTGCTGGCTAGTGCTTAAACACTTAATTTAACTACTGTGTCATTATGGCATAAATAGTCAAGTGAACAGCTGCATTTACGTTAAGTAATCTAAATCAGTACAGGTATCACAATGTATTTCTAATACAGGAACGGCAAATTAGCATGTTACCTTTTACACAAGAAAATGATTCAATAAATAAATAAATATGCCGCAAGTTTAACCCCCCCAATGGTAGACCCAAAGTTACGCCCTTGATGTTTTTTTCTCCTGTCACCTTGACAGTCACTGCGGTTTCATATTTTTCGTCATTAAACTGCTGTATAATGTGGGATTTTAAGGTCATATGTTTGTAAATAGTTTACTTAGAAGTGTTTTCAATAATCATTATAGTATGCTGAAGTAAAAGATTGTTTGTGTTTGTCTAAGAGAGTGGAAAGTTACTGAGAGGAAGCAGCTTGTGTGTGCAAAAGCTGCAAGGTCGTGGATAAGCTAGGAATGTACAGCTGTTAATGGTCAAGATAAGAGCGAGGCCTGAGGGAGAAAAGCAAACAGACATCTGTAGCCCAGTGTTAAACTTGGGTATTCTAGTGTAATGAAAAAGTGGAGGTTATGCTTAATCTCTTATTCAAACATGAATCACATGACTATTAAACAAGTAAACGTTATTTTACTTTAAATAAATAACAGAAAGCCTTGATTTCTAAAGAAGGAAATGTTCAATTCATTTTACATTATTAAAAGGAGATTAATATTTGTGATTTTATGTCATGACAGTGATGAAGTTAAAGTTTATTATTTAGTTAAATAATATTGTCAAAGGTTTAATAATGTAAGACTTTTTGTTACATTTTATTGGTCATTTGAGTATTAATGCTGTATAGTCAATAGTGATTGGCTGTCGGTATGGCAACGGATGCACGTGACCGAGAGAGGGAACGTGAGTGAGAGTGCGGGAAGTTGATTTCGCTCTCTCGCTGGACAGGTGTGAAAGAGAGGGCGCTTGAGCGCGCTTTATAAAGATATAACGCGAAACAAGAGTGATTAAACCCGATGAAACCGAGCAGGGGTTGTTGAGTGAAATATGAGTAGGAAAAGAAGCCGGAGACCCGTCTGACGGAGCGGGAGGAGCGGACGCGTGATCGGAGGTAGCTGAGAGAGCTAGACACGTGAGCTTATGCTGGCGGTTCTGTCTGTGAATCGCGCTGCACGTGAGCATCGTCCGGACCGACGTATTTCCACGCTCTCAATGTTTTGTCAGTTTTGTTCAGCGCACTCAATGTTTTTGCAAGACTAACACAGGCCTGCAACGTGTTTTTTCTTCGTTCCAAGCAGTACTGTGAGTAACTGAAATGTGAGTGTGTGTATGTGTAGTGGGCCCACCGTCATTGCACGTGCTAAGAGTTGTTTCAGTAAGTTACACGTGGCAACGTTGTATTGTTTATTGTAAAGTTCTCCGTGTATTTTCAATTGTTGAGAAAGAGATAAGGGAGGAGAACTTTTATAACATTAATTTGAGTGTACAACGTGTGATTGAAACTATTGAGGTTTCTAGCTAATTTGAACGAGGCTATTGTTTAAGTATTTGGGGAATTTTTTGGTTATTTATTTTGTATATTTGTTGATATTTTGTTTTGGGGCAAAGTTTTATATTCTATTTGTTGATATTTTGTTTTGGGGAAGAATTTATATTCTATTTACTCAATTTGTGGTTTAAATAAACCAGGGCTAACCCTATTTTTTTGTTAAACTAAAACTATCTCTGGGTCTCATTATTCTAACATATTTTATGGTCAAAAGGTTTCACAATTTGTAAAAAAAACTTAATAGGTGCACCTTCTTGGTATCCACCTGAACTATAACGAACCCAAGCACCCACCATTTTCATGCAAGTAATTAGCAGAGTTGCAGTACGGGTGCTACACATCCATGTTATTAACCAATGTTTTAATATTCACAGGATAAAATATGCAATGTATTTCTTACTTAATCAGTATTAATCATTGAATAATTGATGTAATAAATATAAGATGTTGTCTTTGATAAATGTGTATTAACCAATTAAATAAAGGTTGCATACAGAATAACCTAATGGGGGCATGGCAGCTCAACCTTGAAGAACAGAATCTCCTGTGCTTGTTCTTTATGTGTGTGTCATTTCTTCCCTAACAGATAGAAACTGGGTGGGGTAATGGAGTCAGATAAACAGAAAGACCAGTTGGAGAGGAGATTTTCTGAAGAAAGATCGACGTCATATACTTTATAAATATGCATGTTACTTCCGGAGCTGGTTGTTCGCCGCTTGCCGAGTGTGGCCTTGAGACGACCCAGCATGCTGTAAAACTTTTTCATATCTGATCAATAATTATTTGAACTTAGATATTTGTATTTTGTGCCTTTCCTCTAAATTATGAACATGCAATGGACGCCTTAAAGTCCAACAATTGGTGACCGCCGACGTTCTTTGGAGGGAAAGGAGAGAGTGAGAGGAAGGAGGGTTTCACATTGAAGAAACCAGAGTAAGGGAGGACTCCATTTCAACACAAAAAGAGCGCTCTACTAAAATAAGGTAAGCAGAAACCTGTTTTATCGAATTCTGCTATTTGAATATACCAAATTACTTGTGTTGAAAAGGAAATCCGAACTGAAATTAATTATTTAAATACTGAGAACTGATCAGAGTGAAAAACTTTTTCTGACTTTGGTAAATATTGAGAGGGTAATTGGGGTTTGGAAGCCCTTGATGCATTAGGTGTCATAAAATACCGACTCGAGTCGAAGCTTGTAGGGGGTTGAAGCCCTTGGGTGAAAGCCCCATAAACAGTGGAATAATGACAGGAAAATATAATTGTAAGGTTGGAGACCTTTGACACATTAGGTGTTATAAAATACTGACTCGGTTGAAGCCGTAAGGGGTTGAAGCCCTTGGGTAAAAGGCCCATAAATATTGAAAAGAGTGACATTTGCATTTTATATGTGGGTTAAAGTGTTGTTTTGACTGTGTTCTGTTGATATTTGTGGAGAGTAAAAATGGCAGAGTTTCAAAAAGAATGTGACGAGTATGGTTGTCCACCAGTGTATGTGCAATGGCAAAAAATGGTAAAGCTACTGATGGCTCAAACTGATCCTAAAGATGTGAAGAAGAGACAAAAGGAAGTTGAATTAGATTGGAAAGTGTTTAGAGAAGAGAACTGTTGGGAAGCAGAAGAGAAAAAGAGAGTTCTGCTGGCCCCTATTATCTTTGCTATGGAACATAGAATTGTAGACAAAATTGAGACTATTAAGAAAGAAGGTAAAAAATGCTTTGACAAGGGACCGAGTGTGAAAGACTTAGAGAAAGATTTAAGAATGTGGACAAGATTAGCTTTGGTGGCTGCCGCCGCGCAGGCTATCAAACCAAAGAAGAAAGGGGAAGTTGACAGTGGTGCAGCTGCTAAGCAAAAGGAAGTAGAACAGGGAAGCAACTCAGCCAGAATCAAGTGTGACGCCCACAGCTCCTCCCATAGCTCCACCTCAAGTGACACCTCCTCCTTATGATGAGCCCAAAGCACCAATGCAACAACCTGTCTTTCAAATAAAGGGTGGTCAGGTAGATGTAGGCGATAATGAGGACCTTGAAAATGTAAAGAGGGAACTATTTAAATTGAAACAAACTGTGATGATGCATGGTGACCGCCTTCTGACTCCCAAAAACCCATTATTTCGCCACAAGCATCATCACCGGTTGTTCATCCTTCACAGCCAACAATATAGGATAATGGTAATGAAACACCTATGAGAGAGGGGGCATGTGAGAGGGCAATGAGTGAAAAAATGATGGACCTGAACCCAGAGAGTGATGAAGAGGGGCATCCAGGTGCCAAAACTGAATGCAGTGAGCATAGTGAACACAGTGAACAAAGTGAGCACAGCAAGCACTCATCCTTATCAGAAGAAGTAGATAGAATGAACATGCAGAAAATAAAAGGAATTCAAAGAGAAATGAAACAAATGAGAAAGATTTTGCTAGAACATGACCGAGATAAACATCACATAGCACATTTAGAGGAGCCATTGCAAATCACCATGTCAGGCAAAATGTATCTCTCAAAAGATCACAAGCTGCAGTACTCTGATATACCACATGGCAGGGAGAGAGAAGCCTCATGCACAAGGTCAGGGACGCCTTACAATGTACACCATGATCCACCAGAAAACAGGCCCTTCAGATTACAGCCCATCCCAGAACAAGACCCAGAAAGCCAGGTTAGTCAGTGGGTACAGTCACAGTCCATAGATGGTAAGCGTTATGAGATACCACCATTGCCGGCATCTACTTCACAGCTATTTGCACAACATGTGCAGATGCCACTTGTAGTAGAGAGAGGAACACAAAAATACCAACCATTGACACAGTGATCTTACTGCTATAATGAGTAAACTCCCACCCATCACTACTGGCGGGGGAAGGTGGTTAAACAAACTAACCACATAATGTCATGGCACAGTCTTGGCCTTGGGTGACATCAGGTGTCTGTTGGGTCAGATTCTTACTAGAGCTCAAGTAAAAGATTTTGAACAAAATGCAAATTTAACAATGAGAGATAATGAAACCCAATATACCCGGGTGAGCACAGCAATTGGCACCGCCCTTAGGGCACAGTTTCCTACTCCACCAACCGTTTACCAAAACATCAAATTTAAAATTAAACCAGATGAGACAGGGTCAGCTTATTATTTCAGATGTAATGCTGAATGGGAACAGTTAACTGAGGAAAATGGCTTAAACAATCCAGTCACTAGGGATGTGTTCAGAGCAGCAGTGATGGCAGGTGCCCCACCAGGTGTTAAACAGATTATGGAAAATAACCCAGACATCCCATCAGCTAGCAACGAGCTTTGGGAAAGACATCTGGTTTACCACACAGAGAGGGCCTTAGATAAATCTAGTAAAGAGCTAGCTGAGGTAGACAAGATTAAAAATGAGCTACTCAAAGTAAAATTAGAGCAAGCCAAACAAGCTAATAATAAAAAGAAACAAATGCCACAACAAGCCCAACCACTCCCCACTTCAGGTGCCCCCAATGATCAAAGACCCAACCAATATCCAAACCAGTATGGCCCACAAGACCCATATACAGGCCCACCATATGCAGGAAATCCATGGGGAGGCTATCAACAGAACAGGGGAGGCCCCAGAGGTAGAGGTGGGGTAGGCAGAGGGGGATATGGAGGCATTGGAGGTAATACATGTTTTCTGTGTGGACAGGAAGGACATTGGGCACGACGGTGTCCCCAGGCTGGCCTCTGCCCCAATATTCCAGTGTAAGGCATCCACTTAACGCACCAAATGCAAGGGGATGGGGTCCCAATAGAGGAGGTGGCGGGCGTGGACATGGTGGCTTTGGCAGGGGGCCGCCAGCGTCACACAACCCATCACTGCCTGATTGGATGGCGCCTGTGCACCCAACATGGGGCCAGGGTAGTGGTGCGGAGGAATGACGGGGCACACAGGAAACCACCATGAGGGGAATGGCTGAGCCCCTCATGGAAATAGTGGTAAATAATACACCGCTAAAAGCTCTAGTGGACACTGGAGCTACATATTCCACTGTTACTAAAGGCACCATACAGTCGAAAGATCTAAGCAATAAAACAGTGGGTGTGATGGGTTTCTCTAGTGAAATTGAAAAGTGGCCATTAACTAAACATTTACCAACCACAATTGTTAATCAGCCTGTTATGCATTTCTGTACTCCTCCAATGCACCTATTACTTTACTTGGTAGGGACCTACTAATTAAATTAGGTGCTAGCATACTGTGTTCACCGGACGGTGTCATAGTTGGATTTCCGGACGGAAATACCATAAATTGTTCATTGGGTTCAACAGAAATAGGAAATCAATGGATGTTAGTGGGGGGAAAATACAAGGAGTCAGTTGACATCTATTGGGCAGAATTAGAAACAGATTGGGAGGATGAGATGTCCAGAAACAGTGTCGTGACCCTATACAACACCTATAAGCCCTGGATACAAGACATAGCCCTATTTCTACCACGTATAGACCCTTTACATTGTACTATGTTTTATGACAGATTTGACACCACAACATATGAAGAACTTTTCCAATTCATTGAGGGAACCAAGTGGAGGTTGGTGGGTAATGGCATTTTTGTTGGCAATCAGGGTGTGGCAGCTCCAATTTTTTTATCAGAAGAACAAAAAGAATGGTACAAAATGTCTGACACAGCTGCACCTCACATTTCACTGGCATTTTACATCCAAATCATGAGGCCAGGGAGCTAGGCAGTATGGTTAAAAAATTGCTATCTGCTACAGATTGGAAGAAAACACATATAACAGGAGTGTGGTTTTCAAGTAGCCATGATGCTTACTGGATTAGGCAGCACACTGAGGATGTGGGTATTTTGAAGCACGAGCAGTTACCCAGAAGTCATGGTAGGGAAAACACAGATGGTGAGGGAACAGAACAAATGATTGAAAGCATGCCACATGACTTATGGTCACAGGGCCCCACAGATGTAGGTTTTTGTAACATCACTCCTGTCTCCTTCAGATTAACTGCTACAGCACCAGTATGGGTTCCCCAATACAGAAACAAACCAGATGCAGAAGAGGGAGTCAGATCCACAGTTGAGGGTTTACTGAGTAGACAAGTTTTAACTCCAACCAGTTCTGAATGGAACACACCCATTTTCCCAGTACCTAAACCTGGTTCAAACAAATACAGGTTAGTACATGATCTGAGAGCTATTAATAGCTTGGTGGAGACAGGAACACTGACTGTACCAAACCCATATGTAGCACTGTCCAATTTGTCGCCTGCACACCAATGGTTCACATGCATTGACCTGGCGAATGCCTTTTTCTGAACACCCATTGCTGATGAATGTAAACCATGTCTTGCTTTCACCTACAGCGCCAATACACCTATAATCGTTTGCCACAGGGGTTTGTTTTGTCCCCAGGCATTTTTAATCAGGTTTTGCAGCAGGAACTGACCAAATGTGAAATGCCCATGGGATGTGTGCTCATTATGTATGTGGATGACCTTTTATTGGCAGCCACTTCCATGGAAACATGCATGGAGGCCACAAAACTGGTATTGAAACAGCTGCACATATCAGGTTTCAAGGTGAGCAGGGAGAAGCTGCAAGTATGCAGACCATGTAACCTTTATGGGCAGAATGGTCACAGCACAGGGCTCAACACTGACACCACAGCAAAGACAGAGCATCATTTCTCACCCAAGACCTGAAACTGTCAAAGACATGTTGTCATTTTTAGGACTGACCGGTTTCAGCAGACAGTACATACCCATGTATGTGTCAGCTACTGCACCTTTAAGAGAATTAGTGAGAGAACAGGGCATGAAAAACCTCAGAGCAGAGTTACTGTGGACCCCAGAGGCTGAATCAACATTCATTTCACTAAAAGCACAGTTATCAATGGCTGCTCATCTCAATTGTGCAGATTATGCCAAACCATTCATCCTAGATGTGTCTGAAACTCAGAACAGCGCCCATGGTGTGCTATATCAGAAAACAACAGGGGGTAGGAAGGTTTTGATGTATAGCAGTGTTTTATTGGACCCCATTGAGCAGAGACAGCCGGCATGTGCGCGTTATGTCGCAGGGTTAGCAAAACTGATAACCAAAACATCACACATTGTCATGGGCCACCCACTAACTGTTTTGACCACACACTCTGTAATGTCATTTGTCAATTCAACTGCTTTTACTTTCTCACCACTCAGGCAGCGGAAGTTAGCAAAAATTTTGGCAAGCCCCAACATTACATATGTGAATGAGGGTGTTAACATGGCAGATCTAATCACTGAAGGTGAACCTCATGACTGCATACCATTGACTGAGAAAGCAAGCAAATTGAGAGATGGTTTGCTCGCTGTACCGCTGACAACTCCCCCACCGGTAATCACACTGTTCACAGATGGTTGTTGTTTCAGGGCATCAGATGGCACATTGAAGGCAGGATTTGCTGTTGTTGAGCAGGTTGAAGATGATTTTGTGACGAGAGTAAGTGGCAAATTGGAGGGTAAGCAGTCAGCCCAGAGAGCAGAGATGATAGCTGTGATTAAAGCCTTGCACTACGCTGGTGAAGAGAGGGTAACTATTTATAGTGATTCTGCATATGTGATTGGTGATGTACATGTTGAGCTGCCAGTGTGGCAGAGATGTGGGTTTGTGACAACAACAGGCCGGCCTATAACTCATGCTAGCGAGGCCAGAGACCTATTGCAGGCTCTGATGATGCCAACGGAAGTGGCTGTGGTAAAATGCCAAGGTCATGCAAAAGCAAACTCAGTTATTGCTCGAGGTAACGACGCTGCTGACTGCGCTGCCAAAAATGCTGCCGGGTACACAGCTACACAATTTGTTGTAACATCAGAGAAAACAAAATCAGACATCTTACCGCGTTTTACCCGCGAATACCTCATAAAGGAACAAGCTTCTTCTTCACCAACTGAGAAAAACGCTTGGAGGGACCAATGTGCTGTCAGATCTGATGACGGCCTATGGCAGGCCCCGGACGGGAGACCTGCCCTGCCTATGTCACTTTGTGACTCATTACTTAAACAGGTTCACACCGCCAGTCATGTGTCTGATAAACAAATGCTGCATGATTTGCAACATTGGTGGCATCGTTTCCTAACATCTATGGTAACAAATTACATCAGATCTTGTGAGGTTTGCTGTGAACAAAACGTCAAACCAACCGTTAAGCCGCAGAGAGGGTCATTTCCTATAACCACCGGCCCTGGTGATGAGATTGTGATTGATTTCACAGACATGGTGTCAAGTGTAAGAGGGAAAAATATATCTTAGTGATTGTTGACTCTTTCACTTCCTGGCCGGAAGCTTATCCGGTGGGGAGAGAAGACAGTACAGCTGTGATTAAATGTCTAATAAATCATTATATTCCTAACCATGGATTCCCCAGACGTGTCAGATCTGACAATGGCAGTCATTTCAAAAATGAACATCTCAGACAAGTGGAGTAAGCTTTGGGTTTGACACACAGCTTTGGTGCTGTCTACCACCCACAAAGTCAGGGCAAAGTAGAAAGAATGAATTTGACAATGAAACTAAAATTGGCCAAAGTCTGTGCACAGACAAAACTAACATGGTTGGATGCATTGCCAATTGCATTAATGTCTATTTGCTCTTCTGTTAACAGGATCACTGGTTTCACCCCATTTGAATTGCTTACAGGTCGTCAGTTTCCGGGTCCGAGGAATGCCCTGGTGCAGGACCATATCCTGCCACTAACACATGCTGTTTATTTTGACAAACTAACTGCTCTGATTAAACATTTTTCCTGCCAGGCTATCAAAACATGTGACGGTGACAGTGACCAAACCCCCAGTACAGCTGATTGGGTGAGAGTAAAGGTGTTCAGGAGGAAGTGGAACGAGCCCAGATGGTCCAAACCGCTCAGAGTGACTGCCAGGACGTCGCATTGTGTGCAGCTCCAAGGAAAAGGAGATACCTGGTTCCATCTTTCTTCTTGTGTTCCATGTGATTCTCCTTCCAGGTCACTGACAGACACAGGTGTGGACCTGAGGACTCAGGTCCAAGAGAGGGAGGTTGTTGAAAGTGAAAGCGAAAGTGAACCTGCTGGAGAGCAGAGAGAACAGACGGGAAGTGAACCACCATTGGTAACACCCACACAACACCAACAACAAAGTCAACAGACAATCTGTAAAATTGTGCATTAAAAAGGTGACCTTTTTTCCAGCCCAGCAACGGAACCTTTAGCACACTGTGTAAGCGCAGATTGTGCATATGGAGCAGGTATAGCCGTACAATTCAAGGCAAAGTACGGTACACAAAAGGTTGTAAGTCAAAACAAACACACAGGTGAATGTGCAGTTACCCATGAGGACGACGGCAGACTGATCTTTCATTTAATAACCAAACAAAACTGTACTGATTTACCAACATATGAGAATTTTACCAACAGCCTCAGATGCATGAGAGATTGGTGTGAGGAAAAAGGAATAACAAGTGTATCTACTCCCCGGCTGGGGTGTGGGTTAGATAAATTGGACTTCCATAAGGTGCTGGAAATCCTGACAGAAGTGTTCAGGGACCTGAACATCACAATTACTGTTTATTCATTATAACCTGGGTAACTACATACCATATTGACCTTTGAATTTTGACCTTTGAATTTCTTAAGTTTCTTATATAATCTTACATTTCAATGTTTCCTTTTGAATTTAATTTCTAAGTTTCTTATACAATTCTACAGTATTAATTTCACATTTCAATTTTCTTTTTCCTTTTTGAATTTACGATAGTTTTTTTTTTGAGTATTAGCCAATAGGCATAAGTGTATTTTTTCCACAGAGATGAAGCTATATGGAAATTGGAAGGTTCTGTGGGCCCTAGGGGTTATAGCTGCAATTATAATCACCATAATATTTGGCATAAACAATGGAGGTAATCTGAAAATTGACAAAAGGTCCAAAACAACACCACAAGATCCGTGTTTAAAGAGATATGGGGGAATTGAATTAAATTACCCAAAAAATTCAAAGACATCATACACCTTTGATTTATGCTGCAATAGAGAAAAAGGAAAATCCACCCCCATACAGCATGCCGCTATTAGGCCTACAGAACCTGGAGGATGAGGAGGAGGAACAAGTGTGACCTCTTTCAGAGGTCAAGAGAGGGAATTGTGGGATTTTAAGGTCATATGTTTGTAACAACATGATCTCACGAAGTTCCGTGGGATAGTCACAGAATTTTTTGCCCATTTTCCCGTGGCATTCTCACGGATCTCCTCATATTTCCGTGGCCCTGACACGGACTTTCTTTTCCGTGGCATTCTCACGGATTGGTTACTCAACTGTTTTTTCCTATTTTCAAACCATTGTCGCTTCGGTTTAGGGTTAGATTTGGTGTTTGCGTTAGTATTTCACTTTAAGTATTGGTTTATACTATTTTTTTTGATGTATTCTTTTATATTTTCTAAACTTTAATCAATTGTCACCTGGCGTTGGGGTTAGAGTTGGGTTTGGGTAGGGATGTCATTTTATGTAAATCTAACCCTAAAACGAAGCGACAATGGTAAGAAAATAGGACAAAACAGTTGAGTAACCAATCCGTGAGAATGCCACGGAAAAGAAAGTCCGTGGCAGGGCCACGGAAATATGAGGAGATCCGTGAGAATGCCACGGAAAAATGAGCAAAAAATTCCGTGACTATGCCACGAAAATTCGTGAGATCAGGTTGGTTTGTAAATAGTTTACTTAGAAGTGTTTTCAATAATCATTATAGTATGCTGAAGTAAAAGATTGTTTGTGTTTGTCTAAGAGAATGGAAAGTTACTGACAGGAAGCAGCTTGTGTGTGCAAAAGCTGCAAGGTCGTGGATTAGCTAGGAATGTACAGCTGTTAATGGTCAAGATAAGAGCGAGGCCTGAGGGAGAAAAGCAAACAGACATCCATGTTATTAACCAATGTTTTAATATTCACAGGATAAAATATGCAATGTATTTCTTACTTAATCAGTATTAATCATTGAATAATTGATGTAATAAATATAAGATGTTGTCTTTGATAAATGTGTATTAACCAGTGAAATAAAGGTTGCATACAGAATAACCTAATGGGGGCATGGCAGCTCAACCTTGAAGAACAGAATCTCCTGTGCTTGTTCTTTGTGTGTGTGTCATTTCTTCTCTAACAGATAGAAACTGGGTGGGGTAATGGAGTCAGATAAACAGAAAGACCAGTTGGAGAGGAGATTTTCTGAAGAAAGATCGACGTCATATACTTTATAAATATGCATGTTACTTCCGGAGCTGGTTGTTCGCCGCTTGCCGAGTGTGACCTTGAGACGACCCAGCATGCTGTAAAACTTTTTCATATCTGATCAATAAATATTTGAACTTAGATATTTGTATTTTGTGACTTTCCTCTAAATTATGAACATGCAATGGACGCCTTAAAGTCCAACAATAATAGTCAGCGTTTGATTACTTACATCTTTCTTGCACTTCTACTAACTGCGCATCTGACCTCTGTGTTGCACCTCTGTCTGCCTGGTTTAATTTTATTGGTCATCTCGGTTACATTTGGACTTTATCTTACTTAATAGACTTTTTAACTGTTTGTAGCCTACACAATGATGACATGGCACCATATGTGTGCACATTTAGGCAACGGAGGTATGGCAAGAGTCAGCAGTGAAGCAACCTACCCATTTCACAAAAAAATTCACACGGCCGCGCCGCTCTCATGTGTCTGCATCTATGAAAAAAATGTGCACCACCTGCATGCAGAGAGCACGCGCGCTGCCTACACGACATCCAATCACTGTAGTCCCACGTTGGTTTGGATGTTGGGACCGTACCAGCAGTACAGCTCAGCAGTGGTGTAGTCTATGTGATACGCAGGTACACGCCTTATAAGCACTAGGAATTGTAAAGGATTTCCATATACAGCGTGAGGATGCGTAACAGCATGGTTTTGTGACATTTCAAACTTTTAGTCATAGTGAAGCACTGACCATTAGCATGCTACACTTTACTACTACTACTTTAGCGGGTTAAAATGCATATACATATTAGGCTATATATTTGGTGTGTTTGACTTTCTGCCGAACTGCGCGGTCCGATCGGCATATGAAATTACTATAGAGGCGCGAAAGTGACTGGGGAGCAGACTGGTGTGGCGCTACAAAAACCCACAGGCGAGTGACAGCAAAGTACTGCGAGAGCGATTCCAGTTATCTCGTGGAGAAATCCGCTTTGAATTGCTCTCGCGGTACTTTGACATCACCAGGAGGTCTGCTTAGTGCAAATGAAGTCTAACCTGTAGTGTAGCTGCTCACGCGACACTGTAAACAAACAGTCCATGTGGAGAAGTGAACGAGAGAGTTAACAACGCACATGTGAGTAAACAACATTTAAATCATCAGTCCAGTTTATTACTTTATCTGGAGGTAAGGCTCCAAATGCAATAAATAAGCCCGTGATTATATCCTGATGGTTTTTAGCTGCATGTTTGCTTGTGCTTCACAGTAGTGATGGGAAGTTCAGATCATTTTTCTGATTCGGATCTTTGAATCTCGTTCATCAAAATGAACGAATCTTTTTTTGAGTCATTTCGTTCTTTTCGTTCATTTAAAATATGATTACCTATAATTTCACAAATTACCCCAAAATAACCACTTATGCAAACAAATATGACATTTCTAACAAGTTATGAGAAATAAAAATCCTTATTTCATTATTTCTTGACACAAGCTCTGAAACATACACAAGAGATAGAAATTATTAGCTTACTCCTAAGTCAGTCCTCGTGTACAAGTCATGGTAATGCAGCCAAAGCCAAAATATAAGAAACGGAACTCCATATTTATCACATTTGTACGCCTCGTCTCGTGTCTAACTTACAGATGTTAGTTGTCAACTCGTCACTGTCTTACTGACTCTCTGTGTTCGGCCAGGCTGTGCCGTATGATATACAGCACAGGACCGGAAAGAGAAACTATTAGTTCATCATTCTCTCGAGTTCGGGACGAGTTCGAGTCTTTCGTTCTTCCTGTCAGCCTCATAGAGGCTATGCTGTCAGTACCGGAAAGATAAATGATTAGTTCATTCAAGTCTTGAGATAGGGTTCGGCCGGGTCCGAGTCCTTATGTCACGTGACCGCTGGTACATCACATTAAATACAACATTAGATTCGTATTATTGTTTGCTTCTGAATGTATCCTATATTGTTTTATATTTAGTAAATTAAATACAAAATATGTGCAAAAACATTATTTGAAAAATAAAAGTTCCATCTTATTGAAGAACGAAAGACTCGGACCCGACCGAACCCGAACTCGAAAGGTGAACTAATCATTTCTCTTTCCGGTACTGGTAGTGTAGCCTCTATGGGACTGACAGGAAGAACAAAAGACTCGAACCTGTCCCGAACTCGAGACTCAAGAGAACAATGAACTATTCATTTCTGTTTCAGATTCAGAGCCCATATGTTGCGCAATGCGCATGCGCGGTCAACACAAAATGAACGAATCACTCTCTGAGACAACTCGGTAGTCCCGAGTTATATTAAAGATTCGTTCAAAATGAACGAATCGTTCATGAACGACACACCACTTCTTCACAGTGTTAAACTTCCCTTCTCTGTGTTCATTTCACTGATCTATATAAATGACTGGATTGCGCATACCGTAGAACGCTTGACGTAACTGCGTGAGGTGAAGCCAGCGCAGAGTTCGAGCGGCCATCTTGGTATACCCAACCGGCAGAGGGCGTCATTGACTTCCATTTAAAATCATGATCAAAATGTACCCCCTTTACACAAGGTTAATTTTTAAGATATGTGTACGTAATTTATTTTTTAATTCTGGTGTTATTTGCAATGTTTATGTTTTAATCGGGCAGGATAATGGATTTATAAAAAACCGTTAAGGTGAGTGTGTCTGCTGCATTTGTTAATGATAGGGTATAAATAAAGTTTTTTTTGACATTCAGCTACACGGTGACGGTCAGCATTATTTCTCTAAACAAGTTTAGGTAACTTGAGAGTTTAGACAAAGCATGATTATTTATTTAGATTTCAGAATGAGCACGTTTATTGTCATTAATACTAAATATGCTGCGGTCTGTCTGCTGATACTGTAATAAAGAAATAACTGATTATAACGCAAAATGTACAACTTTCAGTAAATAACTATTTACATGCTTAGGACGTTTGTGTTGTAATAATGTACAGGGTAACTTCACATATAAAAAAGTAAAGTGATGTTTTATCATTAAAATCTGATAATGTCCATTGATTTAATAGAACGTTTGGCTTCACAAGCATTTATATAGATCAGTGGTTAATTTATATATCTATATATATATATATATATATATATATATATGATCTTAAACTTCTGTTTGGTTTGGGTGTCTAATATAGGCTACATGATGGTCTTGTAATAATAATTAAGTAAAAGCCTATTTTTCTTTTTAGACAATGCTTGTATTATATGTAAAAAAATAAGCTTTTTATATCAATGACTATGCAAATTATAGTTAATTCATGGTAATCTTAAATGTGTATTAATTGAAAATATTTACATCATTAAATTACACATGGTAATGTTATCAATAGTTGCAGATAATATCTATTGAAAGAGTGGATATTTTTTTCTCCTTCAATGCCACGGATTGAAGATTGTAAACAGTTTATTTAATTTTAATTAACAGTTGAGTAACTTTTGGCCATGAGTTAGATGTTGATTAACACTAAACTAGTCTAAAAATCAGTCCAGTGTTCCCAGCTGTAAACCCATTGGCTGTTAAAGTCTTTTTTTCTTATAATAAATAGCATTTAATAATACCGTAAGATCATAACTGTAAAAAATGATTCAGTGGCTTTGTAAATGTAGGCTATCTAAAATAAATGATTAAAGTAACTTAATAAAATCTTTTGATGTCAGTTATGTGATTTTTTTTTTAGTTGGACAAACCAAAAAACATTACTAGAAATATTTTTTAAATGTACATTTATTATTAAGGCATATACATCAAATAAAATATGTATTTAATTTACAGATTATTTTAATCAATATATTTGATAAGGTCAGAGTTATATATTTAAGTTTTAAAACTGTAATAATTGCTTTCTTCAAATTAATATTATTTGTATTTAACATCAACTTAAAAAAAATGTACGTTTTACGCCTAACTTGAACAATGATTTACTTACCATTTTTACATTGGTATTATTTGAGTAAATGTAGGCAAAAAAATAATAATAGTTATAATAAGTAGAACGTCTCGGTTACGGATGTAACCCTCGTTCCCTGAAGGAGGGAACGGAGACGTCACGTCGTGACCGACGAATTGGGAACTCGCTTAGAGAGACCAATCTGCTTCGTATACTACTAAAACGCCAATGAACTTGGCATTGAGATATTTGCATAATGCTGGCGCCGCCCCGCCAGGTGCCTTTATAAGCAGCAGGTGCAAATAGGGAAATTAGCTTCTTTTCGCTGAGAAAGCCGGGAAAATGAGACCGGCCGATAAACAGCAGGTGGCAGCACCTGTGGCGACGGGACGTGACGTCTCCGTTCCCTCCTTCAGGGAACGAGGGTTACATCCGTAACCGAGACGTTCCCTTTCAGTCGGTCACTACGACATCACGTCGTGACCGACGAATTGGGAATCCCTACCAAAACGCCACTAGGGGCTGACCTCTTCCAGTGTCTGCGTAAAGCCCTCCGGTTCCACTTAAGGAGGAGGAGATAGGTTTTAAGGCAGAAGGCCGGGCACTAGATGTTCCATAACCCCACAGTAGTGCCAGCGACTGGGAAGCGCCCTACCTGAGCGGGATAGGAACGCTGCGGAAGCCACCGCCCCTCTTAAGGGCTAATGGTGGGCGAAAGTCAACCGTAGTTGAGGAATAAAGACAGCCGTGGCTGTGTAAGCAAAGCAGTGCTCTGCTAAGGGAAACGTGGGCTGGTAGGATTAACCCCACGGAAAAATACTCACAAAGGAACCCGGTGGGACACATTGTGGAGCCCGAGCCAGACACGTAGGTTCGCGAGGATACAGCTAGTGAAAGGCTGACAGCCAATGCTCCGCAACAAAGGCTGCCAAGGCAGCGGAGGAAGAACAATTCAAACCATTACGCATTTTTGTTCTGAAGGCCTTCCATACTGACACAGTTATGAAGCATCAGTTGGAGGCTGCAAGCCGACCTGCGAGTCTGCTCTCCGTGCCCTCCCTGGTGAGGAAAGAACACGAGAGGATACAGGCTCGATACGAACACTGTAAAATCTAATGAACGTATTAGGTGTCGCCCAACCAGCAGCTCTGCAGATGTCTGTTAGCGAGGAACCACGAGCTAAAGCCCAAGATGAGGCAACGCTCCGTGTGGAGTGCGCTCTCAAATTAAAGGGGCAAGGAATACCCTGAAGATTATAAGCCAGGGCGATAGTATCAACTATCCAAAGAGACATCCTCTGCTAGTGACAGCTTTCCCTTTCTGCTGGCCACCATAACAAACAAAGAGCTGGTCTGAGGTCCTGAGGCTTTGCGTGCGAACCACGTAGAGTCGCAGTGCGCGTACGGGGCACAACAAAGCCATGGTTGGGTCTGCGTCCTCCGGGGGCAGCGCTTGCAAGCTCACCACCTATCTCTGAAGGGAGTGGTGGGAACTTTGGGCACGTAGCCTGGTCTGGGTCTCAGTGAGACAGCAGGACCAAACTAAAAGCACAAAACGTCAACAGAGAATGCATGTAAATCCCCTACTCTCTTCATGGAGGCCAATGCTATCAGGGTCAGAGTTTTCATTGATAAAAACATCAGACTCGTAGACTGCAAAGGCTCAAAAGGGAGACCTGTATTGAGCGAACCCGGGATGTAAATGGCACGAAGGGACCTCAGATGCTTCTGACTCCAAAGGAGGAGATGACGAGCGAGATGCGACAGGTGACGAGAGCGCAAAACCGCCTTAACGGTAAATAACGCAACAGTCGCAATGTTATCGGTGTCGACTAATACATCCTTCCCTCGCATCTCCATAGCGGAGCGTACAAGTCCCAGATATACAGCGCACCGCTCGCGGCAGTTGGGGTGCTATGCACACCCCTGAGACTGCAAGCCCGTCATACGTGGCTGATCATCCCGTGCTGAGGGCATTGCAATATACAGAATGCCAGGAGACCCCTCAGGGGCATATCTTCTATCGGAAATGCCGGGTCTACCACGGGGAAAAATTTAAATGACACGCAGGTGCAATGTTTACACGGTGTATGTCGGTGTGCCACGCTCTCCTCGAGACTCGATCGTAAGCCAACGCTGAAGCGGTCTCATATGAAGCAGCTCGGGCGGCGTCACAGTCGCAGCATGCTGTCATATGTCCAGGAGCTTCTGAAATTGTTTCAGAGGGACCGCGTACTTCCCTCGAATTAAACCGAGGCAAGTCAGAACTGACTGGTTGCGCGCTCTTGTTAAACACGCCAATTAGTCGATCGAGTCTTATTTCCATACTGAGAAAAAGGATCCTCTGCACGGGGCAAAGTTGCTCTTTCCCAGTCGACCTGAAGACTTAAACGAGCGAGATGCCAAAGCATTAACTCTCTGTGTTCGCACACGTCTGCCAAGAACGGGCTATTATAAGTCGACGTAGAAAAAAGCAGAATGCGAACAACGCTCTCTCTCTGACATTTTAATGCCGTGACTAGCACATGGAGACACGGAGAGAGAGAGACAGCTCGAATGGTGTACTTCGTATTAATATGCCCACCCCACGACGCAGAGCGAAAAACGGTCTAAAGCGAGGGGAGATGGACACAAAGTACACGTCTACAGGTCTAAGGCTGCAAACCGATCTGAATATTGAAATACGAGCCTCGGCGTTATCATCCAAAAAGAACACCTTCGTAGAGCCGGTGCGTAAATCAAATCGGTCGTAACCCGCCGCGTATTTTGGGTACTATGAGATAAAGGCTGGAAAAACCCTATCATCATCATCTCGGTAAGAGGGACCGGCTCGAACATCCTTCGCCAACAGGATATCGACTTTTGCACGCAGTACATGTGCATCGGACGCTTTCACTACAGTGAAACGAAAGCCCGAATTTTGGGGTGTGCCGGATTCGTAACCGAGGCGGATCGTGCGTAAAACCCAACGAAACGGGCTGGGAACTGAAGCCAAGCACCCAGGCACCGTACGAGGAGAAATAACGACACTACCGAAGTACCCGCGGTGGGGCAGCGAAGCGAGACAGGTGGGACTGCCGGTGCGTCTGCTGTGACAGCATAAACATCTACAGTATGTGTGTGTGACACTGACCTGAGCCCGCTGAGGGTGACGGTCGTCTGGTCTCCTCTGCGGAGAGCGCAGACTCCGATAAGGGTGCTGGTGGTCCGGTCTCCTCAGCGGAGAGCTCGGACTCCTCAGGTCACCCGCTGGCGATAGAGGAGAGGTAGGGTGAGCTGGTGTGTGCCCGCTCACGGCTCTCTCGATCCTCTGGAGACCTGGAGAGGGAAGAGGAATGCACTCTATGTGTGGTTAGTGGGTACCGGCTAAACAGCCGGTGGAACATATGCAAACCAAGGATTTTCCACCCGACCCTCTATCGGGGGAAGGAGCTCCATCTCCTGAAGAGTGATCCTCTGCCAATCCGGGTCGCCCTTCACTGGCCACTTAAACTCCCGATTTTCACGGGAAGCGGCTAAGCGGGCGGGGCGAGCTGCTGACGACCGGTTCCCCTGCGCTGCCGAGATGGGGTCCGAGGAGGGGAACGGAGGTGGTCGCCGCAGGACGCCGACGGCGAGAGGCAGACTGAGGAGCCGGCGTGGTGGACCAAGGGCAGCTCTGTTCCGCCGGGGCATGACCTAGGAGATCGCCTCAGTCTGTGCAGCGGAGCTGTACGACTCCCCTGGCTCGCCGAAGAGGCCGGTCTGTGAGACAGGAGCATTCAAGTTGTTCTCGTCTGCGTCCGTCATGTCAGCCAGACACAGCCAAAGGTGGCGATCTTGAACCACTGAGGTGGACATCGCACGACTGAAGGTCGCGGCCTCCCTGGTAAATCCTTTGTGAGCCTGCAGCAACGTTATTACGTGCAGGGCTGAAGCCGCCTCTCCGGCATGCCTGATGGGCAGCGTCCGTAACCGGACGACTGTCTACAAACACGGGAGGGAAGGGTTGGGTGGTCCCTCCAGGAACGCATCCCGCTCCACTGAAGGGGTCCCCGCCCTTAGCGGCTCCGTTGGTGAGGGAGGTGAGGGGTGAAAGCTGAACGGCCGGACGGCCGCAAATCACGTCAGCTCTTCGTGCCGTCGGGGAAGAAAGGCACAGGAGGAGAGGACCGAGAGGCCCGAGCAGCTCCGAAGTACCAATCATGTGGGCGGGACGGTTCGGGCGGAGAGGGGTTAACCTTTCCAACTCTACCGTCTCCGCCGCTCGCGGGCACGGCCGCCATCTCCGGAACGACTCTGCCTCGGAGGAAAAATGGACACCCCTCTGATGCTGCAGAAGTGACGGGACCAGAAGGAGGTCCAATGGATTCGGCAGACATCGTAGAACACGACTCTGCAGTCTCCACCGGAGCCTCAACCGGCTGAGGATGAGAAGGCCGGTAGGTGGAGGACGCATCCTCCGTCCTACTCAGCGTAGTGACGCGAAGGGCGCCCTGCGAGCGCTTGACAGCCGCACCATGGCGGCGTCAGCACTGCAAAGGCGCGGACAGCGTTCCCGTAGAAACGACAGTCGTCTCCGCAATCCAAGAGGGTTATGCTCTCACAGAGAGAACAGAAACTCTCCACGAACGCAGCCCCGGAGTGCTCGATGCCTGAGCACGAAGACAGCGCTCGTGACCGTCACTGGAACCCTTATACTTCTCGCATCCAAGATCGCACGGGCGAAAAGCTATCCTGAAAAGGACGCTGATCCCCGCATATACGAGAGAGTGGCTGCCTTTAACAAGGCACAAAGCTCTCTCGTATCACTCTTTTAGGGAAATTCACTCAGATGCTTAGTTGATGAGCGCACAGGAAGGCAACGCACACACACTAAACTCAAAACAATAAACAGATGTAGAGCCGTGGAATAAGCGAAGCGTCCGCTGTGATACTGCTAGTTCAACCAACTTCAGCAATCAAATCCCAACAGAGTAAAGTAGCTTCTCAGTAGCAGATAAAGCCGGCTTTCGAAGCGAAAAAGCTAATTTCCCTATTTGCACCTGCTGCTTATAAAGGCACCTGGCGGGGCGGCGCCAGCATTATGCAAATATCTCAATGCCAAGTTCATTGGCGTTTTAGTAGTATACGAAGCAGATTGGTCTCTCTAAGCGAGTTCCCAATTCGTCGGTCACGACGTGACGTCGTAGTGACCGACTGAAAGGGAACAAATGTTAATTTAAAAAAATCCCATATAGCCAACGAGTTTTAATCAGCAACAGAGAAACTGTGCCTGTTGCCGATGACAAACACCTCAGAAACTCATCGAATTTATGAATATTTACACTCACAATATGAATTTATTTACTTACTACAAAAGTATAACACATTATACAAATTTATTCAAAACCATTGCACACTTTATATAGAGTTTCATACCATGTAAAGGAAAACATGATAATATAAAAAGTACAGTAATGCAGAAAAGCGCATTACAACCATGTTCAAGCTATTAAAAACATTCAGATGCAAAAATGAACTAAATGTACAATTAGATAAACTAGTTAATTATATTGCGCAAATGCTCTCGGTCTCTTCAAAGGTCTTCGCGAATTATTTTGTCATAAGACTCAGTTATCACATCACGTCTCTTCTACTGTAAGTACACAAAAAATAAGACAAATGATCCGCGTTTAGGTCAGATTTTTATGAAGAATATTTGACTGTTTATGTAACTGGCAAAAGAAAACTTCGCCAACCAAATGTTTGCCAAAAAGCGTGCATGTGACATCAAAGTACTGCCAAAGCACCGAGAATCCCTGTCATGTTACTTTAATATCATATAGTATGCTTAAAGCATAAAGTCGAGCACACATACCCAGATAGCATGCACTACCGGGCCTCATCTGGGCCAACTATGTCACATATGGCTCAGTTCCGGTGGCGTCAAAGGCCATATGGGCCATATCTGGCCCACACACATCAAGCCGTTTTTAGTGTGAGTTGTGGCTTGTTGTGTGTGGGCCAGATACGGCCCATGTGCGACAAGCCGGTTTTAATTTGAGTTGCGGCTTGTTATGTCTGGGCCAGCTACGGCCTGTGTGCAACAAGCCGGGTTTTAATTTGAGTTGCGGCTTGTTATGTGTGGGCCAGATACGGCCTGTGTGCGACAAGCCAATTGTAGTTTGAGTTGTGGATTGTTGTGTGTGGGCCAGATACGGCTGAGTGCGACAACCCGGTTTTAGCGTGAGTTGTGGCTTGTTGTGTTTGGGCCAGTCCTGGCCCTTGTGTGACAAATCGGTTTAGGATGAGTGATGGCTTTTTGTTGTGTGTGGGCCAGATATTACTGGTTTATGGTTATGTTGACATCAGACTGTTTTTATGTGTGTTTCGGTTTATTTATGGGCCAGATATGTAATATGCTGCATGGTTAGCTTATTGGTTTTAAAATGTAAAGGAAGGCAGCTGAATTTTTTCCATTGTAATTTTTCTTCTAGATCTGACAGGGCTAGGCTTCTTCATATTCGGCTCAAATAATTCAACCATATTTATCATAATCAGACAGCTTTGTCTATCAGATCTTCTTGGACTCTGGCACAGAACTCAAAGAATTCTAGGCGACAATTTTTTGATAATCCATTAACACAGGGCTCAACATAAAGGACTGCCCTGTGGCCCGGGGCAAGTGTGAGAGATGTTCGGGCAAGTAAAAAGTATTGTCACTTGCCCGATCGGGCCAGTGCTTCACCCTCAGTCACTAAAATATATTTTCATCAATGTATTTAGCATCTTTGAAGCAGACATTTACTTGGGTAAAACACGATGAAAGAAACTATGCAATATTTAGCACAATTTGCTGTCAGTTTACAGGTAAAGCAGAAAAGTTGGGAGCCTTTTTTTAATTGGAACATATCTGTTTTATATGTATACAATATTTGACTTTTAAATTATTATTTTTAAATATGTGACACTGACATTTTTTATTGGGGCCAGTGAAAATTTTGGCAGGGCAAGTGAAAAATTTGAACCACTGGCCCGACCGGGCCAGTATAAAAAATTATTTGCGTTGAGCCCTGTAACAGAACAGCTTGTTTTAGTCAGCTAAAAATTTTACATTTATGTGCAACATCTGGTGAAAATTTAATGTCAATAACACCTTTAGAAATATATGGTAACTGAGGAAAAATGGTGACGAGTTCAATTTTACCCGCTGCATGTAAATTAACTGCTTGCCCTGCATTAAAGACTTGTAAATGCACAACGCTGAGGCAAAGAACCCCAAACCCCATTTAAAATCCTTTAATGCACAGCAAGTCATTGATTATCCCACTTATTCCACGGTCATTTGCCAAGTTATAGACAAGTTAAAACTAGTTTTGCTCTTTGTAGCTTAAAATTTGATAGAATGGGTAAAAATAACAGTTATTTCCAGGAGCTCCTCTTTTTTGTAAACAACTGATCTGTCTTTTATAAATCTGATATAAAAGACTCTTCTGAGATTTGAAGGATGCACACTACTATTCGATAGGTAGGCTACTCAAGTTTAACCAAACTGTTCGTGGACCCCGTTTACTTCCATAGTATTACTTTTCCAATTCCTGCTATAGAAGTGAATGGGATCCAAAGACATTTATGCAGGTTTGTAACAACATGAGGGTGAGTAAATGATGACAGAGTTTTCATTTTTGGGTGAACTATTTAACCTTTTATAGCTTAGCAGAAAAATGTTATGTGACCTTTAAGAATAGGATAAAGTACATCTTTAACAAAAGCAAAGATTAAAAAACAAATTGTAGAATAAATAGAAAGTGCTACAAAACAATACAAAATCGTCCCACTATCACATGCAGATGTGTCACTTTGCAATGGGGCAATGATGAATAGTACACAGAACAACCAAATAAGTTTTTACGATTTATAAACAATTTAAAGATATTTTAAAGTGTTATGTACTGTTCTAATTCCAGAGATGTTTATTTATGTAAATGGTGTGAGGCTTTACCATGTATATAATAGGCCAATGGCTATGCTGTGCACGCGAAACATGTCCTGCCCCTTTAAATCACGAAGGGAGTTACCATGGAAACTGAAGGAGCACGAGGACAGCTAGCTCCGTCTCCCGCGGTTTCTTCGCTGTTTTCAAGTAAGTTTAGTCCATCAAATCACACAAATAATACTAAAACCTGTTGTTGACACGCTTTTGTTATATATTTACCTCATATAAATGGCTTGTGTCTTTGAGAAAAGTTCGTTACCATCCCAACATGTTTCCGCACATGCGGTCGGAACTGTGCTTCCGGTTTCTGTTGGTTTACTTGCTAAACTGATCTCTTGAAAAAATAACTCGTCGAAAATATTTTTTTGTTTCCAATGTAATATACGTGTTGTTAATTTGCTTGTTATAAGCTAGGACTTTGTTGTTATTTTTGCTTAGCAGAGTTTAACGGAAGTTACGTGTTTTCCACAAAAGCCTCTTTACTGTATGTATGTTACTGCTGAAACCGTCTATAAGCGTTAGCTTTTGCTCTTGTTTATGAACGTTTGGGCTTTTGAAAACATAGATGAGAGGTTTCAAAGTCTTTGTTAACGTTGTCAGTGCATGACTGGAAGTACGCAAATTTATTTAGTCTAAATATGCGATGTACTGTAACGTCTAAACTAGGGGTGTCAACAATAATCGATTCGGCAATGCATCGCAATGCGGGCATGCACGATTCAGCATCGATGCAGCAAAGTGCCATAATCGATTATGTATGTCACTGTTTATTTTCTGGCCTCGAGTGGACAATAAAGTTGTTTCAATTACTTCCGGGAGCATAACAACAACAATCAAGATGGCTGAGGCGGAGAGAGATGACAGTGATAGACAGGTAAATAAAAACGCACCCTTTTCCATGGAAAGTGGACATATGGGCACATTTCGGATTCTACGAAGTTAATGATCAACTAGACAAGACTTACGCTGTGTGTAAATTCTCATCTCAGCTATATAATTGTCATTGTCTTAAAGCTGCTAAGCTTCCGTTTTTGTTGAGAATAGTTGCACTTGCCTTGTTGTGTACAGTAGAATTCTGATGCATCGCAATGCATCGTAGAATCGAATTGAATTGAATCGTTACCTGATGAATCGTAATTGAATCGAATTGTGAGGACAGTGCCAATGCACACCCCTAGTCTAAACCTTGTTAAATTGCACGGAGTGCTGAAGCTACTAACGTTAGTACGTATGTTTTATCGTATACAAATACAGACATGTTGTTCTCTGATTTCAGGAGTGACAAAAACCCTCTATAATAGAAGAGAAGCTCAAGATTTCAACATTTTCTGAAGGGAGTTGCAGACAGGTGTAGAAAACTGCTTTTCAAATTTTCCACATTTATCACAGTTATTTTAAGATGTTGACATCTAAACGTGAGTAGCATTGTGTGAGCAATATTAAATAAGTAAATCTTACACTGCATATTTTATATATTGTTTTCTCTGTGACAGATTGAATGTTATGTTTGTAGATTTGTCCATGCTAATGGCCGAGCAGTAGGGTTGGAACAGACCTGTCAGAAAACATCTCTGAACCATATGACTAGTAAGTAAAACCTCAAACTTATACACTGCTATTCAAAAGTTTAAGCTTGTGATTATTTATTTGACCAAAAATACAGTAAAAACAGAAATGTTGTGAAACATTATCACAAAGTAAATAAGCTGTTTATAATGTGAATATATTGTAAACTGTAATTTATTCTTGTGATTAATGTTGAAATTTTAGCATCATTACTCCAGTCTTCAGTGTCACAATATTCTTCAGAGATCATTCTAATACGCTGATTTGCTGCTCAATTAACATTTCTGATTATCAACAGTTGTGTTGCTTCATGTTTTAGTGTTTTTCAGGATTTTTGGATGAATAGAAAATTAACCCTGGAGAACCCAAGAACCCTTCTCTTAACATTGATTAACATTGGCCAAATTTGACCCGTGGATTCTCCAGGGTTAAAATAATAGTCTATTATAATAGAATAATAGTTCACAGAATAATGAAAATTTCTGCATGATTTAATCCATGTTAATACATATGATCATCTTCTTTCAGACGAGCACAAAGTTATATTAGGGTGCACTTACTTATCATACTTAAACAGACCGAACCGTACCAGAGTACGATTGTCCCCACTCCCCCACTCATCTGCACATATCAGAGTGTTTTACAGTGACAGCTAAAGTTTTACATTTCATACAGGGTTCATATAATGTAGGTACACCCTTAGAAAATGTGTAAAAAAAATCTATGCTATTTATATATCATTAAATAATATAGTGAATGTGTGGAAAGCCCTGAGCACGCAAAAGTGAAACTGAGATTACAGAATTAGCGCTGTCTGCCTCTAAATGCAGTTACTTTACTTTCCCACTCTGAAAGTGAAGTATACCTAAACTTTGAGAGCAAATGACTAGTATGACGGGCCGGTAACTTTAGTAATTTTACATTAATTAAGCTAGTTAGCTATTATTATAATCACAAATACTTTTATAATATATTACTGAATTAAGCCAGTTACACTTAACTATCATTATATGAGTATGAAATTCCTCATCATTACTAAATAAATCTTGGAAGTAAACCATCAAATTTGCTGAAAAAAGTATACATTTCTGAATACACAATACATGTCACATTTGAAACAATCAACTTTACTTATAAAACATCTTACATTTTGAGATTTAAAACAACTGTGAGGTTATCTTACCTTTAAGATGTAATTAATATATAGGATATATGTAGGCCTATGTATGTATGTTTTGAATTATTGAGAAAAACAAAAAGCATTAGGCTTTGCCCTGCGCTCCCCTTTAATTTTAAAACAGAACTGTGTCACAAAAGCTCTGTGCAAGTAGTCCAAGTATTTCAAAGGAACTCTATCAGTTTTACCCCACAGTTTGTCTATATTCCTCTCAAAAATGAGATTTGACTCGTTTCTTCATTTTTCATTAAATTTTACAGATTTCAAAACAATTTATTCTTGAGAGGAGGCACCACAGTTAAAGACAGTGTTTTGAAGAATTTTGAACTTCCTGCTCACAAACTACCTACTTCTCCAGTTAGTCTGACAGGCTATCAATGAGAATGCGGCATTACAGGACACCACTGAAAACTATACCACTAAAAACTGATTATTGGTAAGTCTTTTTGACAATAACTAATGTTATTTATTCATGTTTGGTGTCAGCTAATATGTGTATACCCTATAAATGTTAGATTTTTTTATACTTATTCTCTACCTCACTGTTTACATTTGTCATCGTAGCTGCAGTCAGAAGAAACAGATTAACAGCAACTATCTGCTTGAGACCAAGAGATTGAGCACTGGGTTAAGACATGGTTGCAGCTTGCCACAGACAGAGATGAAGGTCGTTGGGCAAAAGAGAAGATTTAAAGGCATAGCTCACCCAAAAATGGAAACTCATTTACTTACCATCAAGATGTTTCAAACTCTATCAAATGTATTTGTTCAGTTACTGACTGTTATAAATTATACAGGTTTGGAACAACCTTTGGGTGAGCAAAATTACAGTTTTAATTTTAATTAGTGAACTATCCCTATTGTGAGTTTTATAAGTTTATTAAGAAATGTTGAGTATTATATCAGAGTTCTGTATGTAAGGAGATGGTAGTTGTACGTTTGTGTGTTAATATAGATGGTTTCAGTGGCAACAACATAAATCACTTTCATGGCCCAAACTTAACTTCGGGTAGACCTCCACATAGATTCAATAACAACCGAGTATCTCTGGAGCAGTTTTTTTTCTGATAACAAACAAAATAAATAACCAGTAAATAGCCTTAGATCAAATCATAGCTAAAGCATTTCAACCATTACATTGATCTAATGTTACTGGGTAAAATTAAGCTTTACAATTTTAGCTACAGATCTTTGAAAATGTTTGTACGGTATACTGCCCATTTCCAGAAAGGTAATAAAAACAGCGTGCACAGTGACGCTGCTGACGTGTTATCCTCAGACATGTTTGTGAAGATTGTTTTGTTTATAGTGTGCGTCTCCCTCAGACTGTAAAAAAAGCTTGGGCAAACAAGATAACATGTCAGCAGCGTCACTCCAGTGTTGTGCACGAGGTTCACAACAGACCTGGAAGAGAAGACGATGCTGAATAAAGTCATAATTTCTGTTATTTTTGGACCAAAATTTATTTTCGATGCTTCAACACATTCTAACTGACCCACTGATATCACATGGACTACTTTGATGATGTACAGTATATATTTGATCGTGTATACACATATCTAAAACATCTTAAACTGTTTCCGAAGATGAACGGAGGTGTTACGGGTTTGGAATGACATGAGGGTCATTAATTACATAATTTTCATTTTGGATGAAATAACCCTTTAAGTTTGGCCAGGTGTGTAACTGTGGCAACGCACATGCATCTATGGGTTCCAGTATATCTTACTATATAACATATTAATTTAACTAACATGTTTGACAAATATAATTATGTTTATTTATAAATATTATCTGTATTGGATTTTTTAAATGTTTAATAAAGAAATTTTGACTATATGAGTTTTAGTTTTTTCTTAACTATAGGTTAATTAGCATATAGTAAGAGTAGATGTGTGCCACAGCTTAGAAGACGCTACTGCATGGAATGACAGCAATGACTCAACCTGAGTGCGGTTGCCAGAAGTCAGCCATAACTGGGACGGATATGGGCCACATTTCAGAAATGGCATGGGTCACATCTGGCCCAGATGGCAGTGGAGTGACTGACATCTGGGCCTGATGTGGCCCATGCCATTTCTGAAATGTGGCCCATATCTGGCTAGGTTATGGCTGACTTCTGGCAGCGCACTCAGGTTGAGTCATCGCCGTCATTCCACGCGGTATGTGAGCCAGATGAATGTGGGAGATGTGGGCCACATCTGGGCCAGATGTCAATTGCTATCTGGGTATTGTCGTCAGTATGGCCAACTTGAAACACGACTGCCATCTACAGGTTTGTGTATTTCCTGCATCCCCCACTGAATCCCCCTTCTGCGGGATCTCGCAGAATTTTTTTGGAAGTGATTGCGGCATTCTGCTCTCAGAGACGCGCATTTTTAAAGGCCACATCTGTAACCACCTGGCGGGGCGGCGCCAGCATTATGCAAATACCTCAATGCCAAGTTCATTGGCGTTTTAGTAGTATATCGAAGCAGATTGGTCTCTCTAAGTGAGTTCCCAATTTGTCGGTCACGACGTGACGTCTCCGTTCCCTCCTTCGGGGAACGAGGGTTACATCCGTAACCGAGACGTTCTTTTTAATGCAATTGAAGATGAAAAGTAAAGTCACTAATACAATACTTTCTTCCTTTTTTCTTTGCTTTCTCCTGTTTACAGCAAAATGATGTTTTGGGTAATTGTTCAATAAAGTACAGAATTATTCATTATTGGTGTTTGTCTATTATTATTTAAGTTTTGCTTCGAATTCAAAATATCAAAAAACAGGTTTTGTAATGTTAGCATGATATCATTTTAATAAGACCATTAAAACTGCAAGCAGTGATGGAAGGGCCCTCGCACACCTGACACCGCCACGCCGTGGCATGAGAAGAATTAAAGGGAACAGTAGTAAATAGGCATTTAAGCATGTAAACATAGGTGAACCATTTAAAAGTGTAGCATAATGTGCCACATTTCCTGTTGCTAATTACAAATGACAGCGAGGTAGCATCGTGTAAGAGCATGAGAGAGAGAGAGAGAGTGAGTGAGCGAGTGTGTGTATGAGTGACTACATGTAAATATTGGCACGTAGATGTGTTCTGTCCAGGACTCTTATTAATCATGTGAAGTTAGGGAAAGATCGGACATTGCATAATCAGTGTAAACATGTCACTTCCTGTTGTCAGCTGGTGGCGCTATAACCATAAGTGACTATTGACATGTAGATGTGTTCAGTCCAGGACTCTTATTAATCATGTGAAGTTTGGGACAGATCAGACATTGCATAATCAGTGTAAACATGTCACTTCCTGTTGTCAGCTGGTGGCGCTATAACCATAAGTGACTATTGACATGTAGATGTGTTCAGTCCAGGACTCTTATTAATCATGTGAAGTTTGGGACAGATCAGACATTGCATAATCAGTGTAAACATGTCACTTCCTGTTGCCAGCTGGTGGCGCTATAACCATAAGTGACTATTGACATGTAGATGTGTTCACTCCAGGACTCTTATTAATCATGTGAAGTTTGGGACAGATCAGACATTGGATAATCATTGTAAACATGTCACTTCCTGTTGCCAGCTGGTGGCGCTATAACCATAAGTGACTAATGACATGTAGATGTGTTCACTCCAGGACTCTTATTAATCATGTGAAGTTTGGGACAGATCAGACATTGGATAATCATTGTAAACATGTCACTTCCTGTTGCCAGCTGGTGGCGCTATAACCATAAGTGACTATTGACATGTAGATGTGTTCAGGTCATGACTCTTAGCAATCATGTGAAGTTTGGGACAGATCGGACACTGTATGCCTGAGTTCCAGCAACCTGTTTCATAGCGAAACATCAAACTTTGGCTGGCCGAAACAGACACAAATTTTAATATAGAATCAAATCCTTCGCAATTTAGCATCACAAAGGCCTTAAGATGACACTCGCCAAATATGATGATGATCCGACGAAAACTGTAGGAGGAGTTAGTTAAAGTATGACTGCTGGAAATGAGAAAAACTGAGCCAAAATCTGAGAAATAATTCAAAATAGCTGACTTCCTGTTTGGTTTAGGGTGTTGCTCCAAGATACTTTTTTGTAGGGCTTGTAATAATACATGAGCATACCGAAATTCGTACATGTAAGTTAAACACAGTCCAAGGGCTGCTTCATTCAATATTTTAAAATGTGCCGCTAAAACATGTTCCTTCAGGTTGCCAGCTGGTGGCGCTATGGCTATAAATGAAAATTGTTATGTAGATGTGTTCAGGTCAGGACTCTTAGCAATCATGTGAAATTTGGGACAGATCGGACACTGTATGCATGAGTTCCAGCAACTTCCTGTTTCATTGGAAAACATCAAACTTTGTCGGGCCAGAACCGACACAAATTTTTACGTAGAGTCAAATCCTTCGCAATTTAGCATCACAAAGGCCTTAAGATGACACTCACCAAATATGAAGATGATCCGACGAAAACTGTAGGAGGAGTTAGTTAAAGTATGACGCCTGGAAATGACAAAAACTGCGCCCAAATCACAAAAATAACTCAGAATAGCTGACTTCCTGTTTGGTTTACGGCTTCGCTCCAAGAGACTTTTTTGTAGGTCTTGTCATGCTACAGACGCGTACCGAATTTCGTAATTGTACGTCAAACACAGTCCGAGGGCTGCTTCGTTGAAAATTTGTAGGTGGCGCTATAGAGCCATTTTCTCACGCCTTATTCTAAAGCATACACCACATGTAAATTTTCATCACTCTTGACATCTGTGCAAAATTTCATGAGTTTTCGAGTATGTTTAGGCCCTCTAAAGTCCCGCTGAAGTCGGAGAAAAAGAAAAAAAAGAATAAATATAGCTGCAAGCAGCAATGGCGGGCCCTCGCACGTTTTTTTCCCGCTACACGGTGCGTCCGAGAAAACGATGCACGGTGGGCAAGGGCATCAAGTGGGTAATATCATTGGGCTATTTAATGTTGTTACTGACCCATTTGGGGACTGTAGGTAAAAGAAACCCCACATGTTAGACAAACGGGGGCGCTAGTGAGCCACTTAAGAGACACGCCTATGTGTGACCTGTTTGTGCACAATTAACAGCCGACAACTCTGATGTGTGTGCCGACTTTTAGGTTAATCTAAGCACGCCAAGAGTCCTAAATATGCCTGAAATAAATGTAAAGTTTGGGGCGTTGCCATGGGAACAGCGTTCGAGATATCAAAAATCCCTTCGCAATTTATCATCTACTATGTCTCGGCATCATGTTGACCACTTCTGGTGTCAATCTCATGAATATTCTAGAAGGAGTATTTAAAAGAACATCGGTGTGAACTTAAAGGCTTAAATAAGCCTTTAAAATGAAAGTAAAGTTTGACACGTTGCCATGGGAACAGCGTTCGAGATATCAAAAATCCCTTCGCAATTTATCATCTACTATGTCTCGGCATCATGTTGACCACTTCTGGCATCAATCGCCTAATTATTCTAGAAGGAGTATTTAAAAGAACATCGGCGTCAACTGAAAGGCTTAAATAAGCCTTTAAAATGAAAGTAAAGTTTGGGGCGTTGCCATGGGAACAGCGTTCGAGATATCAAAAATCCCTTCGCAATTTATCATCTACTATGTCTCGGCATCATGTTGACCACTTCTGGTGTCAATCTCATGAATATTCTAGAAGGAGTATTTAAAAGAACATCGGTGTGAACTTAAAGGCTTAAATAAGCCTTTAAAATGAAAGTAAAGTTTGACACGTTGCCATGGGAACAGCGTTTGACATATCAAAAATCCCTTCGCAATTTATCATCTACAATGTCTCGGCATCATGTAGACCACTTCTGGAGTCAATCGCATGAATATTCTAGAAGGAGTATTTAAAAGAACATCGGCGTCAACTAAAAGGCTTAAATATGCCTTTAAAATGAAAGTAAAGTTTGATGCGTTGCCATGGGAACAGCGTTTGAGATATCAAAAATCCCTTCGCAATTTATCATCTGCAATCTCTCGGCTTCATGTTGACCACTTTTGGTGTCAATTGCATGATTTTTCTAGAAGGAGTATTTAAAAGAACATAGCATAGAACTGTCAAAAAAAATCCAGCTTTGTGACTGACGCACTTCCTGGCGCCTGGTGGTGGCGCTATACCCGGGAGTCACAATAGGCACATCATTGCGATCGGAATCTTCAGACGAACAAACACACTGCGTGTCATCACAATAAGACATTTTTTGCCTTAGATATTAGACACTTCCTGTTTCTCTGAATTCGCCATAAATTCGTCATCTCGCCATGGCAGAACCGTTCGAGATATCAAAAATCCCTTCGCAATTTAGCAAGTACAATGTCTCGGCATCATGATCACCACGTTTGGTGTCAATCCCATGAATCCACTAGGAGGAGTATTTAAAAGTTCAATGCATGCATTTTTTAAACAAACCAAAATAGCCGACTTCCTGTTGGGCGGAGCTTAAATGTTAGAGGGCGAAAGTTGTTCGGGTCGATGAGATCTATATGCGTACCAACTCTCGTACATGTGCGCACATTTTTGCCCGATCTGTGCATCAATGGTTTTTTTTGCATTACAGGGGGCGCTATAGAGCCCCCGTGCCACGCCCGTGTTCCAGCCTTTGGATTTCTGCGATGACGGACGACTCTGACGTCTGTGCCAAGTTACAAGAGTTTTCGAGTATGTTAAGGCACCCAAAAAGTCCAAAAGTGTTAAAAAAAAAAAAAATAAAAAAAAAAATAATAATAATAATAAAAAATATAGCTGCAAGCAGCAATGGCGGGCCCTCGCACGTTTTTTTACCGCTACACGGTGCGTCCGAGAAAACGATGCACGGTGGGCAAGGGCATCAAGTGGGTAAATATCAGTGGGCTATTTAATGTTGTTACTGAGCAATTTGGGGACTGTAGGTAAAAGAAACTCCACATTTTAGACAAACGGGGGCACTAGTGAGCCACTTAAGAGACACGCCTATGTCTGACCTGCTTGTGCACACTTAACAGCCAACAACTCTAATGTGTGTGCCACATTTAAAGTTCAACCAAGCACGCCAAGAGCCTTAAACATGCCTAAAATTAAAGTAAAGTTTGACGCGTTGCCATGGGAACAGAGTTCGAGATGTCAAAAATTCCTTCGCAATTTATCATCTACTATGCCTCAGCATCATGTTGACCACTTCTGGAGTCAATCGCATGAATATCCTAGAAGGAGTATTTAAAAGAACATCAGCGTCAACTGAAAGGCTTAAATATGCCTTTAAAATTAAAGTAAAGTTTGACACGTTGCCATGGGAACAGCGTTCAAGATATCAAAAATCCCTTTGCAATTTATCATCTACTATGTCTCGGCATTATGTTGACCACTTTTGGTGTCAATCGCATGAATAGTCTAGAAGGAGTATTTAAAAGAACATCGGCGTCAACTGAAACGCTTAAATATGCCTTTAAAATGAAAGTGAAGTGAGACGCGTTGCCATGGGAACAGCGTTTGAGATATCAAAAATCTCTTTGCAATTTATCATCTACAATGTCTCAGCATTATGTTGACCACTTCTGGAGTCAATCACATTATTTCCTCAGGAGGAGTATTTAAAAGTTTACCGCATGCAGCTGTAAGGTTTAAATATGCCTTAAAAATGAAAGTAAAGTTTGACGTGTTGCCATGGGAACAGCGTTTGAGATATCAAAAATCTCTTCACAATTTATCATCTACAATGTCTCAGCATTATGTTGACCACTTCTGGAGTCAATCACATTATTTCCTCAGGAGGAGAATTTAAAAGTTTACCGCATGCAGCTGTAAGGCTTAAATATGCCTTTAAAATGAAAGTAAAGTTTGACACGTTGCCATGGGAACAGCGTTCGAGATATCAAAAATCCCTTCGCAATTTATCATCTACAATGTCTTGCCATCATGTTGACCACTTTTGGTGTTAATCGCATGAATATCCTAGAAGGAGTATTTAAAGGAACATCAGCGTCAACTGAAAGGCTTAAATATGCCTTTAAAATGAAAGTAAAGTTTGACGCGTTGCCATGGAAACAGCGTTTGAGATATCAAAAATCCCTTCGCAATTTATCATCTACAATCTCTCGGCTTCATGTTGACCACTTTTGGTGTCAATTGCATGATTTTTCTAGAAGGAGTATTTAAAAGAACATAGCATGGAACTGTCAAAAAAAATCCAGCTTTGTGACTGACGCACTTCCTGGCGCCTGGTGTTGGCGCTATACCCGGGAGTCACAATAGGCACATCGATGCGATCGGAATCTTCAGACGAACAAACACCCCGCATGGCATCACAATAAGATAATTTTTGCCTTAGATATTAGACACTTCCTCTTTCTCTGAATTCGCCATAAATTCGTCACCTCGCCATGGCAGAACCATTCGAGATATCAAAAATCCCTTCGCAATTTAGCAAGTACAATGTCTCGGCATCATGATCACCACGTTTGGTGTCAATCCCATGAATCCACTAGGAGGAGTATTTAAAAGTTCAACGCATGCATTTTTTAAACAATCCAAAATAGCCGACTTCCTGTTGGGCGGAGCTTAAATGTTAGAGGGCGAAAGTTGTTCGGGTCGATGAGATCTATATGCGTACCAACTCTCGTACATGTGCGCACATTTTTGCCCGATCTGTGCATCAATGTTTTTTTTGGCATTACAGGGGGCGCTATAGAGCCCCCGTGCCACGCCCGTGTTCCAGCCTTTGGATTTCTGCGATGACGAGCGACTCTGACGTCTGTGCCAATTTTCAAGAGTTTTCGAGTATGTTAAGGCTCCCAAAAAGTCCAAAAGTGTTAAAAAAAAAAAAATAATAATAATAAATATAGCTGCAAGCAGCAATGGCGGGCCCTCGCACGTTTTTTTACCGCTACACGGTGCGTCCGAGAAAACGATGCACGGTGGGCAAGGGCATCAAGTGGGTAAATATCAGTGGACTATTTAATGTTGTTACTGAGCCATTTGGGGACTGTAGTTAAAAGAAACCCCACATTTTAGACAAACAGGGGCACTAGTGAGCCACTTTAGAGACATGCCTATGTCTGACCTTTTTGTGCACACTTAACAGCAGACAACTTTGATGTGTGTGCCAACTTTGTGTGCACGTCAAGAGCCTTAAATATGCCAGAAATAAAAGTAAAGTTTGCGGCGTTGCCATGGGAACAGCGTTCGGGATATCAAAAATCCCTTCGCAATTTATCATCTACTATGTCTCCGCATCATGTTGACCACTTCTGGTGTCAATCTCATGAATATTCTAGAAGGAGTATTTAAAAGAACATCGGCGTGAACTTAAAGGCTTAAATAAGCCTTTAAAATGAAAGTAAAGTTTGACGCGTTGCCATGGGAACAGCGTTCGAGATATCAAAAATCCCTTCGCAATTTATCATCTACAATGTCTCGGCATCATGTAGACCACTTCTGGAGTCAATCGCATGAATATTCTAGAAGGAGTATTTAAAAGAACATCGACGTCAACTGAAAGGCTTAAAAATGCCTTTAAAATGAAAGTAAACTCTGAAGCGTTGCCATGGGAACAGCGTTTGAGATATCAAAAATCCCTTCGCAATTTATCATCTACAATGTCTCAGCATCCTGTTGACCACTTTTGGTGTGAACCGCATGAATATCCTAGAAGGAGTATTTAAAAGAACATCGGATGGAACTGTCAAAAAAATACACCTTTGTGACTGACAAACTTCCTGGCGCCTCGTGGTGGCGCTATACCCGAGACACACAATAGGCACATCGATGCGATCGGAATCTTCAGGCGAACAAACACCCCGCTTGGCATCGCAATAAGATATTTTTTGCCTTAGATATTAGACACTTCCTGTTTCTCTGATTTCGCCATAAATTTGTCGCTTCGCCATGGCAGAACCGTTCGAGATATCAAAAATCCCTTCGCAATTTAGCAAGTGCAATGTCTCGACATCATGTTCACCACGTTTGGTGTCAATCCCATGAATCCACTAGGAGGAGTATTTAAAAGTTCAACGCATTCATTTTTTAAACAATCCAAAATAGCCGACTTCCTGTTGGGCGGAGCTTAAATCTTAGAGTGCGAAAGTTGTTCGGGTCGATGAGATCTATATGCGTACCAACTCCCGTACATGTGCGTACATTTTTGCCCGATCTGTGCATCAATGTTATTTTTTTGCATTACAGGGGGCGCTACAGAGCTCCCTTGCCACGCCCATATTCCAGCCTTTGCATGAGCCTAGTGGCACGTGACTTTGACATCTGTGCCAAATTTCCGTTGTTTTCGAGCATGTTAAGGCACCCAAAGTGCACGCCAAGAGCTTAAATATGCCTGAAAATGAAAGTAAAGTTTGACGTGTTGCCATGGAAACAGCGTTCGAGATATCAAAAATCCCTTCGCAATTTATCATCTACAATGTCTCAGCATCGTGTTGACCGCTTTTGGTGTCAATCGCATGAAAATCCTAGGAGGAGTATTTAAAAGTTCACCATATGCAACTGTCAAGAAATTCACCTTTTGTGACTGCCACACTTCCTGGTGCCTGTTGGTGGCGTTATACTCGAGACTCAAAATAGGCACATCGATGCGATCGGAATACTTGGCCGAACATACACACTGCGTTTCATCCCAATAAGACATTTTTTGCTTTAGATATTAGACACTTCCTGTTTCATTGAATTCGCCATAAATTTGTCGCCTCGTCATGGCAACACCGTTTGAGATATCAAAAATCCCTTCGCAATTTAGCAAGTCCAATGTCTCAGCATCATGTTCACCACGTTTGGTGTCAATCGTATGAATTCCCTAGGAGAAGTATTTAAAAGTTCATGACTGACACACTTCCTGGCGCCTGGTGGTGGCGCTATACCCGGGAGTCACAATAGGCATATCGATGCGATCGGAATCTTCAGACGAACAAACACCCCGCATGGCATCACAATAAGACATTTTTTACCTTAGATATTAAACACTTCCTGTTTCTCTGATTTCACCACAACTTTGTCGCCTCGCCATGGCAGAACCGTTCGAGATATCAAAAATCCCTTCGCAATTTAGCAAGTACAATGTCTCGACATCATGATCACCACGTTTGGTGTCAATCCCATGAATCCACTAGGAGGAGTATTTAAAAGTTCAACGAATGCATTTTTTAAACAATCCAAAATAGCCGACTTCCTGTTGGGCGGAGCTTAAATGTTAGAGGGCGAAAGTTGTTCGGGTCGATGAGATCTATATGCGTACCAACTCTCGTACATGTGCGTAAATTTTTGCCCGATCTGTGCATCAATGTTTTTTTTTGCATTACAGGGGGCGCTATAGAGCCCCCGTGCCACGCCCGTGTTCCAGCCTTTGGATTTCTGCGATGACGGACGACTCTGACATCTGTGCCAAATTTCAAGAGTTTTCGAGTATGTTAAGGTCCCCAAAAAGTCCAAAAGTGTTAAAAAAAAAAAAAAAAAAAAAAAAAAAAAAAATAATAATCCGAGCAAAAACAATAGGGCTTCGCACCTACGGTGCAGGCCATTCTGGCCTGCTCCTCGGTGCTCGGGCCCTAATAATAAAAACAAGAAATCCACCTTTTGTGACTGCCACACTTCCTGGTGCCTGTTGGTGGCGCTATACCCGAGACTCAAAATAGGCACATCGATGCGATCGGAATCCTTGGCCGAACATACACACTGCGTTTCATCCCAATAAGACATTTTTTGCTTTAGATATTAGACACTTCCTGTTTCATTGAATTCGCCATAAATTTGTCGCCTCGTCATGGCAACACCGTTTGAGATATCAAAAATCCCTTCGCAATTTAGCAAGTCCAATGTCTCAGCATCATGTTCACCACGTTTGGTGTCAATCGTATGAATTCCCTAGGAGAAGTATTTAAAAGTTCATGACTGACACACTTCCTGGCGCCTGGTGGTGGCGCTATACCCGGGAGTCACAATAGGCACATCGATGCGATCGGAATCTTCAGACGAACAAACACCCCGCATGGCATCACAATAAGACATTTTTTACCTTAGATATTAAACACTTCCTGTTTCTCTGATTTCGCCACAACTTTGTCGCCTCGCCATGGCAGAACCGTTCGAGATATCAAAAATCCCTTCGCAATTTAGCAAGTACAATGTCTCGACATCATGATCACCACATTTGGTGTCATTCGCACGAATCCCCTAGGAGGAGTATTTAAAAGTTCAACGCATGCATTTTTTAAACAGTCCAAAATAGCCGACTTCCTGTTGGGCGGAGCTTAAATGTTAGAGGGCCAAAGTTGTTCGGGTCGATGAGATCTATAAGCGTACCAAGTCTCGTACATGTGCGTACATTTTTGCCCGATCTGTGCATCAATGTTTTTTTTTGCATTACAGGGGGCGCTACAGAGCCCCTGTGCCACGCCCGTGTTCCAGCCTTTGGATTTCTGCGATGACGGACGACTCTGACGTCTGTGCCAATTTTCAAGAGTTTTCGAGTATGTTAAGGCCCCCAAAAAGTCCAAAAGTGTTAAAAAAAAAATATATAAAAAATAAATAAATAAAAAAATAAAATAAATTCTAACAAAACCAATAGGGCTTCGCACCATTCGGTGCAGGCCATTCTGGCCTGCTCCTCGGTGCTCGAGCCCTAATAATAATCCGAGCAAAAACAATAGGGCTTCGCACCTACGGTGCAGGCCATTCTGGCCTGCTCCTCGGTGCTCGGGCCCTAATAACTCCTTGAAGAACAATAGGGTCCTCACACCCCGGTGTGCTCGGGCCCTAATTATAGGTTGAACTGAAAGAAAATTTGGAATTTGCATTAAAAAACATTGCAGCAATATATTATCACATAATGTTTTACATAAAATTGTTCAATCTGTAATTGCATCCCTTCCATCAGTAATTATCCTTCAATTACACCAACGCTCAAATAATACTGCAGACTACTGGGTAATTTGTTAGTCAGAGAACACAATGAGTTTTTTGGCATATGCATTAAGCAGGTAATGCAAATATTTATTTGGATCACTTGCAATATTACGGTCTTGTTTTATTTAATCCTATTGTTTTCAATGCCATTTGCATAGGGGTGTTATACGATCTTCCAAACAGCAGGGGGCGCTGTCTAAAAACGAGGGGTCTGAGAATGCGGGTCTCTGGGTGGGGGTCTGTAGCTGCAGGCTCCGAGTCTGCAAACAATTCCTTCCCACTGCTTCGTCATGTTCGAAACAAAGCATTGAAACTAGACAGAATGGAAGACCAACAGAGCTCATCTAGTGCTTCAGATGGGCAAGTGCTGCAGATGTAATTACTTCTCTAAAGAAAGGTACATTTACTACAAAAAAATCACGAAACCTAACCTTTGGGCTAATAGATATTTGTTTTAATAAATGTTTTGTATGATTGAACACATGCAGGCTTACCAATAAATATGTTAGTGCCAGAGTGGGACTCATTTTCAGCCGCAAATCTTTAGATTTATTTATGTTAAAAGACGGCTAAATGTTTTCTGTCTATTAGTTTTTGTTAAACGTTCTGTTTAATATAAGCGAGTCATTTCACTAATTTATTGTTGTTCTGTTTCAACAATCAACAAAAAATTATAATAAAAAATACTAAGCATTTGTAGTAATGGAAAATTATGTTTTTCATTTATTCGTTAGAACGCAGATACCATCCGTCGAATTCGTTTTATTAATAAATATATATAATAATATATATTTAATGAATAATAATGAACCATCTTTTAACACATTTATTTTATTAAGAAATATTTAATAATCTAATGTTAAATATCAAATGTAGCCTACTACAGATTTTAAACGTCTTTACCAAAAAATGTTTCGTTTAAAATATGGGGTGTGTTTAATAAGTTCAGAAGGTGAAAAAAATCCTCACCTTCATATCCCTAAATCCAACACAACTTTGTAAGAATGTAAGTTAAGTGTCCATGTTATTTTTACATTCTGACTTAAAAGAACAATTTGGAAAAAGAGATCAGGGCTGCGTTCTCCGATAACATTGTCTCTTAGCACGCTACGAAGACTCAAAAGGTACACCTTAACTACAGGTATACCTTTCCTACGTATGTTCTCCGAACTATACCTTAGGATGTTGCTTAAGGTAAACCTTCTTAAGTTCAACCTTAGCGGGTGCTGTCCATGGTGGAGGTGCTGAATAGGTTGATATCGATTGCTCGACAATCAATTATTCACTTCATGTAATAGGTTTCGCTGCATGCGTTATGAGATAGCGGTGTTCTTTATTACAGAAACATTTTAGAAATACTTCAAGTTAAATTTATTAGGAATATCTGGTAAAAATATTTCAAATTGCATACAACTAAATTCATACTTCTAAATTTTATATATAACCCGTGCAAAACCCGCAACTTTATTTCCAAACGTATCATGCATAAACTGCTCCATTGCATCCGCCATGCCTTCACTTGAAATAATCATTTATATTAGGGGTTCCCAATAAGTGCGTTGCACAGGGGAAAAAAGTGGGTCGTGCAGGTACTTGGCTGTGCATTACACTTAAAATATATAAAAACAAACTGTTGTTGTTCATTAGTTCACGCTTTTATTGTGCTTGGACACTGGATGCGCAAGCAGCGTGGTTACAATGCGGATAAAGTTCAATGAACGCATTTCTGGAGCCTGTCTGTCTACTTCAAATATAACATATAAAAATATATATTATATAATAGCCTTTATAAATATACAGTCTTGTTCAAAATAATAGCAGTACAATGTGACTAACCAGAATAATCAAGGTTTTTAGTATATTTTTATCGCTACGTGGCAAACAAGTTACCAGTAGGTTCAGTAGATTCTCAGAAAACAAACAAGACCCAGCATTCATGATATGCACGCTCTTAAGGCTGTGCAATTGGGCAATTAGTTGAAAGGGGTGTGTTCAAAAAAATAGCAGTGTCTACCTTTGACTGTACAAACTCAAAACTATTTTGTACAAACATTTTTTTTCTGGGATTTAGCAATCCTGTGAATCACTAAACTAATATTTAGTTGTATGACCACAGTTTTTTAAAACTGCTTGACATCTGTGTGGCATGGAGTCAACCAACTTGTGGCACCTCTCAGCTGTTATTCCACTCCATGATTCTTTAACAATTCATTCACATTTCTTGGTTTTGCTTCAGAAACAGCATTTTTGATATCACCCCACAAGTTCTCAATTGGATTAAGGTCTGGATATTGGGCTGGCCACTCCATAACATTAATTTTGATGGTTTGGAACCAAGACTTTGCCCGTTTACTAGTGTGTTTTGGGTTATTGTCTTGTTGAAACAACCATTTCAAGGGCATTTCCTCTTCAGCATAGGGCAACATGACCTCTTCAAGTATTTTAACATATGCAAACTGATCCATGATCCCTGGTATGCGATAAATAGGCCCAACACCATAGTAGGAGAAACATGCCCATATCATGATGCTTGCACCTCCATGCTTCACTGTGTACTGTGGCTTGAATTCAAGAGTTTGGGGGTCGTCTCACAAACTGCCTGTGGCCCTTGGACCCAAAAAGAACAATTTTACTCTCATCAGTCCACAAAATGTTCCTCCATTTCTCTTTAGGCCAGTTGATGTGTTCTTTGGCAAATTGTAACCTCTTCTGCACATGCCTTTTTTTTAACAGAGGGACTTTGTGGAGGATTCTTGAAAATAGATTAGCTTCACACAGACGTCTTCTAACTGTCACAGTACTTACAGGTAACTCCAGACTGTCTTTGATCATCCTGGAGGTGATCATTGGCTGAGCCTTTGCCATTCTGGTTATTCTTCTATCCATTTTGATGGTTGTCTTCCGTTTTCTTCCACGTCTCTCTGGTTTTGCTCTCCATTTTAAGGCATTGGAGATCATTTTAGTTGAACAGCCTATCATTTTTTGCACCTCTTTATAGGTTTTCCCCTCTCCAATCAACTTTTTAATCAAAGTCCGCTGTTCTTCTGAACAATGTCTTGAACGACCCATTTTCCTCAGCTTTCAAATGCATGTTCAACAAGTGTTGGCTTCATCCTTAAATAGGGGCCACCTGATTCACACCTGTTTCTTCACAAAATTAATTTCTCAGTGATTGAATGCCACACTGCTATTTTTTTGAACACACCCCTTTCAACTAATTCAACTAATTGCCCAATTGCACACCCTTAAGAGCGTGCATATCATGAATGCTGGGTCTCATTTGTTTTCTGAGAATCTACTGAACCTACTGGTAACTTGTTTGCCACGTAGCAATAAAAAAATATACTAAAAACCTTGATTATTCTGGTTAGTCACATTGTACTGCTATTATTTTGAACAAGACTGTACATACATAATTTCGATCCACTTAATAAATTCTGGACCAAAACCAAATTTTTTAAGGGTTGCGATCATATATTTCCATTCTAACTGATCAAAGGCTCGTTGAGCATCTAGAGAAATTACACATGTCTTTGAGTTTTTTTATGGTAAATTATATTAAATAAGTGTCTCAAGTTAAAGTAAATATGTCTGTTGGGCATGAAGCCTGTTTGGTCTTGATGTATTATTGAACAAATGTATTGTTTCAATCTGTTTGCAAGAATTTTGCTTATAATCTTGGATTCAATGGAAATGAGAGAGATCGGACGATATGAAGATATTAGCTGCTTATCCTGTCCCGGTTATGGGATTAGTATTATGTTCGCTTGATACATTGTTGATGGGCATTTATTGTGTGTTTTTACGTCTTTAATTAATCTTTGAATCATAGGTACAAGGTTGTCCCTAAATTTTCTTTGGCAATCTGGATCGGCAGATTTATTATTAGGTAGTTGCGATATTACTTCATTTATTTCATCTAAGGTAATTTCTTTATCTAGGTGATGTTTTGCTTCGATACTAAGACTAGGAAGATTCAGATCAGAAAAAAACTTCTCTATTGACTTATCAGTCATATCACATTTTGATTCATAGACTTCCCTGTAAAATTCAGCAAAATGATTATTAATTTCTTTAGAATTAACAATTACATTACCATTGTTCAATTTTATTTTCTGTATTGCACGCGATGCTTGAGCTTGTTTCAATTGGCGTGCAAGTAGTTTTTGGGGTTTATCGCCAATTTCAAATTGCTTTTGCCTTATACGCATAATTTGTCTGGATACTCTCTTAGAAAGAATCAAATTGTATTCACTTCGCAACGCTACAATTTTCTTAAGTATGGTCTCGCTATTGGTAGATCTGTAGTCCATCTCTAAGTTTGTTAATTGTCAATTTCATTTAATTTGGCTTAATTTTCTTTATTTTTAGCTGTTTGATATGCAATAATGTCACCTCTGAGAACCACTTTCATTGTTTCCCATAGAATAGAATCAGAGACATCTCCTTTATCATTATTTTCCCAGGTCAAAAAGACGTAGTATTTAATGTATTAAAAATATACTTAAAATACAAATAGTATGTTTATAATACATTTGTATTTCCAACATACTTATTTGAAGTGTATTAAAAATACGTTAAATTGCATTTAAACATATTTTTTAAAAGTATACTAGAAGTACACTTGTAATAAATATATACTTAATTACATTTTTAAGAAATATGCTAAACTTAAGAATATTTTAAATGTATTTATATTAAGTGTACTAGAAGTACATTGGTAATAAATATATACTTAATTACATTTTAAAGAAATATGCTAAACTTAAGAATATTTTTAATGTATTTGTATTAAGTGTACTAGAAGTACATTGGTAATAAATATATACTTAATTACATTTTTAAGAAATATGCTAAACTTAAGAATATTTTTAATGTATTTATATTAAGTGTACTAGAAGTATGCTGCTGTATTCTTTGCTAGGTTACTCCACGAAGGGTTGCAGGTCCTCAAGCGTGGAGCGCAGTAGATTTCGCCTTTCAAGGGTCTCCCTTTACTTGCCTACGTCTTGCCCCCACAGGCCTTTCCAAAGTAGAACTGTGTACTTGCCACAGTGGGGTTAAAGTAACACTGCTGCTGCCCAGGTACTTCAATAGTTACACTAGGTCGGTCCCCATAACCATATTGATCCAAGATCTTCTGGTAGGTTATCCGAACTAGACCCTATTGGATCAGTTTAACGTCATGATCAGGACCAAGCTGCTCAGAAACAACCAGGCAGGTTTCAGGAGCGGACGTAGCTGCACACAGCAGATTCACATCCTGCGAAGAGTCATCGAAGGAGCAAGAGCACAACTACTACCGTTGTACATCACGTTTGTCGATTTTAAGAAGGCTTTTGACTCGATAAATAGACCTATGATGTTCGCAATTTTGAGACACTACGGCATCCCACAAAAGATCGTTGATGCTATCCAAGTCTTGTATGATGGATCTACGAGCCAGGTGTACTTGGAGGGCCAGCTTTCAGAGCCTTTCGTTGTCACAACTGGAGTATTACAAGGTGACGTTCTAGCTCCATTCCTATTCATCATAGTAATAGACTTCATCTCCAGGCTATCTGCTGGAAACTTTGGATACCTTACACATAAAGGTCCTCTGCCCAGGAGTAATACGAGACCACAACGCAGTACAGCAATAGCCAAAGAATCTAGAGTAGAGCACAAGCTTAACGATTTAGCATTTGCAGACGATATTTCACTCCTGGAAAATGATTTCGCTAGGGCACAACAACAGCTAACCCAACTACAACAAAAAGCTGGCACAGTTGGACTAGAATTAAATGAGGAGAAGACTGTCCAAGTGAAAATAAATGCTTCTAGTGAGAACGAACAACATCTACTAATAAATGGAAAGGATGTTGAAATCGTCAACGAATTCAAATATCTTGGATCCTACATCATATCGACGGAGAAAGATGTCAAAAATCGTATCTCTCTTGCATGGGTGGCCTTTACCAAGTTAAAGAAGCTGCTCACTGCTCCACCATCCAAGCCAACGATGGAATTCAGGACTCGGCTCTTCAATGCAACTTGTCTATCTGTATTACTTTATGGCTGTGAGACGTGGGCTTTAACGAAAGCACTAGAGGAAGAACTGGATGTGTTTGCGAGAAAGTGCTATCGAACCATGCTGGGAATTAGACAAGCAGACGCCCATATGACAAACAAGGAACTCTACAGACTGACCAAACAATGTCCAGTCAGCGTGACCATCCGCAAGCGACAACTAGAGTTCGTGGGCCACTGTCTTCGTATGGAAGAGAGTGAACTAGCCCACATCTATGCCATCTATCACTCAGAAGTCAAAGATAAGAACAAGCGAGGAGCACCACGCTTAACTTTCAGACACAAAATTCGGAGCTATATTGACCAATATAACAAATGTCAAAAAGCCCAGAATCAAATGGCTCTCCCCCCAGCGAAGAGCAGTCATTCACTCACCCAAGTCGAAAGGGAAGAGGAAACAAAAGTAATCATCAGCATCGCCAAGAATAGAAAATTGTGGAGGCATATTGTCGAGCTCCATACCAGGGGTCCCGACCAATGATGAGAAGTATGCTGGTAATAAATCAACCCAGTATCACGAAATTGCGTGACTATTTCACGCATAGACCAGCGTGACAATGTCACGCTTTGCCGCGTTTGAGCGTGAGCATGTCACGCTTTCTGTTTGTGTCACTGTCACGTATTGGTTACTCAACTTTTTTGTCCTAATTTCTTACCATTGTCGCTTCGGTTTAGGGTTAGATTTACATAAAATGACACCCTTACCTAAACAAACTCTAACCCCAACGTCAGGTGACAATTGGTTAAAGTTTAGAAAATATAAAAGAATAAGTATTGTATCTTTTTTTTTATAAACCAATACTTAAAGTGACAAATACTTAAAGTGACATATAACACAAGCACCAAATCTAACCCTAAACCGAAGCGACAATGGTTTGAAAATAGGACAAAAAAGTTGAGTAACCAATACGTGACAGTGACACAAACAGAAAAGCGTGACATGCTCACGCTCAAACGCGGCAAAGCGTGACATTGTCACGCTGGTCCATGCGTGAAATAGTCACGCATTTTCGTGATATAGGGTTGAATAAATATATGCATAATTACACTTTTAAGAAATATGCTTAACATAAATGTACTTCTAGTGAAGTTTTAGTATATTTGGATAAAACATACTTTTTTCAAAACATGATTCATTAATTGTAATAAGCTAACATTGAACTTTCCTCAAGCATTTCAACATTATATCATTCCGATTGCATAATAAACTATTTTTTCAAAGATTTGCTTAAAATCTAGTGTTTATATTCAAACAACACACGTGACACACGTGACTAAACCTGATTGGTTGTTGTCATAGTAACACGTCACGGCGCTATTTGAAACTTGTCTTGTTCAGTTCAGTTGTTCACGAGGTGCATGCGGTTGCTTGCATTAAACGTATAAACTGTTAAATTAGATGGCGACTCTGCATTAAACGTATTTATTTAATTAATCGGTGATCATATTTCACCAGAGGACTAAGATAAAACAACTCGATTTAAAATATGAGCAGTTTTAGTGGATCTGAAGTTGAGGGAAAAAGTATTTCGCTTTTTGTTTGGAGATGAACGAGACAACACGAGGGTAAGTGATGACAGATTTTCACATTTCTTTATTTAGTTAACTATTAAATAAGTAAAACATTACATTACATTTAACCCAGCTTCTTTATGTAACGTTATGTCTGTGTTGCGTGCGGTAATTGGAACATCTTTATTTTCTGACTAACGTTAGGCATTTCTCTTAAGCATTTCAGAAATCATTAAAACCTTTCATTTTTTTTAACACAGCGACATAAATATGACCAACCAGATCCCAAGTAGACAGGAACAAATGAAGATATAGCGCATAGAAAGACTTATTCTTGGTGGTTAGTTTGTTGTTGCTATTTGATTTCACGTTTAAGTTTTTCTAATGTTTCTCTTGCAACGCTAACGTTAGTTTAAAATGAATGTTTGAGCTGTCTTACCTGAAAATACCATGATATGACCATATGGTTATTATAACTCCAGTAATGTTCAATGGCTAATGTTTATATCAGTTCAATCTTGACAACCTTATTGTCTTTTTGTATATTTTTAAATGTATTTCTAATTACTTATGGACACAAAAATGACATTGTAAGAAGGGATACTTTTATGAGAGATTGTAAAACTGCCGAGGCTGGGTTTGATTATATTATATTGTCTTAATATATTGTACTCGGGGTAAGTAAATCTTAAAACGAAAACAAATCATTAATCATCATTTACCTGCCTGTTGTTTTTCAGATCAACTGCTATTGACATTTTTGAATCGGGGCAAATGTGGAGTGAAGAAAAACGTTTGCAACACATCCATTCCAGGTGGCTAATTTCTGTCCTTTTGAATTATTCTTGTAAAAAACGTTTTTTTTATTGTAAAGCTGTAAGGGACTTGGCCTAGTCATCCTTGCATATACCATTTGGCAGGGCTCCAGACTAACTTTTTTCACTAAGAGCACAGTGGCCCCCAACTGAAAATTTTAGGGGCGCAACCAGAAAATTTAGGGGCACACACGGTAAAACAACATGCTAACCAAATATTCACATGTCTACTAATTTAGACTGTATTACTAATAAATACTTTAATTATAGATTCAGAAAATACAATGTGCTGTTTCAAATTCAGTGTCATATCATAAAAAAAGGTCAAATTTGCTGGTCGCACATGTGCGACCGGATGTAAAATTCAGTGGCACAATCTCAAATTTAGGTGGCAAAATGCCACCATTTGATGGCAGTCTGGAGCCCTGTTTGGCATCATTTCTGATTTCCTTAAATCTTCTTAAACAGAGGTGAACCTTAAGTTTGCAAGACCACAATAGACAAACAATGGAAAATGATCTAGGTTCAAATAAAACACAATTATCAATGTAAAACATATCCTGTAATACACACAGGTTGCTTTATTTCATGAGCCTGTTCTAATCCTATCTTCATTCCCACTTGTACAGTGGTCTGACAGATAAAACTGACACACTTGATGAGGACACAGTCAAAGCTTTAAAAGGTAAACTGAGAAGTTAACAAAACTTCCATACATGCATATCTATGCCAATTTATTTTAAACATGGATATCCAAATGTTCATTCATTATTGGTTAATTGGTATATTCTGTTTCCTTTTCACAGCCCGTGTGATAAAGCAGTCTTCAATTACTACGGTGTCTGAATTGCAAGAAGTGACCCTCCACTTAAACATGTGACATCTAAACTGTTTTGTGTTTTAGTTCAGCTTTTTATAGGTTTATCTTAAGTTGGTTAAAGGTGGAGTGCACTATTTTTGAAAGCCAATGTTAACATTTGAAATTACCTAAACAAACATGCCTCTACCCCAATAGAATCTGGACCTTCTTTTGATAGACCCACCACACACATACGCAACCCCGGCAAGGATGTCAGTTAGTAGACACACCCCTTACTGCTGGTTGGCTACAAGTGTGTTTTGGTAGTCGGCCCAATTTCCTTTTCCAAAGCGTTTTTCAAACATTGTGCACTCCGTCTTTAAATTGCACTTTAACATTTTTTTTCATTAACTTTTTATGCAGAGAATTACATTATGATTATTATATAATCATTGCTTATGAATATTTAGTGATTGCATATTCATAGTGTACTTTTCATTAATACATTTAATGTTAATGTTGTACAATTTGATAGAAGTAGCTCTGTAATTGCATTTCTCTGATATTTGTTTTATATGTTTCTCTTTGGTCAAGAGATTATGTATGTCTCTGTGCTTGATTAATTTACTTTAGGTATTTTTGTAATGTACACAACACAATATGAAGTATATTAAATTGTTCTGTATTCAAAATCTGTGTATGTGTCTTAATATTTAATGATTTTAATATAACATTTTAAATATTAAAAACAGCTTTATAATAAAATAGTAGTGTAATGCTAATACATTTCTATTAATGTAATGCTAGTATATTTCTAATATGCTGAAGTACTATTAAAGTGTTCTTAAAGCACAGTAAAATTAAGCTTTAAATGTATTCTAACTGTATTTTTAAGTGTATGAGAAGTGCATTTCAAATGAATTTTAAAGAAGTACACTTAAATTGCACTAAATATATTTGAAGTTGTTCCAATTTAACACAATTTCAATATATTAAATATAATGCAAATAAATTAAAATTGACTTTAAATATATCTTGAAATGCATTTAATATATTTGAAGTGGGTTCAATATAATACATTTAATATGCATTTAGTATAGTAGCTTTTAAATATATTAAGTATGTCCCAAAAAATACTATTTAAATATATTTCTTTTTCACCTGGGTTCTAAAAACTGTGCAAACTTTTTGGAGAGTGTTGGACTTTAAGGCGTCCATTGCGTGTTCATAATTTAGAGGAAAGGCAAAAGATACGAATATCTAAGTTCAAATATTTATTGATCAGATATGAAAAAGTTTAACAGCGCTGGGTCCTCTCAAGTAGCGAACAACCAGCTCAGGAAGTAACATGCTTATTTATAAAATATGTGACGTCAATCTTTCTTCAGAAAATCTCCACCCACAAAGGCCGTTCCCCTCGTCCATCTGACTCCATCACCACACCCAATTTTAGCCTGTAGGCAAAGATGGACACACATAGACAAAGAAAAACAAACTGTTCTCCTCTCATCCCTGGGAGCCCTGCAGTTCCTCTCCAGTACTCCTCCACTTTGAATAGCATGTTATAATGCTTTCTTAAAAACAAATCATTAATAAAACATTCATTTATAAAAAACATAAGCTGTAAGATGAAAGTGATTATTATGTAAAACATATTTCAATATCATGACATCATTTCATTATTTGTAAAATTGGTTATATGAATAAGGCACACATTAACTTCTTTAGATAGATAAACACATATTAAATCTTTAACTGCAATACTACTTCTAAGCAAACACTTTAATCATTATTAAAAACCATCTGTTAGGAAAGAAAACAAACACACACACACACACACACACACACACACACACACACACACACACACACACACACACACACACACACACACACACAGGAGACTCTGTTTCTTCAAGGTTGAGCTGCCCTGCCCCCATTAAGTTATTCTGTATGCAACCTTCATTTCATTGGTTAATACACATTTATCAAAGACAACATCTTATATTTATTACATCAATTATTCAATGATTAATACTGATTAAGTAAGAAATGCATTGCATATTTTATCCTGTGAATATTAAAGCATTGGTTAATAACATCATTAAATACTTTTCCCCCTCAGGCCTCTCTCTTATCTTAACAATTTCCAGACGTAAATTCCTCATGCTGTTTCTCCTTGAAGCTTCTTACACACACACACAAAAGCTGGTAACTTTCCACTCTCAAACATAAACACCAAATTTTTACATAATAGCTCAGTACATATATGAAACACACAATGTTTATAGAATAAAATGATTAATTAAAGAAATATAAAATGGAACAAAATCAATTTCCACAGTCCTTATTTGGACATCTTTGTAACTTTAACACTTTTAGCAATCAGCATGAAATGTAGGCAGTAAATATGTAAAACATAATTATTCAACAACACAACAATACTCCATTGTTCATGAATTGGTTAAATGCCTTCATTAGTTAAACAAAATCAAATCCCACAATTGATACTCACAGAATTTAACATCGTTTAGCAACGTGTTATCAATTTCCAGACATAAGTTCCTCTGCTCGAATTTATGTTTAAATTAAGAGAGATTGGGGCGTGGTCGGATAACAGTCTATTATGATACTGTGTTGAGACTAGGCAAGGCAAGGCAAGGCAAGTTTATTTGTATAGCACATTTCATACACAGAGGTCATTCAAAGTGCTTTACACAGAAATGAGAAAACAATATATAAAAAAGAAAAAGAAAATGTAAAAATAAGATTTACACGATAAGATCACAATAAAGACAAAGATATGTATTAGAAAATAGAATTTAAAATAACAATTAAAGAAAATAAATGTGATTTTAATAAAACAGTTTAAAATGTTAAAAAGAATAATACAGGAGTAAAAGTGACTTGAGTTAAAGGTGCAGTCAGTGTGAAGCAGCACAGTGCTCATTCAGTAAATGCAGAGTTAAACAGATGTGTTTTTAATCTAGATTTAAAAGTGTTTACTGTTGAAGCACATCTGATCTCTTCTGGAAGTTGATTCCAGCTAGAGGTGGCATAAAAGCTAAATGCTGACGCACCTTGTTTTGAGTGAACCCTTGGTATTTCTAACTGACCTGATCCTAATGATCTGAGTAATCTGTTAGGTTTATATTCAGTTAGCATATCTGTCATGTATTTGGGTCCTAAGCCATGAAGTGATTTATAAACGAGTAACAATACTTTAAAGTCTATTCTAAATGTGACAGGTAGCCAGTGTAAGGACCTGAGGACTGGAGTGATGTGCTCAGATTTTTTGGTTCTGGTCAGAATTCTGGCAGCAGCGTTCTGTATGAGCTGCAGCTGTCTAATGGTCTTTTTGGGGATCCCAGTAAGGAGTCCATTGCAGTAATCCACCCTGCTGGTGATGAAAGCATGAACAAGTTTCTCTAAGTCCTGTCTTGAGACAAAACAGCTAATTCTGGCAATATTTCTGAGATGGTAGTAAGCTGATTTGCTTATCGCTTTCACGTGACTACTGAAATTAAGGTCAGACTCTAAAATTACACCAAGATTTCTGACTTTATTTTGTGTCTTTAGACCCCTAGAGTCAAGGTATGTGTTAACTTTGAGAGTTTCATCTTTATTTCCAAATACAATGACTTCGGTTTTGTCTTTGTTTAACTGGAGGAAGTTTTGACGCATCCAACAGTTAATTTCATCAATGCATTTACATAGAGAGTCAATGGGGCTGTAGTCATTGGGTGACAGGGCTAAGTATATCTGGGTGTCATCTGCATAGCTGTGGTAAGCAATTTGGTTCTTTTTCATTATTTGACAAAGTGGGAGCATATACAAATTAAGCAGAAGCGGTGCAAGAATTGAACCCTGTGGGACTCCACATGTCATGGATGTCCACTCAGATTTATGGTTACCTATGTTCACATAGTAACCTCTTCCTTGTAGGTATGTTTTAAACCATTTGAGAACCATCCCAGAGAGCCCTACCCAGTTTTCCAGTCTATGTAAGAGTATGGTGTGATCTACTGTTTCAAAGGCAGCACTAAGATCTAGTAGCACCAGCACTGATATTTTACCTGAATCAGAGTTTAAGCGAATATCATTTATTATCTTTATGAGCACTGTCTCTGTGCTGTGATGCTGACGGAAACCAGATTGAAAGTTGTCCAGATAGCCATTTGAGTTTAAGAATTTGTTCAGCTGATTGAAAACAACCTTTTCAATGATCTTGCTTATAAACGGAAGATTTGAGATAGGTCTGTAGTTGCTAAGTATGGTTTTGTCTAGGTTACTCTTTTTTAGGAGAGGCTTAACAACTGCTGTTTTTAATGACTCTGGAAAAGTGCCTGTGATCAGAGAGGTGTTTACTATTTTTAAGAGGTCAGTTTCTAAGCAGTTAAGCACCTTTTTGAGAAAAGATGTGGGGAGAGTGTCAAGGCTGCAAGTTGATGCTTTAAGACAGTGGTTCTTAACGTTATTCCTGGAGGCCCACTGCCCTGCATGTTTTGTATGTCTCTTTTATCTGGCAGACTCAGTTCAGTTCATTGAGATCTCTTCTAATGAGCTGATGATTTGAATCAGGTGTGTTAAATAAGGGAGACATACAAAATGTGCAGGGCAGTGGGCCTCGAGGAATAACGTTAAGAACCACTGCTTTAAGATGTACTGTTTCTTCCAAGGTTTTTATGTCAATTATGTCAAATTCTGAGAGAATGGCTAATTTCTGAGGTTGTTGCACTGACCGACCACAGTACAATTTGAGGTCGTATTGATTGCCATTCTGATATTACTGATCTTCTCAGAGAAAAACTTCAAAAGACTGGTAATCACCAAGTAACACTTGCTTGCATTGAAAGGCATCTTTGAATAAAGCAGCTATTCCTCCACCCCTTCTAACAGCTCTACAGACATTTATAAAGGTAAAGTTGGGTGGGGCTGATTCATTGAGGACTGTAGCACTGCAGCTGTCATCTAACCAAGTTTCATTTAGAAACATAAAGTCCAGGGGTGCGTTCTCCGAAACTACCTTAACGCTACGTCGTTCTTAAGTTGTACCTTAAGCTGTACCTTATCGCTAATACGTGTTTGCCGAAACGTTCTTAGTTACGTATACCTTCTGTAAGTCATACGTTCGTAAGGTTGGTCTGGAGCACTCTTAGCTATACCTTATCCCACATGACTCATCCCATCACTTTCATAAAAGCTTACATTGCAGTCATATATAACTAAATATTTGTAAAAAAAAAAAAAACAAGTTTATACACTCCGTGTTTAATTAGGCAAATATTTTTATATTTAAAGAATAAAACATTCACATAATTAGACATCATTGGATTGATGGTTGTTAGATTTTTTATTATGTTTTCCAAAGGGACGTCAGCTGCGAACTATTAAATGCTACAGGCTTAAGAAACTATTTAAAAAATATATATTGGGTGTTGGAGTTGGTGAAACTATGGCAGCTATACAGCGAATCCTACTATTTAATTTGTGCATTTCATATCCGTTAAATCTTAGTATTTTAGTTGCATAAATAAATCGGGTAAAAAAATTAATTATGATTATTAATGTTAATTCGACTTTGCATCGAAGTTTTTTGACGTTTTATAACTGCATGCCATATTCTTTAAACATTCAAAATAAACTGCTCCACTTGATTACGGCTTGTATAGTCTCCTAAGGTCAACAAAATCTCCACATTAAAACTAATCAAGCTAAAATCTAAAGCAATCATACTATATATTTATAAAGGCTATTATATAATATATATTTTTATATGTTATATTTGAAGTAGACAGACAGGCTCCAGAAATGCGTTCATTAAGCTTTATCCGCATTGTAACCACGCTGCTTGCGCATCCAGTGTCTAAGCACAATAAACGCGTCAACTAATGAACAACAACAGTTTGTTTTTAGATATTTTAAGTGTAATGCACAGCCAAGTACCTGCACGACCCACTTTATTCCCCTTTGCAACGCACTTATTGGGAACCCCTAATATAAATTTTAATTTCAAGTGAAGGCATGGCGGATGCAATGGAGCAGTTTATGCATGATACGTTTGGAAATAAAGTTGCGGGTTTTGCACGGGTTTGATATAAAATTTAGAAGTATGAATTTAGTTGTTTGCAATTTGAAATATTTTTACCAGATATTCCTAATAAATTTAACTTGAACTATTTCTAAAATGTTTCTTTAATAAAGAACGCCGCTATCTCATAACGCAGCGAAACCTATTACATGAAGTGAATAATTGATTGTCGAGCAATCGATATCAACCTATTCAGCACCTCCACCATGGACAGCACCCGCTAAGGTCGAACTTAAGAAGGTTTACCTTAAGCAACATCCTAAGGTATAGTTCGGAGAACACACGTAGGAAAGGTATACCTGTAGTTAAGCTGTACCTTTTGAGTCTTCGTATCGCGCTAAGAGATAACGTTATCGGAGAACGCACCCCAGGTTGTTAGTGGTGATAAGATCATTAACTAAAAAGGATTTGTTCTTTAGTGAACGGATGTTCAGAAGTGCTAACTTAACAGTAACTGGTTTTGGAACTGTATCAATCTCAGAATGACGTATAATAGGCAGTAGATTAGATAGAGTTGCTGTGCGGCTGGAGACGGCCTTCATCTTTCTATCACATGTCAGAACAGAGATAGGGAAAGCTAAAGGGACATCGGGCGCCCGCTTGTTCTTAAAATATTTATGATTGTTACTGCTGACATAGCGGGAACCCAACACACATCAGTTACCAGTGCTGTTTGCAGATGAGGGCTGGTGTGATCCCTGACGTTGAGGCAGAGGTCGGAGTGCTCTCTGAGATGGAGGGGGAGGGCGGGGCTGGGCCCGAAGGCTTTGGTGGTAGAGGAGCCCGCCGTTTCTTGGTTGATATTTGGGGACTCGAAGCAATAGAGTGGGAGAGCTTTGTTCCAGCAGATACCAGTTTCTCCATTTTCTCTGAAAAGCCCAGAAGTGGTGATGTTGGAGAGAGGGAGAGAGAGTGTGACGACATCAGCTGTGATTCTGGTGTTCCTGAAGACTGGGAGGGAGTGTTATCATTCCTTCTTTCGTTGTTATCAACAGAAACGTCCTTGGGTGTTGATTCACAATCCAGCTGTAGCAAGGTCTGTGGGCAGGGCTCAGTCTGAGCTGTGTCTGTGAACAGTAGTTGTGACTGCAGAGTTTTATCTTTGTCATCTGAATGTCCATCCAGGTGCTGGTGTAAAATCCTGTGGTCATTTCCGCTGTTCAGTAGTGGACTGGCACACTCAGCTGATGGATGATGCATGGAGAAAAAGATATTGTCTTTAAGCAACCTAGCACCTAGTTTGTTTGGGTGGATACCATCTGTGTTAAAAAGTTGCCTTTGACTCCAGAAGATATTGAAATTGTCAGTGTAATTCAGTCCTCTCATGGTGCAGGTTCTTTGCAGCCATGAATTTAAGCTTAGTAGACGAGAAAACATATTTGTTCCTCGGGCTGGAAGAGGTCCACTGATGAAAAATTGAACTTTCAGTCTTGTAAGTGTTTCAAAAAGTTCATTGAAATCCCCCTTAAGGAGCTCAGACTGCTCTTTTCGAATATCATTCTTTCCCACATGTATGACAATCCGACTGACAGACTTGTGTTTCATCAGAATGTTGCAAAGTTCCTTGTTAACATCAGAAACCGTTGCCCGAGGAAAACAGTATGTACAGGTAGCCTTGCTTTCAAAGTTTCTGATAATATTGTCACCCACTATCAGCGTGTTTGGCTCGGCTGCTGTCTGAGCGGAGCGCCGCTGCCTATATGATGTTGAGCGTCTGTTAGCTCTGTAAGCTACTGGCTGACGTGATCTGTGTCCATTAACATTTGGGGATTCTTCACCCAAACTCATTAGTGCTTCAAATCTATTTTCAAGCCGTACAGGGGGTGGTAGAATACCAATATTGGCTACTCGAGTTGTACCCATATCTGGGGTAGATGATGCTAATGCAGCAATTTGTGACACTCGTGACAGTCTAATGTCTTGAGCACTTTTGGGTCTCGCACCCTGTTTATGCCATCGGTTTGTGTCCTCAATTTCTTTAGGTTTCTCTGAGCTCACTATGACCTGTTTAAAAGCATTAGGTTCACAGTACTCACCAGCTTTATGTTGAGAAGGACCACGATGAAGCTCCGCTGTATGTTCTGGCAGGGTCGGCAGCGCCACAAGTAACTTTGTTTCGAGAACTGCAATCTTTTGTAAAAGTCTGTGGCAATTTGAGCAGCAGGTGGATTTAGATCCAGAAGAAGGCATTCTTTCTTCTTTTCTTCTGTTTGAGTGTGGGCAGCTGTGTTGTCCTGTTTTAGGATTGTCAGCTGCCGGCAATAGCAGACTGGTAGACCGCTTTGACAAATTCCCCAAGTTGTTGAATGTTCCAAATATCAATATAGTTCCAGGAATTTGTAGTTTTAGTGTGAGTGCCCAATTGTTTAGTTTGAGCACTGTGCTGAACTGCTGGTAGTTGAATCAAAAGATAAAAGCGAAAAAGCAAAAGCGCAAAGCACAGAGCGCAAGTAAAAGCGTCCGAACAGTAGCGAAGCAGGAAGCAGCAGATTACTACATGTTGTAGCAATCTTGAATCTATTAAAAAGAAGTCAATTCTTGAGTATGCTTTATGCACTGAAGAGTAAAAAGAGTAATCTTGATCTGTAGGATGCAAGGCTCTCCAGTAAGTTTAATTTCTATTAAGTTTAATTTTTGCATATAGTTGCCGAGTACACTTGTTGATTTGCTTTTTGTGGTCCTACAGGGATTTGTTTCTAACTTTGCATTTAAGACACAATTGTAGTCGCCTGCAATGATGACCTGTGAGTGTACAAAATCTGGTATTATTTTGAAAATATTCTCAAAAAATGAGGGGTCGTCAAAGTTAGGACCATAAACATTTACTAAAGTGATGGGTAGTGTATTTATCTCTCCACATACAACCAAGTACCTACCATTTTTATCCTTGAGTGTTTGCTTATGTATAAAGGGAACAGACTTTTAAATAATAATTGCTACTCCTCTAGCCTTATTAGAAAAAATTTATTGATAGACTTGAGACATCCAAGGAGCTTTAATGCTGAACTTCGCTGTATTTTTGATATGCGTTTCCTGAAGAAATATAACCTCTGCGCCTAGTTTCTTAAGGTGTGCATAGACCTTTCCTCTTTTGATTGGACTGTTAAGTCCACACACATTCCAACTTATTAGATTCAGTTTGCTGCCACTGTGACCATTCAGTACTCTACTCAGTATAAAAATTAAATCGAATTTTGCCTGCTCTTCTTAAATAAAAGTAATACATGAAACCTTGCATTTCAAGCTTAACAAATGTTGTCAACCCATGAACATTTTGAACTTTGTAATGAAGAACATTCTTCCCCTCCCTCCCCTCATTATTACATCCCATCTTACCATTATGGATGTCCCAAAACAAAAAGGTATATGCATCTCTTAACTCACCCTTGATGCCCTTTAACATTCTTCCCGTAAAAAAGCTCTCCACAATATTACAAAGTAGCAAAAATAATACCCTGAAAACTCCTTTTTATATCAAATAAAGTTAAATAAACACAAGTCACTAAGTCCTTTCTGACTTCAATGTCAAGTTCACATTATCTGTATTTCACCAATTTTCCACTGCTCTACGTAGATATGCCTCTGCTTGTTCATGTGAAACAAAAGTTTTGGTTTCCTTGTCCTTCACGGTCACAATGAACTTGGAAGGAAAACGTCTCGGTTACGTATGTAACCCTCGTTCCCTGAAGGAAGGAAACGGAGACGTCACGTTGTGACCGACGAATTGGGAACTCGCTTAGAGAGACCAATCTGCTTCTTACTCTACTAAAACGCCAATGAACTTGGCATTGAGATATTTGCATAATGCTGGCGCCGCCCCGCCAGGTGCGTATATAAGCCACAGGTGCAAATATGGAAATTAGCTTCATTTCGCTGAGAAAGCCAGAAAGTGTGACCGGCCGATAAACAGCAGGGAGCAGCCCTGTGGCGACGGGACGTGACGTCTCCATTCCCTTACTTCAGGGAACGAGGGTTACATACGTAACCGAGACGTTCCCTTTCAGTCGGTCACTACGACGTCACGTCGTGACCGACGAATTGGGAATCCCTACCAAAACGCCACTGAGGGCTGACCTCGTCCAGTGTCTGCGTAAAGCCCTCCAATTTCGTTATCGCGTCCATTATGTCCGTATTTGTTGGCGTTGATGTTTCACCGCTAGCTAGATTAGCATTAGCTGACTGTTGCTCGACGGTGTTTTCTGTAGATTCAGCATCGCCGGTATTCGATTTTTCAGCTTTTTTGTGTTTTGGCATTGTTCCGGCTGTTCAGAAGTAGAAACTTGTGGTATTTTGACGGTTACAAGGTATATCGACTAAAATTATTACAAATTCGTGGAGAGCTTTGCAAAACACGTCTACTCCATACAATGTCGGAAGAGTGCCCCCTAAATATTTTAATTGTTATAGTGTTGTTTCAGCGGAGCGGTAAGTGTGTAATTATGTACTACTTACGCATTCAGGCGGTCTGCAATACTTTGCCACGCTTTTTCTCTTTGCTTTATCACTGTGGTGGTGTTGCCTTTCTTCTTAAATATGTTTTTTACCTCCTCGTATGTCGCAGAGACGTAAGCATTTAATTGCAAATAATATACGGACCACAATGCTTGGACAAAACAAATCTGTGAATCCTGGTCACTTTTACCTCCAATCTGTGTGAGCTTTCTAAAACCTTTATTTAGGCTTCTTGATGCCATAAGATTGTTGTTGACATTTTATATGGAATATACATTACACACCATGTATATAGCTGTATAAAATACTGTGTACAAAGTGTCCTAAATTTGATTCTATGATCATTCCTATAATATTTCTTAGAAATTATAGGTAAGAAATGTGACATTCTACTCTTGGACCAACATTTTCCAGACATGTGTGCTGTCCAGGCACGGATTAACGCACGGGCCTACTGGGCACTTGCCCAGGGCACTTGGCCAGCAGGGGGCCCTGTCAAATTTACTGTGTCTATTATTTTCAAATAAATATTTTAATTTTATTTTCAGTAAAATTGTGTTAAATATTGAGGGATAATGTGAATTTTTTTGCAGTTGCAAAGTATTAACTAGTAAATAAATAAAATAAATAATTTAAATGTATTGCTGCGCTGTTGAGAGGGACATCTAGAGGCGAGTGAAAAGAATTGCGTAATATAAAAGTCACGTGTATAAGACGGTTACTCAAAAACTAAAACAAAAAATGTGTCAAGAACGTCTAAATTAACTGTCTTTAATGGCCATTGAATGCGATCTTGTGAGGGAACTGGATTTTGATGATGTTGTGGAAGCGTTTTCTCTGAGGAAATCGAGAAAGATACCCCTCAGCTAAAGATGAAAAATATTTAACTTTAGGAAAAAAGCTCCGCTCATCAATGTCAGTTCGAAAGCGGCCGTCCAATCACAGTGGAGGAGGGGCGGGACGTGGACAAGTATCACAGCAACCAACCGTCTCACAGCTGACAAAGCGCTTAGCTGAAGAAAGCTGGCACTCAGCTGAAAAACAGGTGCCATTTGGCTTTGTCCAGGCGTTTTCAGACGCGTTTAAAAGTTTTGGTGTACAAAACCCCTAAAAGTTTTGGTGTGTCCAGTCCCACAAAGCTTTTACGCCCGCGACACCGGCGCATGTTTTCAATTCAGGGTTCCTACAGGTTTCTTCAAGTTAAATTCAAGTCTTTTTAAGACCTTTTTAAGACCATTTATATAAAAAATTAATACCCATTTCACGTCCCTACCAGCAAAGAAAAACTAAAATACTTAAACTTGTGTTCATTTATTTTTCCGATGTGAAATGGGTAAAAAGATTATAAGCCAAGCAAGTGTGAAAAAATTTTTTCAGTAGGCCACAAGAAAGTTTGCCAAACAATGTTAAGTTGTTAAGGAATTTCTGAGATTTTCTTTGATTTTTCCCGCTTCTCCTTTGCCTGTTGCTGTGTTGTGTTGCAGTCTATGATTGTGGTAATCTTCATTTACTGAAGGTATCACGTGTTCGCAGTATTTTGTACTGTGACCCGGGACTGTGTTGCGTTCTCAATTATTGGATCCGCCACTCTTTATTTATACTACTTTATTAAACAAACAGAGATGCAAACACATGTATGTTCAAAAAAGAGAAAGGTAATCTAAGCCCTCACACCCAGGCAAATATCCAGATACTTAGGCTACATTGCCACAGACCCCTGCCATCCCTACCAACCTAGGTATATAGAGAAAAATGAAATTCGAAAATCAAAAGACGCCGACATTAATTTGGAATATTCAATTTCATTTTTTATGTTAAACCAAAACTCTTATTGAACTATCTAGCACTTCTTCTTGCTTTACTCCTTCTTCCTCTTCTTCCTGGCCACCTCCTGCAACGTATCCAGGGCCTTCCATCTGGCTGCATTCATTTATTTTAATTTCACATTATATTTCATAAATCCAACCATAAATGAAAAAAGCTGACAATGTTTGTCAAAGCATCACAAAACACTTTACTGTTTTTGCACTGACATATGAAGCAATACTTGTGTAGATGACCCCTTTTATCAAACTCTTTTGAATACAATAATATGTATAGTATATTAATGATAGAAAGTGCAGGTCTAGAGATTATAAATGTAATCGGTGTGTTATGGTTTATGTAGTTTTCTTTCCTTTTTTAGATAGAGCAGAAGCAGTAAAAGTGCCTCTTTTAATTCCTCTCTTGCAGATTAAAAGAGCTTAATCCACTTATTATTTTAGATTCAAAAGTCTACTTGCTGTCCCAGTGACTGGTGACTTTATATTAGAGCTTTGCGTTTTTTATATCTAGAGTCAGCTTGAGCTTTGCTCGTGCAATGGGCTTAATTAACATTCACATTGCTTTTTTGCTACCATCTTTGTGATCTTTGAGCAAACTTTTTAGATATAAAAAGATGGTTCATTAATAAGAATATTATTAAACAAAGGGACGGAGAAAGAAAGTGCAGCGCGTGGTCGTGACTTTCAAACCAAGCCAGTTGTTATCGCAATACAAACGGAGGCACGCAGCTTGAAACTGCACGTGAACATTAGCGCTGACTGACTCTGATCACGGCCGTTTTCCTATCGACTCGGGTTTTACACATAATGTTAATCGGACCCGGTCCTCCGTGAAAACCTCTATGCATACAACTCTGCTCAAGTTCAGAAACATGTTACGCTGAACTCGCTTCATGTCGCACCCAATTCATCGAGAAACAGAGAGCATGTGAACGTACAGCAGACTCATCGGGAGAGACACGATGTGCTCGCAACCAAAATGCCATTAATAATAAAAAGGCGCAGGCGCTGAAAAGCGATGTGTTTGCATCCCTGATTTAATCAAAATGTGGTTGACAAAGAAACTTTTAAGGAAAAATACAATATGGAGAAGTTACATACAGCACAATTTTTAAGACCCAGACATCAAAATTTAAGACTTTTTTAAGTCTTTTTAAGGTATTATTTCCAAATTCATAAATTCAATGCTTTTAAGGCTTTTTAAGACGCCGCGGGAACCCTGCAATTGCAATGGAAACTCGGCACTTATTAAATAAGCAAGCAGCTAGCGGGTTTTTTCCGTGCTGAAAACCGGCGCTCGGGTTTTTTTTAGCGCTGAGCGCCGAGAGGTCAAAATATTCAACTCTGAGTGAAAGGCTCCGCTCGTCAATGTCAGTTCTCACACGGCCGTCCAATTACAGTGGAGGAGGGGCGGGACATTACCACAGCAATCAACCTGCTCACAGCTGAAGTATCACAGCTAGTGATGGTCAACCCGGATCTTTTTAAGGATTCGGGTTATTCTGAGTCACTCACTAATATGATCCGGGTTGTGCGAGTCACTCGAGTCACTTGAGTCACTTCCAATTCCAATCGCTAAATCATACTAATGCCAACCAAGCAACTCAGATCACGCATGCAGCTACGAGTCTACGACTCCTCTGCTCACAAAAAACGGCTGGGGAACTCGTAAAAAACATGCATGTCCGTGGTAACATTATCAATAACATAATTGTAAAAGTTTGGTGTGTTTAGTTTCATTTCATAATGACAAATATATCAACACCACGTTAAGGCTTTGTTGACTTGGATGTGAGAGGAACGTGTCCTGTTTCAGATTGACTTAAAAGATCCACGATAGGTTTCGGTTAATGCAGCCACACAGTCACTCATCCACGCAAGAACATGATCTTGTGAGTGAGTCCCAGACAGAGACGCCCGCTCCTGCATGGGTCCTGTGAGTGAACCACTCGCGTCACTCTGAGTGACTCAGTCAACAAGAGGAGCTGTGTATGTCCGTCGGTGGCGGATCTTTCCAGCAGCACTGCTGCAGCAGTCCTCGGATTTAAAATGTTTAAACATTTGCAGCTTCTACCCAAAACATTGTGCCAGTCAAATATTGCAACAGATTAGCCTACATGAGTCAGTGGGTTAATAACACGAGCAAGGCTCATTTTTCCTAGTCCAGGATTCAAGCTCTATGAGTTGAGTCACTCTCTGTGTGAATCCCCGAGCCGCCGACCAACTCATTGTCGCGCGCATGCATCCCTTTGTACACGGACTCGGAGCTGCAGGAAATTACGATCCGGAATAGCAGCTTTTTGCTCACTCGGTACCCCCAGTTGACATTTGGAGATGTAAATTAACTTGTTGCAAGTTATAGAACCTATGGCAGCTTACGTAGAGTTATTTGTTGTAATTCTGTTGTAAACATTTGAAGAGCTTTGTGTTTTATACAATTTCTCATTCTTAATGCAAAATCTGAGAGGACTCAACTGACTCGGGTTAATGGTCACTAGGACTCATGGTTCTCGAGTCATTTTAGGGATCGGGTTAAATGATCCGAGTTTCGAGTGACTCGCTCATCACTAATCACAGCTACCAAATCTGAAGAAACAGCTGGCATTCGGCGTCCTCAAGGCATTTTCAGCCGCATTTAAAAGTTTGGTGTTTCCAGCCCCTAAATGCCTGTGGTGAACAACAGTTACACATGAAATGTCTACTAAATGTAGAAATTTAAATATTTATGGAATTTTCTCCTGTGATATGATTTGGAGAGGTCAGAATCTTTTTGAGTACAGTATGTTGTATGTTGTCAGATACTGGTGAGATATTAAAACAAAACAATTTGTGGTGTGAAAGTACAGAATATTGTGTGCATTCTCTCCCCGCGTATTAGTGCCATTGTTAATCCTGTAAAATGGGGCATACAGGCAGAGGCGAACCAACACTTGAGCCCTGTATACAAGTGCAACGCTGTTGCCCAAAAAATTGGTAAAGGGGGTCTTTGAGACATCCGTGCCCAGGGCACATCATTGCCATAATCCGTCCCTGGTGCTGTCCTGCTATAACAGAATGAGTGTGCTGTTCCCCTAAAATTATAACCATAGTATGAGCACACTGTGAGTGTAGAACGACTTCACATCATGACTATAGTATGAGCTCACATTGAGTGTACCATAACCTCACATCATGACCATAGTATGAGCACACAGTGAGTGTACAGTGACTTAACATTGGGACCATGATATGAGCACACAGTGAGTGTGGCGTGACCTCACATCATGAGCTGTTGTCACGTTGGGAGGTCACAGCACATTCACTGTGCACTCAAACTATGGTCACAATGTAAGGTCATGATACACTCACTGTGCACTCATTTCATGGTCACAATGTGAGGTCATGCCACACTCACTGTGTGCTCATACTATGGTCATGATATTAGGTTATGGTACACAAGTGTGCTCATCATGGTCACTATGTGAAGTCATGGCACAATCATTGTCAAATACAATATGGTCAAATACAGCTCACACTGTGATTATTATGGTATGAGAATGGTGTGACGTCACTGTGATCCTCCAGTATCCACTTTTTCCTAGTGAGATATAGGAAGTAGAATACCCCTCTTATGTTGTATTGCCTCCTTTTAACCTGCTCAACATTTTGAAATCACAATGAGCTCACATATAGCTCACACTGTAATTTATCACGGTATGAGAATGGTGTGAAGTCACTGTGATCTCTTTTAATCTCATGTGTTGGCTGGGTAACACTCTTCAACTTACCATGACCACAGATGCACAGCACATTTTAATATTGACCTTACAGAAGATTTCAGATCTGGGAATTACATTGTTGTCTCTTCAAACCGGTGAAACACTAAGCTCCGGCTCGTGTGTCGGCTTGCAGCCCTGTATTTGGCACTACACTGTAGTACCAGTGTGGAAGGACATTTGGTCAAAAAGCATAAAAGTTTTCTTTGACCACTCTCCACTGCCTTGGCAGCTGGTGTTGCGGAGCACCGGCTGTCAGCCTTTTACTAGCTTCATTCTCTGTGATCCTATGTGTTAGGCTTGGGCCTCCACATTGCGTCCCCTATTGCGTTCCTTTGTGAGTATTTTCCGGGGGGTTAATCCTACTAGCCCATGTTTTCCCTCAGCAGAGCCCCCTCTGTGTCTCCCCAGTATGTCTTATTACTGTCTATTTATGTCAACCCATCAGTTGTTCCTATCATGTACCACCTGTTTACCCCTCTAGGGAGTGGCTTCCGCAGCATTCCTACTCCGCTCAGTCTGGTTGCTTCCCAGTTCGCTGGTTCACTATCGTGGGTTAAGGAACAAGTAGTGACCTTAAACCGTATTTCCGTCTCCTTAGTGGATTCGGAGGGTTTATGCAGGCACTGGAAGGGTTTGGCATTTAGTAGTTTCGCATTTAGTAGTTTCGCAAAGTAGATTGATCTCTCTAAGCGAATATCCAATTCGACGGTCACGACGTAACGTCTCCGTTCCCTCACTTCCTTCCTGCATATCACTATCACCATCCATGCAAATTTAGTCATATTTTATTGATATACTTATGGAACTTGGTTTAAAAATCATATAAAGTAAACTAATTTTTATTAGTTTATGTAAATGGGGATAACAATAAGGTAAGACATTTTTTACTATTCTTTCAGGTATACATAAAAATACATGTAGACAAATAAAACAAATCAGACTTCTTTCTAAAACTAGACATACTATTTAAAACTACTAAGAAAGTTAACTAAATAATGTATTAAAGTGCATATAATGCCAGGGTTACATACTCATTACAATAAATGAAATGATAAAAGTAATATATTTTAGCACTAAAATCAAGATTTTTGCTGTTTCTTTCTTTAGAAACGTAATGTTACAGAGATGGAGCTACACAGAACAGAACAAAGAAACAGATCTAGAGAAGAAAGAGGTTGTGTACTGTATGTGATACATATACTGTTTTGATTAGACCAGTTTAAGCTTTAAAATGTAATATATATATATTAAGGCATACAAATGTTTGAAAATCACAAGATGGTATCCAATATATTTAGTTATAATATAAATTATAATTCTAAATGTAAATTGCAAAATAATAATACTTTTTATGTTTAATGTGATTTTAACTACAGATGCAACTGGATTTACAGGAAAAAGACTAGGAAAACTACAGTTGTAATTTTAAAAAAATGCCAGCAACTGTAACAAATGAGTGACAAATGGTAAATGGCTATGCAAATATGCAACTACATGTTTGTCTGTATACAACATAATCTTGGTTGTTTATCTTGGTTGCACAGCAAGCTTGGTCCCTATAAAAAAAATCAAACAATAAAACTTGACAACATGATTGGCTAGTTTTGTGTTCAAACAATTTTCACCACTTAAATGATCACCAGATAAATAAATTTACATAAATATGTTGTAAACATTGTTAAGTTCTAAAATATAGACAAGTGACTTACATTAACTCTCTGGTGGAGGCACACAAGAGTTTCTGCGTGAACGGCACATATTTTTCTATTAAAAAAACAGACAACTCTTAGATGCACAAAGAAATTCCATTATTTACATATCTTTGTGTACGACATTACAGTATTTTTAACAAAATATAGCATTAACCTTCTCATGAAGGCGAAAGTGGACAGCTGGATCAGACAGCCAGGGGTGCTTCAACGCTTCCCCTGCTCCGATCCTCCAACTACACACACATACAAAGAAAAGAAAACAATCTTGGATGAATACGGTAGGTAATGCAGCATATTGGTTGAAAAGTGCTGGCTTTATGCCCAAATCTTGGTCTGGGTCTTATTTTGTGTACCTTTTATCAACAATAAGCAGTTTGGAAATAAAGTCCTTGGCTTCTTCCGAGATGTCTGTGAACTCATCCTCCTCAAAATTCCACTGGCAGCCCAAGATGTTATTAAGAGTTTCGTTGTCATCATCCCCAAGGAAAGGAGAGAGCCCACTGAGCCTACACAAAACAAATTATACACAAAAAAAGTTACATGTAAGGGATAATGTAGAGGCAGCCGGTAGTTATTGGGAAATAAGCCCCGACAGTGTGATCAGGACCCGACGCGAAGCGGAGGGTCTTGTATCACACTGAAGGGGCTTATTTCCCAATAACTACCGGCTGCCTCTACATTATCCCGCTTATTACACGGCTACTTGCCACATAAGAAAAAAAACTGGACATGAATATGAATTTCAAACATTTTATTGGCATATTTGTTTTAAATTAACATTTTTATCCTTCCGCGAAACTTTGCACAGATGCATAAAATGATCGTAATACCTTATTAAAATCCTCTGCTTCATACTTGTCTGTCTCCATTTTTTTCTCTTTAACCAGTCTTTGAGAAGTTTTAATGCCCATTCTGTATTTTTTTGTGTGTTGGCTTCGTAGCTGTCATGCTCTATTTTGTCAAGTTCAGTCTCAGTAAGCTCTCTGTGTCTTGTCGTGGTTGTCGAGTGTTTGTCACAAGATGGCGCCAAACAGACAGTAATCTTTATTGATCTTTATTGGCGCGGAGCGATTTTACTCGTGCAAGTAGTCCGGCTATGCGTTATTATTTTGGAGCGGTTATTATTTGAAAAGAACAAACCTGCAAATGTCTCAACTGACCAATCAGAATCAAGCATTCCAGAGAGCCGTGTAATAAAGTGAATTATTCATACCTGCAAACTCACAAGAGATGATTAAAGTGACAAGTTTATAAAGTAATCACTGTATGTGGCTTTCTTTTTCTCCGCAAGCCATGTAAATAAGCATTATGTTTGACTTTGACAAAAATTTAATGGAATAGACAAGATCTGCTTCAAGTAAAAACATATTTGTTAATTCAGTTTTATTTATATAGCGTTTTTTTTATACAATTGTTCTGTATTTCAAAGTAGATTTACATGAAATAGAGACAAAGAAAACTCAGAAAAGCAACAAAAAAGCAAAACAAAAGCATTGGCAGTTTTTAAATATAGTTTAGAATAGATCACGTGAAGTTATTTAAATGTATTTCCATGTATTATAATGTAGAATTTAGGGGTGTCCTCGACTAAGGATTTACATATTCGAATCAAAATTGTCGAATCTTTCCATAGTCGACCGATAGTCGAATCATCTATGTTTGTGTGCATGGGTTGGGAGGGGGCCAGACCAGGTACAAATTGGTAACTTTTATTTTCTTTCACAAGCAGCACACATAAACAACTTTCTGATAAAGTGACCAAAACTGTCTTTCAAGTAATAAACGAAGACAAAACTGACGATGCATTTATATATATATTTTTTTAAGGTCAAATGTAAGGCAACATTTGTTTAATTATTCCTCATAACATTTTAAAGCCACGATCTACAGAACATCACACAAAAATACATTTTGATAACTAAACCTAAAAAAATAACAAAGGTGATCCTGCCTTGGAAACTCCGGCTACAATTCAGTGTTTTTATTTAATTTGGAGATAGCGCGTCAAAGCAGTCATGACAAAAAACGACAAATGAGAAATGACAAATAATTTGTGATGGTGACTGTAAATGATAAAAACTAATCTATATATACAATTCATTAAACGTTAATTTATAACAAGAAAAACACTGAAATTAATGATTTTATAGACACTACACGTTATTATTTAGCACAGAAATACCTGCTTGCGTTGACTTTGATCATCTCTGTATTAACTTTAGATACAGAAAGACCGGATGATATTATTTATTTCAGGAATCTCTTTGCTATCATTTGAAAGTGAACACCGACCCACCATAATATTAAACCACAAGAAAGACATTCGTGTCAGGCAGAAATAGGTTCGGTGCAGATACTAGTTTCCGTTTCATCACCGAAATAAAAAAACGGCTTACCTGTTTTGACAAAATAACCACTATGTTTTAAATACATTTTAAAAACTTATACTCGTCGAAAAACATCCGTTTTTTAATGTTTAGTTTGATGAACTCCTAAATATGAGACGCAGAGCACCTAGGCCGTCCGGCTAAATTGCATGCGCAAGCATGGCCAGCACGCAATAGCGCAACATCGATACAACGAAAAGCTATCCAAAATGTACATACTTAAATTAGATCAGAATTTACGTTTATAATAAATTATTTTTTTTAAATAAAATAAGGTCAGAAGTTACAAAGTGCAGAACACATATGCCAAATGCCTCAAGTGCACGGAAACAAAACAGAAGCCAAATAGTTAAATCAGATAACGGATAACCCAGAGTGATTTATAAATGAAATAAAATATAGAAATTATTAAAAGAACGAAAGGCATAATATAATTTGCCAGCTTTGTCTTTTAAATGTAGAAACAAAGAGGCAATGGTTTATTAACATAGAAACCTCTTATGGACGTGTAGCCCGGTCACAGGGGTTGTTGGATTTATTAACGCATTTTAACAATATTTATTGAAAGCTGCTACTTCACATATTATTTGCAGCATTATCATAATATGCAGTATATTAATATATTGTGAGAAAGCTGTTATATGTGAAATCAGATAATGTGTGCACCCATATACGGCCAAAATTGAATGATCCTCATCTCATAACACATCTGCGACGATTCGACTGTGAGATTGGTAGTCGAATCAGGCTTCTCCTATCGATGCATCGAATCTTCGACTATTCGGGGTCACCCCTAGTAGAATTACTCTATTCCAAAATATATTAAGAACATAGTCTAGGATGGATTACATTGAGGTATTCAAATTTGTTACTAGAATAATGCAATAAGTAATACTCCAATTCCAAACTATATCTTTCAACCTTGTCCAGAAATTGAGTTGGAGGTATTCAAAATTTATTTTTTTAAAATAATTCCCTGATAGAATGATGTATTGGGTAATAATATAATAATAGTACTAAAGCGAAGTAGCAATTTCTGTAAGATTATAACTGGACCATAATAATGTAAGCAGTAAGCAAGCCAACACTGCGACAGCAGTCAAGGGGTGAAAAAACCTACTTGTGCCCCGCCATTTGAGAACCACTGTATTAAAGACATCCTCTGCCCCTTTCATTTCCATTGTAACTTTTAATGACAGACACAAAACAGATAGAGCTATGTGTGCCTTTAACTCGGCAAAAGTATTTTAGATTCATTCTGAACTGACATTTTAATTGTTTAGACTTTAGGTAACTCACACATTACGGAAAAAAAGTATCACGACTATCAGTTGTTGTGCAGTAAAAAGTTGTCTTGATCCATGGAAAGGTCGACAATGCTGTTATCTTAAAGGTATAGCGGAAGTTTTTCCTGAAATTTTGAAAGAACCGCCCCTCCACTTAAAAAAAATGCACATGCGCAACACTCTACCTGCTCCAGAGAGGGAATGCCTATTAAAACGTGTGCATGAGAGAGAGCATGCACGAGCCTAGTTCTTCTCTTCGCTCTGTTTACAAGTTGCTGTAACAAAATGTATAACGTTTTAAACAGAAGAAAAGATAACAACCATGCATTAGGAAAATTAATAATTGCTTTATTTATAGTATATTTTCTATAGATGTGTAAAACCATATTTTGGCGGATTTTTTTTATTTCATTGTTCCAAGTAACGGAAGAAAAATGCAGTGAAGGAGGAGAGATGCCAGAAGATTTGCGGCTGAGCGCAGAGGCACGGAGACTCACGTTTACCATAGGATTTTAATGATGATTGACACATGACTGTTTCGGTTCCTTTCAAAATAAACTATTAATGTAGCCGTTAAAATAGTTAACTATTATAGTTAAACTATTAATAGTTTATTTTGATCATGGTGCCACGATCGCTGGATAATTCTGAAGTTGTTTTAAAGAAGAATAAAACAATTACTTTTCAGTAATTTGCGATGTCTCCGCATATTTACATGATTTGCGACGTACATTTGCAAATGATTCATAAAGTCATATCTGCAATTCTTTGATCCATTGTGTTTTAGAAGTACTGTATGCTCAAACTCTAATGACAGCAATGTGATCGCCGATGCACTGGTAGAGAGAGAGAGAGCGAGAGAGAGAGAGGGAGAGAAAAAGAGAGAGCACGGCCCTGTACAAAAGTAGAAATGATTTATGTTATTTGAAGTCAGCTCTTAAAGTACAAAATACCCGGTTAAGCTATTACGTATCTATTATACAATTTTTCTTCAGAACGGTCTTGCGACCCAGTGGCAACTTGTCCACGACCCGGTGGTTGGGGACCTCTGGAGTAGAAACTTTGCGTGGGAAGCCCAACTTGTGCTTTTAGCACACGCCAGCGTATGAAATAGTCTCCCAAAAACACTCGTCTTGTTTCTTTCTTCAGAGGCCTTTCTCTTTTTGTCATACAATTTGTAGACACTTTTTCTTATGTGACCCTCAGACATTTTGAAAAAACATGATGAGAAGGCAAGCTCCAATGAATGGCTGAAACCGTAGACCACCACACATATTCACCTGAAGTGTGTTCTGCATGTGCAGAAAGCAAACGTAGGGACAAGCACGTACGACGGCCTTACGTCAATATATCACCAGAATGATTGACAATTGGGATGACAAACAGTCTTGATGTTCCACCCGGAAAAAGGTGGAACCGACCTCACCTTACTCCAGTCTACTAATTTCCTATTATTGTGATGTTATTTGTGCTTGCTGACCAACCCCCCACCAAAAAAATCTCTTTGGATCTACAATGGATTTATATAAATGACATATTTTGATTCAAAAGTTTTGTTTAAAAGTGACTAGTTTGCAGGTATGATTATTCGAAAACTGTATGTGGATCCCTAGGGTTTACTATAATTTACAGTGACTTATACATTGCATGTTTTGTTAAGTGTAACTCACAACATGTATGTGATAACACCCAGACTCCACATGTCCGTGTTGAACGACACAAAATCATAGTTAACCACCTCTGGGGCCAGAAACTCTCGTGTCCCAAAATGTACTCGTAGCTTCTCTTTGGGCTGGTACCTGACAAGAATAAAAGAATAAAACAAATAAGGAAATTAAATCATTTCAGTTTAAATGCATCGGTTAATGTCTAGCGAGCACACTTACTTCCTTGCAAGTCCAAAGTCTATGATCTTGATTTTATTTGTTAATCTGCTGACACACAGAATGTTCTCTGGCTGCAGGCCACAAGAAAAAAAATGGGTTCATGTTACTTTAGTAATTTGCTTGACTAGTAGGGATGGCTGTGTGCCCTAACATTAAACTGATGATAAGATGATATGTAGGTTATAGGCTAGGATTATTATAAGGTGTTGATATTAAATTTTTCATTACTTGGATTTCCAGTTATACCTTTAGGTCCAGGTGGAGAATGTACATTTTGTGCATGTGACATAAGCCTTCACAGATCTGTCTGATGAACATGACTGTGTCAAGCTCTGTTAATTTGTAGTTCTCGTCAATGATCCGGTCAAAGAGTTCTCCTCCACTAACACTGTTCAAAAAAAAGAATATTGCATCATTTCCATTATCATAAACAAGTGTGTCATTCTTTACATTTACATACATAATACACCTGAGACTATATTTTCATAAAAATGATGGGTGGATAAACTTTGAAAGCCATTAAAAGCACATACTATTCAAGTACAAGGATAATGTCATTCCTGGACTCATAGGCGGCATAGAGCTGAATCAAGTTAGCATGGTTGAGCTGGTTCATAACCTGAATTTCATTTTTCACCACCTCCTATTAAAGAAATTATATATAGCCATTAGTTTACTGTAGTCTAAAGTTTTAGTGACTTAAGTTTTTAAGACAACAAAAACAGGCAGTTGGTTCTCGCTCATTTTACCTTTTCTTTTAGACTTCTAGCTTTGATTATCTTTGCTGCCAAAGTGAGTCCAGAAGAATTTTCAATGCATTTATGTACCTGGCCGAATCGACCACTGCAAATAGAGAAAAATAGCTTTCAGTGACCACACACAGGAGTTTTAAATTGTAATAATAAAAGGAATTTAACCCCTCTCCCAATTACATATACAGTATTAATGTCATTGCAATACTTCAAGAGTGTCAAACATTTGTTGAACATAATTAAATACATCTGCACTGCAAAAGATGAATGTTTTACATATTATTTTAATCTTGGTTTTAGTATAAATATCTAAGAATTGTTAAATTGGGATACATTTACTTTAACAAGCAAAGTGGCTTAATATTTTAATTATTTTTAATTCATGTTTTTTAATTCTCAAAAACATGAAATGTATGCTTACCTCATTGACAGATATTTTTACTTGTTTTAGATAAAACCTCTTGATTTTCATAATTTATTTCAGTAAACAAAACTTAATATCTTAAGCAACTTTGCCTAACAAGTAAATGTATCCTAATTTAAGAATTCATAGATATTTTTATTGAAAAACAAGACAAAAATACTATTTATTTTTATGTAGTGTGTGGCTACTGTTTTAAGCAACCTTAAATTACAAATGCCCTTGACATTACTTGGTGGAAATGGCTCAGAAGAACTAAAATTATAACATCATTTGTTTGCATATTCCACTTAAGTTGATAGTTTGTTATCTAACACAATGCCATTTATTTAATTTCAAGTCTGGCTTAAGCTTCCAAATACTTTTTGGAGCCTCTGCACATGTAAAACTATACTTTGAAATTATTTCTGGTCTGTGTGAAAGTTTTAGTGATGCCATTGTAATACGGTGGGTGTCATGGTTTCAAATTCCATTCTATTAAGAACAAGAAGGAGCTTCTTTTTGAGGTGCTGGTTTGCTTCCAGCTGGCATTGAGATACAGTTTCACATACCCTATCAGCTTTATGTAAAAATAACTGCTGTGACTCTGGAGTTATGAATCGGGTGAGTGGAGATCAGGTGGGAGTGAGGGAGTTACACAATTAGCCTTTGAGGGATTAGCAGACTACACACTGTCCAAATGTACACTGTCTCTGAAACATTCTGTACTGAGAATCAGTTTCCATGAGAAATAAAGACACAGATTTCAGCCACAGACCCTCCAAGAACTTCCTGTCTGTTGATGGTGTAGAAGTTGTTAATCTGGTTGGGTTTGGCAGAAACAATGCGGTGGTTGAAGGGTGCTGGCGAAGGTGGAGTACAATCTGCAGTAGAGAAAGAATGACCAAAATATTTGGAATAGAGATGAGGTTACATGATTGATCTTCTTAATAAAGATCTGAAGGCCAGTGTAACTTGTCTCTTGGGAAGCTAACTGCATTAATCTGAGTTATTTGGCTAACCAGCTGCATAAAAACAACACCACTGGTTAAAAAGCTTCACCTGTGGCAAAAGTCTTTAGTAGCAGTCTGAAATATTTAAGATCAATCTGATAATATTTGGCCATTTGGAGGTTTTCGGTTGAGCTGAATGTGGTCCCTTGTGACAGATTTAGTAAATTGGATTATGCATATCAGTATAAGTGGGTTCCAAAAATCTAAGATCACTAGAGAAAGTGCTTCTATTTTGGATTTATTTTTAATTTAACATACAATTATAAAATGTATAAATACATTTTCAGATTTCCATGTTTTCAAAAGTGAAAAGTTTAATTGAAACATTTATATACATTTCAGATTCTTATACTGTTAAGTACTATTTATCCATACATACAGAACATACATACATATATGGATATTTTATTGATAATACAAAGTAAATACATTAGTCTTACCAACGAAGAACAGCTTGTCTTTTTCTTCATTTTCATCCAGGTATTCCCCATTCTTAATTTTGCTAAAATCCAACTCAATCTCCACACCTTCAGCTTTAAAAACACCATGCAAATCTTTGGTTTCCTCTGGCACTTGCTCAACCTCGTCTTGCCCCTTCTCAACCCTACTCTTTTTGTGTTCCTCTAACCCCAGATCCTCAGTTACACGTCGTTTGCTGCTAGAGGTCACCTCATCCACCTGCTCAGACTCACTGCTGAAACAACACAAGAGGAAGTATTTCCAACAGTATCTGTCTGCGTCCTGCATGAGTTGTAGTAGGCCTGACTTGTAGTAGTTGGAGGCGTGTCTTGTACTTTTCTAAATCGCGGTCCACCACGCGAGATCTACCTCGAAGTCAGAAGTGAAATTATGAAAGTTTTAAGACTTCTTTTAAAAATAAGCTTATAAAACGGGCAGTTCTGGTTCTTCATTCTGATAGGTTGAAACGCGTTCTAAGCCTTGATAAAATACACCGGTAACCTCACGGTTCAGACCACATTACATAAGTATCCCTGCGCCACTGTTGCTGCGTACTGATTTATGAAATAAACACCACAGTCTTTAATCATATTTTTAATTTGTCTACAATTGCACAATTAATGGCGATATCCAGATAAATGTCAATAAATATTGTTGAGTCATCTCTTCGATAAAGAGAAAATGTTGTCTGAGGGGTTTATAACTCAAGTTCATACGTCCGTTATTATCCACTGGGTTGCGATCTTACCCAATTTAAACACTGACACATTCACTCAACACTGAAAACAGCGTGTAAGTTTTGATGGCTTTGAATCTGATCTCTTACATAAGTTCTTCACAAAAATGGAATTATCTCCGCTTTTAGCTGAAAATTTGAGAGGTGATAAGAGAACAAATGAAGGTAGGATGAAAAGTTTTTTTGTTTGTTTTTGTTTGAAAGCGGATGGTCTGTTCTTTCATTTGATATTTTATGTTTATTTAAAGATGACAATTTTTCTGCAAGGCATTAAACTAAAACTGGGTGGCAACTTAAAAAAAACGCTGACGGGAAAAAAAAGAGTTCAGCATGCTTCCGAGCATATTTGATCACCACTTCAACAGTTGCACAATATAAATGTTAATGTATAAATTAGATGAATGTTGATTTATAAAATAAACACCACAGTCTTAAATCATATTTTCATTGTGTCTTTGCTGCATCTCTGTTGGTTGGGAACTGCGCTCTGTTTCAGTCACACTTGATTCTGAGGAACTACTTTGTTTGGCGGAAGAGTAATATTTGTACTAATATAATTACAACTTATTTGTGTTTTATTTTATAAAATCCCGCTAACGTTATGCATATGAAGTAACCGTTTTATAAACGCAATAAACCCCTCGAAGCGTTGGGTTACCAGTGCATTTTATAACAGCTAAGGGGGTTTTAGGCACTCCGCTTCACGTCGTGCCTAATAACGCCCTTAGCTGTTATAAAATGCACTGGTAACCCACTGCTTCTTGGGGTTTATAGACCTTTTGCGTGTTTGCAAACAGAGATGACGTTTTTTGTGGGCGGAGCCCAACTGGTGGCAGAAAGTGAATGCTTCTCAATAGCTGTGTGAAGTGTTTTAGCATTAAACTGTGATTTTTAAGGATCCGGTGTTCTGTAGAAGTCTGTTTCCCCTATATTTCTCTTAAGTGTAATGTTTCTTATAACGTTTTCACCAAGTTACGTTTATTTTTTAAATGAATTAAAAGTTTTAATGGCTTGGCTACTGATATGCTTGCATGTATGTAATGTATATGTATTGTTCTTTATTGGTAAATCAATTATTTTTACAGTATGAATCTCTGAAGTACTTATAAGAGCAATACTATCATGTATTCTGTATAATATCATTTATTAAACATTTAATCATTTCCTGTTTTCAATTTCTTCCTTATATTTTTATCCTACGTGTTTGATCTAAAACTATTATGTTTACATACAAATTAATTTGTATAGGCCTGTTTATATATTATTAACACTTTACATCGTGTGTGTGTGTGTGTGTGTGTGTGTGTGTGTGTGTGTGTGTGTGTGTGTGTGTGTGTGTGTGTGTGTGTGTGTGTGTGTGTGCTATGTTTATATATTTATTAGTAAACATCATAATTTAGAACAAACAGGAAGAAGACATAGGCTAATATATATGGTAAAAAGAAGTAATAGAAAATGAAAAAAATACGAAAACTTTAATAAATGGTAATATTATTGATATTATGAACTAATTAAAATCTTTAATCTTTCTAAATAAATTATAAACGTAACGTGATGAAAACGCTATAAGAAACACATAGAGGGATCAGACTTCGACAGAACACCGGATATCTTCTCTAATTATTTTCTATTCAAATAATTAAAAGATTTTCAGATGATTTCATCACTCCAGTCTGTCCGGTTGAGGGCTTTTATTGCAACCATAAACACCTACGTTTATCTTCAAATGGTGTCTTCGACGACGATATACTATACAAATGAAGGTCATCTATTTTGGCATTCCTATCCTGACACTCAACAGCACAACAAAACATTTTCTAGTGAGTTATATTGTTCGTTATACTCGTGTCTCATTCATTTCCACTTTTTTTCTGCCACCACATGCGCGCGTGACGTAACTGTGATGTTGACTCGCAAAAGGTCTATTGCTTTATTGTATGTTAGCAATTACTTTGTGCATCAATGTGTTTGTAGTGAATTTCTCATTAAATTAGATTAAGAGGCTGTTTGAAAACGGGTCAGGTTAGGACAGGCTGAGGATAATGTAAGCAACACATAAAAAACATGAAAGCCTTTTAATGGTAAATTTCATTTTGTGCATACATTTGTGCATATTTCAAAAAACGTATGGGTTTTTGGCACTGTGATTCTGCTGGTTGATTAAATTAAATACAATGAATTAATTTATTAATTACTCGTATTAATAAAATGTATATATAAACACGTTCAGGGATTAATAATAATTGAAAGTGATGACAATGGCATTTTTCATCAGATGTTTATATTTACAACAAAAAGAAAACGACACTAAGCCAGGGGTTTTATTATAATTTATAATAAATTAAAGAAGTGCCTTATGAGTCTATTTTTTATGTTTTCCTTTGTATATTTATAAATCAAACTGTATGAGATACATACACAGCACACAGTCAATTGTACATTATAAACATTATAAGCTTACATACTGCAGGCCTACTACAAACTCTCTCCCGTTTTAAAAATAAGACCCTGACCGCTGCATTACATTTGAAGCCTCCAAATTAGGCAATTTTGGGAAAAGATTATCATCTTAAAGGGATACTTCACCGATTAAGCATTCAGCTTTGTATCTGTAGAAACCCGGCAGTATTACTGAATGACCATGTTTCCCTCCATCATTTCCCCCTGAGAGGAGAGATATCTGCATTTTGGTTCTGCAAAAAAGTCCTCCGATGATGCAAAAATCGTCATATTACATCATCGGAGGACTTTTTTGCAGAACCAAAATGCAGATATCTCTCCTCTCAGGGGGAAATGAGGGAGGGAAACATGGTCATTCAGTAATACTGTCGGGTTTCTACAGATACAAAGCTGAATGCTAAATCGGTGAAGTATCCCTTTAACTTTCAAGATGTACTCGAGGAGAGCTTGCGTGATCCGTGAACTGCGATGTAGACCTTACACACTGCATATTAATTGGGTTGTCACTTAATAATATGGTTGTCACTTATTATTCGGTTGTCACTTCACCTTTTAATGCTTAATCCTGTTCTGACAACCGCATAATACAACCAAATTAACTTCCGCAAAATTCCTAGAAGGAGAAAAGTCTTTTGCGTGCGGTGCAGAAATTGACAGAGAGCGTTTGCTGACTAGTGTTGCCAGATCTTGCACTAAAAAAAGCGCGCTGTTTTACAAATGCGTGCAATGCACAACTACAAGACGGTGGTTTATTGCAAAACATAATGCTGTTAAATTATTTTGGTCAAAGCTTTGAGACGCGAGACGGCAGAACATTGCTATGGTTATCTCTGTGTCAATCTATCATACATTTTCGGGAGTGAGTCTTGTTCCGTACAGACATGTAATGAACATTTAGGGGATTCACTCCCGCATTTAAATGCGGTTGTCACTCCCGAAAGTTTTCAGTGTGTAATAGAGGATTTAGAAGAGCTTTTTTACCGTGAAAGAGGAAGATCTCGTGTGGTGGACCGCGATTTAGAAAAGTTCAAGACACGCCTCCTACTACAAGTTACGCCTACTACAACTGACACCTCCGTCTTGCAGGACGCAGACAGACCCGACTCAGTATTTCTGATTATTAGAAAAGATTTGATAAAGTTTGAGAGGGAAATACACACCTTTGCAATGAGCTCTCAGGTGGGTAAAGGGTTTGTGTGTCAGTAATGTCAGATTCTAAGGGATCCTCAACGGGCCTCTGGTCTTCTGTATCCTTCATTTCCTGATCTTTAAGTACTGTATCTGTGGTTGCTGATGGCATCTCAGTACCCTCTTCTTCAACTATCTGCTGTGTTTCATTTTGGACCTCCACCAACTTTTGCTCCGTCTCTTTATTTCCCTCTTTCTTTGGCTTTGCTTCCTGCTTTTCTTCACAGCACTTCTCTTGCTCAGATGAAGGGGTTTGGGCTTCATCCACAATGTGATCCTGCTTTAGGACAAGCAACCTATCCTCTGATTTCTGGAAACCTGTTGCCAGGAAGTAGCATGCTTCAGAATGTTCTGTATTTTCTTGATTAAGCTTTTGAACTTCCTCAAACAATAGAACCTGTTTCCTCAAAGTGACTGTATCAACAGCAATATAAAAGTGAAACATATCAAAATGAAATCTTTAGGTGCTACAGATAAACATGCAGTTCATATGTTTCAATATTCAGCACTGCACATTTAAATATAAATTATATATAATAATATTTTTTTGCCTAAATAATTTTGTCTGGACTTACATTTACAATCAGATGGTTTCTTTTTCTGTGCTTTGAGGCCTTTGAGACTCAGATGAATTCTCCCCTCTTTGCTTTTGTGATCTTTTAGCTGTAGAGCAATAGGAGAAACAAAGAAAAGCATTAAGGTATATGTATATAAATAAGGTAATGGTGATTTACTGCTAATAATCGAACTGGCTTTACTGATAAGACATGAATGAGAATCGTATGAGAATTTTTTTGCCCTGCTCTACTTTAGCATGGCTACCTACACAGTACAGTAAAGGACAACCGTTACATACTTTGCAAGTAGGAGATACCAAACCTAGTCTTTGATGTGATATTTGGTGTGATGTGTGAAAGACGATAGTCCAACACCAACTGTCAAACTATCATTTCTATTCTGCCTAAACATTTTTTTTCTATTTTATCCTATTTAATTTTCTACTTCCCAAAACATGGTTGAAGTCAACCCAAAAAGGTCTGGTGTAGTTGTCATGTGAATATCTACAATTTGAGGAACTTAAAAATGTCTTTACTTTGAAAACCTTCTGTGTAATAAATTATCTCCATAAAATGTTGAATCAAAACTTTCTTCCTCCCTTATAATTGAGAACGAGCCTCTGATTATAAAATGCTGGTGAATTATTCCACTTGGTAAATTTTGGGTGGTTGTACATACTCAGTACTCTTAAACCTGTGAGATAAAAATGATCAAAACCAGAGACTCACTTTAGATCATAAAAAATATCAATACTAGAGACTCACCTTACCCACAACAGGTTCATCTGTGGCTTGCCTTTTGGTAATCAGTGTGCTTTTACTTGCCTTGGACCTGGGCTCTGCAACCATTTTGTTCTTCCGAGCCGCTGCCCCTTTAAACAAAATATCCATGATTTTGGAGGTTTTCACCGTTTCTCCAATGAAGCTGACCATTTCCTGAATACTCATCACAAGTCTTTCCATTCCCTCCAGTTTCTTAGTTTGCTGTTCTGAGTGTTGATTTACTGCCAACATGATGCTGCTCATTTCTTGGCACATATCTTTCATTTCATGGCCTGCTGCTGTACAAATAACTGGAGTAAAATGGATCTCCTCCTTTTCCACTTTCAAGTTTTCTACATCCCTCTCAATTCCATCAATGTCCTGAGACATGCCATCAAGTCGGCTGAGCACTTTTTCCTGGATACTTATCAGTGTGTCCATTTTGCTGCTTAAAGTCTCAATTCTGACCTGCAACAGGTCAATTCCTGTGTTGGATTCAGAACTCATGGTAGCATTAAGGACCCTAACCTTAACCAAAGACAACAGAGAAACACTTGCAGATGCAGACCCAGGCCAGCTTAGTCTGGTTAGAGGATAATATGATAATCCAAAAATAATAAGCCAAGCAAGTATGATCTGAATGAAAACTCAAGAATCTAAAGTCTTTAAAACGCTAAAAAGTCCGAAAAAAATAACATTTTAAATGACCCAAGTTAATCAATCCAGGTCTCCATTGAAGCAACTTTTGTGGCTCTGCAAAGTGGAGGTCATATTAAGAATGGAATGAGTCAGCCCACTAAATGTAAACTAGTGTTGGGGCTCTTACGTCAGCAGGGCCCGGGGAGGGGCTATGTTTGGCTGAGGAATTGCTGGGTGATATCTGAGAAGGTATGAGTGCTAAACCCATGTCAGATGGAATGACCAGGTGTCAAAGGGGCCCTGGAGACACGCAGTTTCCAGTTAGACCTTGTCCAAATAAATGGAAAGAAACCCAAGCACTGACTTTTTCATCTTGAAAGGTTTAATTAGATAAACCATGCCATGCAATTTAAGATTTCTGATAGATGGAACTTGCTGGAAATTCCAGAGCTTGACATGATATTAAAAGGTCAATAAACTAATGACAAAAGTTTAAAAAGAAAAAATAATCAATTTATATTGAATAACATGCCATATCCATACAGTTCCTCTGATGTACATGCAAGCTTGTTGATGATGGAATTGTATAGATAAAAAATAAAGAGGTTGTGGAACACTTTGAACCCTCTATAAACTGAAACTAGAGCATGTGTCACTCGTCTGGCAGACTCACTGAAAACAGCTTACTCATTAACAGTTAAGACAGTTATAGATCAATTTTAACTTAGAGGATGAAATATAAGTCCCCACTACAACACCTCACCCTCTTTCAAATTATACAGTTAAAGGTATAGTGGAAGATTTTCCCAGAACCGCCCCTCCACTTTAAAAAAAATGCACATGCGCAACACTGTACCTGCTCCAGAGAGAGAACACCTATAAAACGCGCCCACGAGAGAGAGAGCATGCAGGAGCCTAGTTCTTCTCTTCACTTTGTTTACAAGTTGCTGCCGGCATGGCTCATACATTAAGAATTTTACAGTCTCTGTGCGGTTCGTAGGGTGGCCATTTGTTTGTTCTGCCGGACATGTCCCGAATAGGATTTTGGGTGCGTTCTCCGAAAGTCGCGTTGGTCAACCGCATACGTCAGCAAGGTTTAATATTTCGGGTTCAATTTCAGAAAAGCAACCGTTACATTTCAAGGTAAGAATGAAACTACAATGATTGTATGTCTTAAAAGTAGGGATGTTCACATTGACCGTTTAACCGTTAACCGAAGGTAAGAATTTATGACCGATTAACATTATCAGTTAAAATAAAAAAATATTTGTTAATACATGGTGCGTGTTGTCATGAGCCGACAGACATTTCGCCACTTTTCTATTTGTAATTTGTGAATGTCCTGTAAATGACACAACTTATTGCTGCCGTGACGGTCTGATAAAGTAATCATTTGTATGAGAAATCATTTGTATGCGTGTTTGGAAGCTGAATGGAGACGCGCGTGCATCCGCGCAAGATGACGCGGTCCGTCTCGCGCACATCCGGACAGACGTTCGCTGATGGCCTCTGACCCTGACCAAAAACATCTCTCTTTTTGCACAAACGGAGAAAGACGACGCAAAAGCAAAACTTTCTGAAAAGCGTCCTGCTTTAGAAATGACCACTGTGGTAGATGAAACAGAGACAATCTGCCCTTTTTGGATATTAATCCTCTGGACCGATCGCGTGCTTTTTAATAAGGTAATGTTGCGTGAATATCTGATAATTTATTAATCCTGGTGCTGTTGTTGATCTGTTGCTGCTGTTAAATGTTTTGTTTTTACTAATTCACAGACAACCGTCAACTGTATTTTCACTCAATGACAATTTCATATTAAAATCTTATAAGTTAACGGTTAATGTTCGGTTTAGAAGCTATGGTTGTCGGTCAGGGAAATTAACTGATATGAGCATCCCTACTTAAAAGAAATAAATCTTAATTTTTTAAATGTATTTTAACTGAAAGGTGAGAACTTCGATGACGTATCCTGTTCGGGACGTGTCCAGCGGAACTGGCACAAATGGCCACCCTAGCGGTTTGGGACTTGTGCCAGGGCTAGCATTGCTTATCATAGCTTACCTCAAATAGCATGCCAAACTTTACCTGTCGAGTAGAAACTTTGCATGGGAAGCCCAACATGTGCTTTTAGCGCACGCCACCGTGTGAAATAGTCGCCCCAAAACACTCTGGTCTTGTTTCTTTCTTCAGAGGCCTTTCACTTCTTGTCATACAATTCGTAGACACTTTTTCTCTTGCGACCCTCAGACATTTTGAAAAAACACGATGAGAACGCGAGCTTCAATGAATGGTTGAAACCGTAGCCCACCACACACATACACCTGAAAGTGTGCATGTGCAGAAAGCGAACCTAGGGACGAGCACTAACGACAGCCTTATGTCAACATATCATCAGAATGATTGACAACTGGGATGACCAATAGTCTAGATGATCCACCCAGAAAAAGAAAATCTTCCGCTATACCTTTAACTTTGACCTACCAGTTGTACACTAGCCAACAGGCAATTCAGATTACCATAAAAGTTTTTGATATTAATAATCACTCTGTTGTCCTTATCAAGTATCCTTTTAATTGTTTATCAAATTTCATTTTTACCAAGACCCAAAGTCATGCAAGTTATGGAACGAAAATGATTATAAGTCTGACGTTCACAATGCCTGTCATTTCTGCCTATTTTACGTGAAACCTGTCTGTTTTAGCTAAAAGTATCAGCAATGCTGCCGCTTCCTATCCTTGTCACAGTCTCACTCACGCCCAACCACCTGGCTACCGCCATGCTGCGCACGCGCACCAGATTTCAAACAACAACAACAACCAGTGTTGCCTGGTTTGCGGTTTTCCCGCACAATTGGGCTATTTTAAAAATACAGTTGCGGGAAAAATTTCGGAGCCGCGGGTTGCGGTTTTTTGGGCTAGTTTTATAATGTGCCGCGGCCACGAAATTTTTTATTTGTAGACTTATAAAATGAACGTTCTTTATTTTCCTAATGTGCATTAATCCCATAAGCTATACATGTCAACCCAAGGACAGCTGCAGCGTCAGGAAGTCAGTGGAAAAGTGAGTGGAGGGGCGCGTTTTGCTCTTAATATCACGTCAGAAACAAGAAATTACCTTATGTAAGAAGTTACGTCTATTCTGAGAGGATATTTACAGACCATGTGAACCCATCTTTGTATGATCTTTCAAGTTGTATAGAACATTTTTTTTGTGATTCTTTGTTTATTGAACATTTTTAATTATAACTTTTTACAACAACATTGCCCAAGATCTGCCAAAAAAAAAAAACAGAAAACAAAAACAAAACAAAAAACAACCAAAGAGGAGGTTACAATACAATATTACAAAACCATTTAGGATTACATGAGGTCTGATACAGCATCAATAAGGTCCAACCAAAATTGTATTGTCTTTCCATTGGCACCATGTATTTTGGCTGTGGTACACTCAAGCCGGGCAATGTCCAGCAGGTATGACATCCACATCACTCTTGTTGGAGTAGATGGATCCAACCATAATTTTAGAATAACCTTTTTAGCAGCAGTCAGAATTGCAGATAGAATCCTTTTTTGATTAACTGACAATGTCAATGAGGAATCATCCAGCAAGAGAAAAAGCAGTGGGTCCTTTGGGACCGGAGTCTTCAAAAGATCAGACGCAAGGTCCTGTACCCAGGACCAGAGCAAAGCAATTTGTGAACAGTCCCAGAACATATGCTTGTATGTACCTATACTTGAACTTTTTACAACAACTTAACACTAGACTACCATACGAACATCTTGATTCATTTAAACCTACTACAATAGATGAGCTCTCTAAACTAGTCACATCATCCAAATCATCGTCCTGTACATTAGACCCCGTTCCCACAAAACTAGGAGACATTATCAGGAAACATAACATAAGTTTTCACTGCTATGCGGATGATACCCAGCTTTACATCTCCTCGCATCCCAGCGAAACACACACGTTTTCTAAGCTAAAAGACTGCATTAGCGATGTTAGTGACTGGATGGCACATAACTTTCTTAAGCTCAACTCCAATAAGACAGAGATACTTATTATTGAACCAAATCGCTACAAACATAATATGTCAGATTACAAATTGCACATAGATGGCTGTACTGTGGTGCCATCTTCCACGGTTAGGAACTTAGGTGTGATGTTCGACAGCAACTTGTCCTTTGATAGTCATATCGCCAACGTCTGCCGCACAGCATTCTTCCATCTTAGAAATATCTCAAAAATACGCCATATACTGTCTACATCTGACGCAGAGAAGCTTATTCATGCTTTTATGACCTCTAGAATAGACTATTGTAACTCGCTACTCGGGGGATGCCCCAAATCAGGTCAACAAGCTTCAGCTAGTTCAAAACGCTTCTGCAAGGGTACTTACTCGATCTAAGAAGTATGACCACATAAGCCCAATTCTGGCATCTTTACACTGGCTACCAGTTAAATATCGCATCCAATTTAAAATATCACTAATCACCTACAAAGCTTTAAATGGCTTAGCACCCTCATATCTTAGAGAATTACTATCAGAATACAATCCATCACGCACACTACGGTCGCAAAATTCTGGTCTATTGATTATCCCTAGACTATCAAAAGTGTCTAAAAGTGGAAGATCCTTTTCCTACTTAGCCCCTAAGCTCTGGAATGATTTACCAACCGATGTCCGAGAATCAGACACAGTCGATCATTTTAAATCTAGACTTAAAACTTTTCTCTTCAACAAAGCATTCGCGTAATTTGTCTAGTAAAGGTTCTTAACTCGCAATAGTTATTTTCACGGAACAAAGCACTCACGGTCATAACACAGACCAACCAAATAAATAAATAAATAAAAACCTTTTCTGCATGAACACTTAAAATGAATTGCATTAAATAGTTTGCCACCGTTTGCCACTGAACCTGCATTAACGACGACAGTGGGGCTTCCGGCCTTAGTCAAACGGTTTGGCACTTATTGTTGGGTTGCGATTTTGGTGCTTTCGTGTGTCTTGTGAATAGTATGCCATACCGACCCGTTTGCCACTGAACCTGCATTAACGACGACAGTGGGGCCTCCAGCCTTAGTCAAACGGGTTGGCACGTACTGTATGGTCAGGTTGCAATTTTGGCGCTATCGTAAGTCTTATGAATAGTATGCCATACAGACTTGTTTGCCACTGAACCTGCATTAACGACGACAGTGGGGCCTCCAGCCTTAGTCAAACGGGTTGGTTGGTATGTATGGTTGGGTTGCGTTTTTCGCGCTTTCGTGTGTCTTGTGAATAGTATGCCATACATACCCGTTTGCCACTGAACCTGCATTAACGACGACAGTGGGGCTTCCGGCCTTAGTCAAACGGGTTAGCACGTATGGTCGGGTTGCGATGTTTTTGGCGTTTTCTCCTGGTCCTGTAAATGGTCGTCAGGTTTAATTTTCTCTTAAAGATCGGAAGGTGACCCTTATTTACCATATATACCCTCGCATTGGGCCCCCAATTTGCTAAATCCTCAACTGTGGATAATATAATTATGCCGCAATAGTTAGTCTGTCTGGAACTAAGCTGAGTTAAACCACATCACTGTGTGACACTTCAGTACATATGAACGGCCGCTACGCTAATACGATTTTGTTTTTCTCTCCCTGTCTCGTCCTCGACCCGAGGACAACGAGACAAACAGACCCAGACCCGGTAGATGTGAAAGTCGGCACACCTCTGATCTACTGGCCGTCCTTCAACGTGATGCCCAGCTGATGCCTGACCAACGATCACCGGCAGGACCGCTTAATCTCCGCTAAATCTCCTTATCCGTTCTCCCAAGGGTTTTTCCCTCCTAGGACTTATTTTTCCTCTGATAAAAGCCTGGGGGTTTTTTTTCTCCTAGGGGGTTTTTCACCCCGGGGAGGCAGCCTTTTTGGGCTTTACCTAGCTTCCTCTTCTAGACGTTGCTTTAGTAATACGTGCACTTATAATATTGAGTCATAGCCGCAGCAAATTTAACTGCTCATGCTATCATGTATTTTGTTGTGCTATCTGTCGTTTTTCTGTGCTTTTCACTGCTTGCTTCTATTTATGTAAAGCTGCTTTGAAACAATTGACTTTTGTGAAAAGCGCTATATAAATAAAATTGAATTGAATTTTTTTTTAATTGAATTGAACTATTACACAGATGACAGAAAGGGTCAGGCTTCCTTCTCATTTTATATAATAAACAGGAAGTGGCATATGCCTTATAAATTGACTTGTAATGAATCATTTGGTGGGCTGGGTTTTTAGAAGTTATGAAGCAATTTTCCCAGACACTGTCCCAATCAATCACAGTATTAAGTTCTCTCTCCCAGAAACTCTCAATTGGAATGTTCGAATACTGTCGTACCACAAGTGATTTATAAATTATAGTCACAATACCTCTGGAAGACATGCTAGAATCTATCCACTTTACCATAGGATGAGAAGGTATATTATTTGCCCAGGGCACTCCGTAAGCTTTCAGCGCAGATCTTAATCTTAAATAAAGAAAGAAGGAGAATCCTGGGAGAGAGAACTCATCCTTTAACATCTGAAAGGACTTGAGCCCATAATCATTGTACAGGTCTTTAAAAGTGTAGATACCACATTCAGCCCAGCATTTGGAAATAAATGGTTTGTTACCAGTGCAAAGATTTTTATTATGCCAAATGGGGGTACGGTCATTATAAGAACCAGAGGCTCCCATAATCTTTTCTGCTGCTTTCCAGGTTTTGATGGAATGGCATATAATTGGACCAAAATTTTCTAGAGCTTTCTTAGATATTCCAGTAAAGGGTAAATCTTGTAGACGTAATGGGGAAATAATATTAGTTTCTAAAGCCCGCCATGGAACCGGGGAGTCAATATCTAGCCATGTCCTTAGTGGTCTCATCTGGTTTATATAGTTTTTAATTCTGATTTAAGAACATTTACTGTTTTGGCTTTGGTCTCACAAAATTTATCTTTTAATTCTTTCTCTAATAAATCAATTTGTTTTTCTTAATCATATTTACGGCTCTCCCTACGTTTTTTATTAAAGGATGAAAAACGTATACATTTACCCCTAATAAAACATTGAGTGGTTTCCCATAATACTTGGGGATCAGAGGCTGAATCTTTGTTAATCTGTAAAAATTCTGTCAAAGCGTTGCGTAACTCAGCCACAAAAGTGCAGTCCTGTAACAAAGAAGAATTAAATCTCCATCGATTGCATTTAGTGCCCAGTGATGCAGGGGTTAAAGATGTAATTATTGGGGAATGATCAGATAAAAGAATTTGTAAAATATTAACTTTACCTAATATAGGGAATAATTGTAGGGGACACAAGCAGATAATCAATCCTTGAATAACTTTTATGTCGAGCTGAAAAGAATGTATAATCTCTAGCACCATCATTCTGTAATCGCCAGATATCACATATATTGGAGTGTCGCAAGAATGAATTAAAACATCCAGAAATCATTGAGTTAGATTTTGAGGCATGAGATCGATCTAATTGGGGATCGAGGACCGCATTAAAATCGTCCCCTAACACTACCAGACAGTCAGCTAAACTCACAACTAAACGTAATAATTCTTGGAAAAAAGAGGCATCACCCTCAGTGGGTGCATATATCGAAATTAAAGCATATTTAGTATTATTTATGGAACCAACAACATATGTGATTCGGCCTTCCGTATCTCCATCGGATCTTATAATTGAAAAATCAAGATTACGCTTAATTACTATCAGTACCCCTTTAGTTTTATTAGCAGCTGAGGAGGAAGATATTACTTTAAAGTGTCTATTTTGAAAGTGACGCACATCAGATACTTTCAAATGAGACTCTTGTATTAGAGCAATAGAGACTTTTTTGTGTCTTAAGTATTCTAAGCATTTGGTTCGCTTAATAGGGCTATTTAACACATTAACATTCCATGATAAAATATTTACAGCCATATATCATAAAGAAAAAGCAAAACATATCAACCAGACCTACAAAAAACCAATCAGACTTACGTGGGCAGTCTCGGGCATAAAACAGAAAAACAAAATTAGGAATAAAAACAAAATGGGCAGTAAGCAAAGAGTTTGAACACACTCTTCTGTCTTCCCTCAAAATAACAATCTTTTGATACACGGCCACTCTAGCAGCCCGGCTCGTCAGTCAACATCTGACCCGGTCGCTTTCGGATGCTGACACAATCAAACTTTCTCAGTAAAGTCCTTCATAGTAGTTACAGATTCATCATCGTTCACCTCAGATTCCCATGACGCAGACGCTACATCTTTCTTCAGGGAAGATTTTGTAGCGGGGTGCAGATTATGAACGAACTTTCAACCTCCTCCGGCATCTCGAAAAGAGAAATCTTCCCTCTATGAGTAACTTTTACTACCGCGGGGTAGATCAGAAAGGACGATATCCCCAGCTGGGTTAGCTTCTTCCTCGCCAATGCCATCACTCTCCTCTTAGACGCTGTATGAGTACTATAGTCCGGGAAGAAAGACTGTGGTGCTCCCATATGAAGGATTTGTCCAGCGGTTCGGGCTCCATTCATGATCGTATTCTGGTCTTGATAACGTAGCATCTTAAAGATGAAAGTACGAGGGGTTGATTTCGAATGTTCACCGCTGTAAATACGGTGGGCTCTTTCTATCTCCATTACTTTGCCAGCGAGAGAGGGAATCCATTTGGGAAGATGATTCTGTATAAACCCCAAAGGGTCATCTCCTTCAGCCCCTTCTTTCAGACCCACTAGACGGATGTTGGACTGGCGGTTTTTATCTTCGATTCTCGCCAACTTTTCCTGAAGGGAGTCCACCGCTAGCTTGACCTCCTCTGTGTCTCTTTTTGCGCAGCGAAGGGTTGTTTGCACATTGTCAAAGTTGTTTCTTATCAGACGAACATCTTCCTCCAGAACTCCAAGTCTGTCTGCAATCGGGTAAATTCTTCTTTGAATAGTTCTCTAACGAGGCTAAGGTGCGTCTTCAGCTCGTCGGCAACTATGGCGTGTATTTCCCTCTCAGGAGCATAATTAGGATCTTTAACTCGCTTTTTCTCCGGGGAAGCCAGTGTCAGTTGACCTTTTGCCATCTTCATTCGTAGCTTTGTCAGAAAACAGTCAAAAACGAAACAAGCGTTGAGAAAAGTGATAAATTAAGGATACCGAGTCAGGGAGCAATCGAACTACACCGCCATTGCTATTGGTGGGTCATGTGATCTCCCCTGTATAGGGTTTTAAGTTGTCATTGGGCTGGAAATTTTTCTTGGACCTGGCAACCCTGACAACAACACACCTGCGGGTTCGAAGGACCGTAGCGGTGACGCCAATAAACGGAAACAACAAGATGATTTATGGACATTCTTTCAGTATAATCCATCAGAAAGAAAAACGGAATGCATATTGGGAGACGACAGTAAATGTGGCCACAAACTAGGTGGGAAGAATTCCACCAACCTCAAGCGGCACCTGAAGGCTCATCACACTAATATTTTTTTAAAGGTAACTAACAAGTCACGCTGTTAACATATCATATACATTCAGTTTTACTCGACATTCGGCTTGTGGCACATTTCATGGTAAGGTTAAGGTTTTACATGTATCTACTTGTCAAACCTAATCCAATTTCCAATACTTTTTGTGGTGTATTTAAATAAGGCAAGGCACGCATTTCTCAGCTTTATAAGTGAGGTCTCAGCGTAATACACAAACTCAACATGAGGGTATATCAGGCTCAATGATATATACATCTACTAAATGAGAACAAAAAATTTTGTACTACATGTACTTTAGTTGTCAGAAAGCAGTGCTAAACTAAAATACCCCCCAGTTTTAGCACTAACCGTGAAAATGAAATGCCCACACTAAAATGTTTGCAGCTCCTAAACTATCTGACATACAGGCATGATTGTGATATATTCTAAAAGAAAACTTAGGGCTTTATCTTACACCCGGCGCAATGCAGCGCAATGCGCGACGCAAGTGTCTTTCGCTAGTTTCCACCCTAATTTTCACGTTTAGCGCCGCATTGTTTAAAATTTTGCGCCCATGGGCGTTCTGGTCTGAAAACGAGGTGTGTTCAGGCGCATTGTTGGCGCGTTGCTATTTTGAGGCAACTAAAATAGACTACGCCATTGACCAACAAAAACCTGGTCTAAAGTCTAAAGTCAATGGCGCAATGTGTTTTATGTTATTTAAAAAGCGCATTAGTAAAATGCGCCTATACACGGGAGGACAACGCGGGTTTGCTTATCACAAGGTACATGAATGCGCAGCAGCACAAAAATGCTTTTAAATATGAAAGATTAAAGGATTGAATGTAAAAGATTATTATTGAGTCTCTTGGACATAAATGAGGACTAATTATGAGACGTTAGAAGGCGCAAAGAGCTGCTTCACCTGCAGCCTGGTAAGTAAAGAAATGCTTTGCTTTGAACAAATGCGTCTGTTTTTAAATGTTTTTTTTAATGCTACCTCACGGATTTATTGTATATGATTACTCTGTACCTGTGGATATGGTGAGATGAGAAACATTTTTAAGTAATGCTTTAAAAAAACGCTGTCCAAAGTGCTGAAACGTGAGGAGAGCCGTTTGTAAATTCTTTATCTCCTGTTTGTTACAAATAAAGTTTTTTAGAGTACAAACCTTATCTTACATACTTGTAAATAATTTTTTGATGATATTGGATAGCCATACATTTAAAGCAATTACAAGCCTGCTTTTTACTTCCATGACTAAAAGAAAACGGGGTTTATAGGTTTTAATAATAAAAAAAAATGTCAATACAAGTGAAAAACAACACAATTATTTAACATTAATCTTAAACTGGGGATCTTCTTCCTCCGCTTAGTTTTTCAGTTTACAAAGTCCATCATCTAAATAGGGATTAGACATAGCGCCAGCGCAACTTGCTTTTAAAGGGGATGAGAGCTGTGACTCTCATTGGTTTACTGCACGTTACGCCCAAAATACTCCCTTTACAATAGGACCTACCCTTTTCGACCATGCGCTCGGCGCAAAAAACATTTTTCCCGTTGTTAAATTAGCAAAAGTGAATTCGGACACGCCCATTTAGAAGTTGCGCTGTGCGCTTTAGACAATGCGCTTAGATCGTTAAAATAGGGCCCTTAAAGTTATAAATGTTTAAGTATAGTGGAATTGAAATCTTATGCGCAAAACTTTTCCTATTTAATAAAAAATAGATGTCCAATAGCAGCTTAGAAAATCAATGGTCTTAAAGCCACAAGTCTAACAAAGTTATTTTTTAAAGCGCACATAACAGATGCTGTTTCTGCATTTCTGATGTTAATCTGGAGTACCTATAGAGTAGTATGACACCCTTTATATCTCCGAAGAGTCTTTAGTTTAATCAGATTTATAAAAGAAAGATAAGCTTTATCGAATCTTTCCGATAATGTACGAAAAAATGAAGAAGGAGGAGTTATACCGCAGGAGGAGCAAGTATGAGTCATGCAACACTATACAACACTGTTTAACTTATGATCCACTACATGTTCGTGTCATTTATATATTATGCACGCGACTATTTCCATCATAAGACAGAAGTCTTACTCACCGCGTGCAACTCGTGACCCGGTTGGGAAAATCCACCGCATCAAACACACACGCAAAACTCCGCTGCTACCCCGGATAATAAACTATATCGTTTTCATAAGGCTGGATGTCTTCTCCTTACATCCAAAAACACACTTCATCTTTCGTGCCATTGTTGACTTTTGAAATTAAACAAAGCTGAGTGGGGTGATAAGCTGTTTGCAAGCTCTAGCGCCTCCAGCTGATTGACGGGGTCATATTTGTAGTCGAAATGTAACATAAATGTAGAATTTTCTGCCTATTTGACAGAGATAAGACAGAACGTGACTTTAGAGCACATTTGTATGAAAAACTACAACTCCCACTATGCACCACAATGCACAGCTCTGCATGCCACTCCCATTAATTGGAACACTGCTCAGATATGCTATTGTGTACATAAATGCCATGTTAGTAAAACAAAGAAAATAGCCACCACCAATGTGTCTGACAGACACCAATCATGACTTACTTTTAAACGTGATGTTACGTTGTGTTACGCACAATAACACTTTGGCCTGGTGTGTAGCAAAGTCTTATTCAAACAGTAACGTGAGGTGTCAGATCTGCAGAACAAATGTCTTTTCAAGTACTTAAAAAAGGGTATGCATTTTAAATGTTAATTTAGTTTTACCAATTTTCTTTTTGTCTCTTGTTTACTGTAACTACATCTGTGTTATATTGGCCTCACTGCTCTCACAATTTAGACGTATAAAACACCGCTCAGATATCCCATTGTGTACACAAATGCCACCTTAGTATAACAAAGAAAATAGAAACACTCACTTTAGTCAGACGTCCGTTTATCCCTGCATCCTCCTCACAAACGCGTCCCCTGCACAATATCTCCACAGATGCGCTGCCTCAGCTCTTGGAGCTTGTGCTCGTAAGCCGAAACATGTCTTTGAAATAAGCACGTGCCTGGAAACATTCACAAAGCAAACGTCTATATCCTTATCTGATGCAGAAATGTTATAAAGAAGGCACACAGCGAGAGTAGAGGCACTAACAGTCCGGGCTTCTCTGCGCAGCAGAGGCCGATGGTTGCAGCGTCTTCCCCCGGGGCTCCTCTACTCAGCCGAAACCCAGGCTCTGGCCTACTCCTCGGGCTTCTGTTCCTCCATCTGCCTAAGCTCTTTGCTGTATTGTGGCTCATAAAGGTGCAATGAACAGCGGATTAGAGCAACACGCTTGCGAAATCAGCCTCTTCCATACAATCTTAATGTATTTGCTTGTGTGTGTATATGTGTATCTATTGTTGATATTTTTTGTTCAATCTCAAATGTGCTTGTATCTGTCAATCTTGGCCAGAATGCTCTTGCAAAAGAGATTTTTAATCTCAATGTGCTTTCTTTCCTGGTAAAATAAAGGTTTAATAATAATAATAATATTGATTAACTTTCACTGTTATTGTAACATGAAGTCTGGCTTGCTCCACAACTTCTGTTTAGCTTAGCTTAGCATAAAGATGGCGGCTGATCGTTCTTTTCCCGTCTTGTGTTCGTATATTTTCGTAAGTCCCACCCACTGATCTGTAATAGGTCTGTAGCGTGAGTGGGTCCCACCCATAGCCCCCACCTTGGAAAAATTAGGAATGAGTGTCTGTAGTCTTTCACACTCAACAAAGATACAGGATTTCCTTCTTTCAATGACGCAAAATGACGATTTTTACATCATTGAAAGAAGGAAGTGCCACACTGAAATCAGTATTTCTCCAGTCTCAGGAGAAACTGAGGGAATGATGCACGACCATTCAAAAACATGACTGGGGTTCTAACGATACAAAGCTTAATGCAAATGGGTGAAGTTTCCCTTTTAAACACCCGATTCAACTTATCAGCTTCCTTCTAAATAGACCTGTTTGAGTCGTGACTCACTCGGATCTTTAACCCGGATCTTTAAATTAACTCATATAAGTCGCGAGTCTCTAGTATCATAAACCCGGATCAGTTGAGTCCTACTACAATTCAATGTAAAACCATAAACAACGCCGCCACCACACACAAACCTCTTGCAACATTATTGATGAGACTTTCGCTCGCTCTACAGATCCACTGGTAACCGGCTGTTCTGTGAGAAAACTGACCCAAGATTCTCACTCAGAGCCGGAAACATTGCAAACTCAAGAGACCTGCTGATCCGCGTCTTGACCTTCTCACTTAGAGCCGGAAACATTGCGAACTTGAGAGACATGCGAATCTGCAATGTTTTCGGCTCTGACTCGAGAATCTCTCAACTCGTAACCGGCTGTTCCCTTTCAGTCGGTCAAGACGACGTCACGTCATGACCGACGAATTGGGAACCGCTCTGCGGGTGACCTATCTACTTCGAGAAACTATGAAAACGCCAATGAACTTGGCATGCAGGTATTTGCATAATGCCGGCACCGCCCCGCCAGGTGCGTATATAAGCCGCAGGTGCACAATACCAAATCAGCTTTATTGCTTCGAAGCCGGCAGACATCGGCTCATGAGAAGCTTAAAAAACTGATCTTCGTAGATCCTTTGCTAAGGAAAAATTCTCAGCTTGCCGAAGTTGGTTGGGCGAAGACACCTCAGCGGAGGCTCGCAGTGTTTCTCCACCCTTTCTCTCTCTCTCTCTCTCTCTCTCTCTCTCTCTCTCTCTCTCTCTCTCTCTCTGTCTCTTTATTTTATAACTCGAGTTCGAGTGAGTGCGTTGCCTCTCCCTGTGTGTTTCACGAGCTTGCACAAAGAGTGATTTTCCTAAAAGAGCAGCACGTTTGAGCTTTGTGTCTTTTTAAAGACAGCCACTCATTCGTGTCACGGTCGGGTTTGTCTTTTTATAGATGGAATTCCGTCCGTGCTCAGTTTCTGGATGCGTTGTGTTCATCGCCCCCCGGGATGGCCACGAGCGTTGTCTTTTGTGTCTGGGGCTCCAGCACGCAGAGGCAGCGTTGCGTGATAGTTCATGCTCCGTCTGAGAGGGCATGACTATGGCGGATTTGCGGAGACGGGTGTCGTTCCTCCGGCAACGGCCCCCGCCTTCCAAGTCTGGTGCTGCTAAGGGCGCAGCTACCAGACTTGCGAAGAATGACCTCCGTATAACGATGCTGGGTCGTTCTGCTGGTTCGTCCAGTAGCTCCCAGCGCCCTGATCCGTTGCCAGCGGAGGTGCCGATGGAGACGAGCGGTCCGTGTTCTACGGTGTCCTTAGCGGTGCTAAACTGTTATAAGTTAGTGTCCTAGAGTTAAATATTAGTAAACTAAATATTTATTTCATATCTGAAAATACAGAACAGTATAACACATACATCTGTTGATTTTCTCAACAACAATGCAATTCTATAGACTTGACAGAGGTTTTCCTGAGATTTTTCCTCTAATGTTTAAGACCTGACAGGGTGAGGATGTACTTTGTATTACCTCCCTTAAACTCATCATCTCTCATTTCTGCTTCCCTTTCCATGCTTTTCACAAAACATTTCTGATGTCCATCACATAAGCCAATATGATCGAGTCAAAGTAAGATTAGCATTATTATTTAGAAACTTACTTTAGTCTCGTCATGTTTTCGTAAGCTATAACTCACTCGCGTGGCATCACCTTTTGAATGCGGGAACGCAATGACACGCGCTGAAATGGATACGTGCGTGCACGCGTCAATGCGACTGCTTCGTCGCTTTTACAAACGTAAATTGGGTAACTACATTGAAAATAGATCAGTTTTTGCCGCGATTGTCTTAAGGATTGCACTAGTTAACTGCTGAAATTTTAACTTGAGATTTACACCGGGGCACAAAAGATTTACACTGGGGCACGTGCCCCAGTAAAAGGGGTCTAGTGACGCCCCTGCCTTCGACTAGTGTTGTTTACGACTTGCAAAATGGTTTATATAGCAGTGCTTGGTGGGAACAGTTGAGGTATTAACAAATACAGCTTCTGTCACTTTATCAGTGCGGGACTAAACCAATCTCACTTGCAAACCCATTTCCTGATATGTCAAGAAATGCAGCTGGCACTACCAGAAAAATATCTGCACAACAATTGCATAATGCTATAATGTCATTATTAAATAATTTAAAAATATTACAAAAATTAAATAATAAAATAAATGTAACTGCAATGCATAAAGTATACAAATGACGAAGCAAAGCAGCATCGGAAGTGTCTTTAAACGGACGTGGCTCAGAACAACATATAAGATTATAAATATAAAACGAGCACTCAATCTAGATAAAAAAAAATCGCTGATCATTGCCCTTCATATTGTAGTCATTTACAACAGAATATCAGAATAGTAGAATTCTTTCATATCTTTAACAAAGACCAATCAAGCTGATAAGTGTTTAGATGCTGTTTTAACTTATGAATTAGTAAATTAAGTTGTCTTGTGGCAAAATAAACAAAATGGTTATTAAATCGGAAATCAATTGTATACTAGCGGAGAATTGTGGGTAAATCGAGTCTATTCCATCAGAGTCGCGCTGCGCTTCCCAGTGGGTCACGCAAGTTTGTGGTCCAAGCAGCGCTGTCCAAATTGATCCGCGCTGCTCGGATGAAACTGGTCCGCGCTGCGCTATCCATCGGGTTGCGCAAGTAAACAAATTATCTCTGCGCTATCCAGACGGTCGCGCATATAATTCGTCCGTGCAGCCCGGATCAATGGAGCGGCGCATTTTCGTCCTTCTTTTGAGGAGAGCGGCATCCGCATATTGAATTACCTCAACGACTTTCGATATGGACATCCCCTCATCTTTTCCTCTCGGGCATGGGGTTCGGCTCCGTGAGCAGGAAGAAAAGTGGTGACCACGGATGCGTCTGCGACGGGTTGGGGCGTGCACTGCGAAGGCGAACCCACCTTCGGTACGTGGAACAACCAATTATCTCAGCTACATATCAACCACTTCGAGATGTGGGCGGTTATCCTAGCGCTATGACACTTTCGCCCGAAACTCCAACATCAGCACGTTCTAGTACGGTCGGACAGTATGACGGTGGTCTCATTCATAAACCACCAAGGAGGGCTGAAATCTCGCTCCCTATCCAGGCTGGCAAAACGGCTTTTATTATGGAATCTACACGTTTGGTCTCTGAACGGCAACCGTCACGCCTTTCAGGACATGTGTTAAATACTCTAACGGAAGCTAGGGCCCCATCTACCAGGCGCCTTAACGCTCAAAAGTGGTCTATTTTTTCTGACTGGTGCAGGACCAAAAACTTAAACTCAAACACCTGTGAAGTGAAGCATATTCTCTCATTTCTACAGGAAATGTTGGACAGCGGTCGCGCGCCCTCGACGCTTAAAGTATATGTGGCGATGATAACGGCAAATCACGCCCTTATCACCGGTCACACCGTGGGAAAACATGATCTTATCATTAAATTCCTCAGGGGCGCTCGCAGACTAAACCCACCACGACCTAACACGGTCCGTCTTGGGATTTGTCCACGGTTCTGAAAGCGATTGCACGAATCCCCTTTTGAGCCCCTCGAGCAGGCTGACCTGCGCGCGCTCTCGTTTAAAACTGCTCTCCTCTTGGTGTTGGCATCGGCTAAACGAGTGGGCGATCTACATGCGTTTTCAATTGACCCGTCGTGTCTGGAATTCGGTCCTAACGATAGCAAAGTGATCCTTAGACCGAAAGCAGGATACATTCCTAAGATCTTGACCACGCCATTTAGAGTTCAGGTGGTTTCACTTCTCGCCCTCCCACCGACGGACGGCGAAAAAACCCCGAACACGCTAAGAGAGTTAAGAATATACACGGACCGCTCTGCCTCATACCGCAAGTCAGTTCAGCTGTTCGTAAGCTTCGCGCACCACTCTTTAGGTATGCCGCTCACTAACTAGGGCTATCTAAATGGATCGTCGAAGCCATCGCTTTGGCTTACCCCTCCCTGAATGAACATAGTCCAGTTGGTTTAAAAGCCCACTCCACGCGAAGTATGGCTTCATCAAGGGCTTGGTCTACTGGGACTTCTATCTTTGACATTTGTAATGCGTCCGGCTGGTCCTCGCCGTCTACGTTTATCAGATTTTATAGCCTGGATGTCCCTGCCTTACAAGCAAAGGTCTTATCGGCTTAATGTTCACGCGACTGTGTTTCTGTATGCCTTTACGGTGTGCTACGAGCTCATCGTCATGGCTATCTATTAATAAATCGTCATTGGTCTGTATTTTCTACAGACGTTAACCAATAGGCTTCAATCGCGGAGTAAACAGGAGTTTCCCCCATAGCGCCGGCTAACTGACGCAATGCTCGTTCCCATTATTTCAGGGAACCGGGGTTACGTGAGTAACCTAAGCGTTTTCTACAGTGATTTGCCATAAAATTTGATCTGATCCTCATCTTGGTAACAATAACAAACAAACACAATGTGCATAAGCTGACAACACACAAATGATTCTAGTTAAAACATTCACAGTACTAGAGGAAAATATAAGTGAACCCTTGGATTAAATAGCTTGTTGAACCTCCTTTGGCAGCAATTACTTCAAGCAAGCACTTTTAGTAGTTCCCTTTCAGTCGGTCACTACGACGTCATGTCATGACCGACGCATTGGGCACTCGCTAAGAGAGACTAATCTGCTTTGAGGAACTTGAGCTAATGAATGTTGGCACGCATTATTTGCATCTGCCAGAACCGCTCCGCCAAGTGAGTATAAAATTAGAGGCAGTGCGTGGTAAGCGATAGTTCGCGTTTAACCCTCTGGAGTCTAAGGGGTTTTTAGGGCCCTGGGGAAGTTTTGACATGCACTGACATTCGTGTCTTTTTCAGTTGCTTAAAAACATATTAATGGCGAAAGTCTCATAACACTGAGTTCAGCACAAACTGGGCTACAATATTATAAGTTCAACATGTATGTATAAGTTTGTATTTTTGAGAGAAAAAATGTTTATGCGTGGTTTTTGAAAAAGCTAAATTGTTAAGTCAACTACGTTTACATGCTGTAAATATTCGGGTTATGGTCAGGTTAAGGTCGGGTTTCGGGTTTCTGAAACATTCGGAATAACCCGTTTACATGCGTGAGCAGAGAGAGTTACCCCTGTATACATGGAATTGGCAATATCCCGATGTAAACTGTGATTAAAAGGTAAATGCGGTGATTTTGCGTGGCTCACTAGTGCACTATGCGGTTTTACTGCCTTCATTTACGACAATAAAATTATTATTTAAATCCAGAACAAGCTGCACCGATGTAAAAGCAGGGTAGGCTAAGTTACATGTCTTTCCTTTTTTGAGAAAAACATTAACAAGCTATACTAGCCTTCAGCTAGTATATTTTTTTAGTATATATTTTTGAAAAAAAAATTTTTTATTGAAAAACAATTTTTCAACAAGAAGGTTTTTAAGTGCAACTTTACAGAGCATCGGTAAATACAGAACACAACAGTGTCTTAAAGAAATTAAAATTAGACAGTATTTATGTACCTATAAATGTACAAAACGAATGCAATAGCCTACAGAAAGCAAAGAATATTTATTCATGGAATTTTCAATAATATATTAGTACATAAATTAACATCTATAAAGTATGAAAACGAATAAATCATTATTTTGGCTAAATTAAGCTGGATAGTGTAATATGTATGTTGCCTGCCAGGTGAGGGCGCCACCAGTTAAGACCTAACTGGAGAGCGCACCCGAATAAAAGCACATTGTTAATGACATACACGGAGTGCGGACTAGTTCATTACATGGTGTCAGAAGTTTCGAATTCAAGCCAAACATGGAAGGATTAAAGCCACCACAGCCACTACAATTTGAAGGTAACACGGCAGAGAACTGGAAAAAATGGAAACAGAAATTTGAACTGTACATGACCGCATCGGGCGTCGAAATGAAAGATAAGAAAATACAAAGCTGCACACTGCTACATGTCATAGGTGACGAAGCACTAGAAATATATAACACGTTTGAGTTCACAGACACTGAAGACAAAAACGACGTCAAAGTCATAGTTAAGAAATTTGATGACTACTTCGAGCCACAAAAAAATGTGACATTTGAACGGCATATTTTCAATTCGAGAGTGCAAGCGCCCGGCGAAAGCATTGATCAATTCGTCACGGACCTCAAAACCAAAGCAAAGTCATGTGAGTATGGACAGCTATGTGATAGTCCAATAAAAGACAGAATTGTTGTTGGCATTCGTGACGACGCACTCAGAGCCAGGCTACTGAGAGAAAATGATTTAGACCTGCATAAAGCCATTCAAATGTGCCGCGCTGCCGAGGCGAGCCGCACGCAGCTCTCTCAGATTCAGATTACAGCAGATGCAGATATTCACGCAGTGAGACAAACACGAACAAGACACGAAACACAACTTAACGACCATCCAGGCACATCACGTCACATCATACGGAACTGTAAATACTGTGGAAGGGATCACAACAAAGGTAAATGTCCAGCATACGGAGAAAACTGCAAAGATGTGGGAAAATGAATCATTTTGCTAGTAAATGCATGACAACCAGATCCCAGAAAAATATTAATACTGTATCTGAAGAGACGGATTCAGAAAACGAATTATACGTGGATGCTGTAAATGCAAGAAATGGAGATGATTGGATGGTAACCATCAAACTGAATGGCCATAAAACAAAATTCAAGATAGACACGGGGGCTCAATGCAACATCATTCCACAATCAATACATGCTAAAGGCTGTTCCAAGATGGAGAAATCAAGAGCTAGATTGGTGACGTATGGAGGACAATGTTTGAAGCCCAAGGGCAAATGCTTATCATTGGGTGAATACAAAGGCAAGTACTACGACATTGAATGTCAGATTATGGAGGAGGATGTACAGCCTTTACTAGGATTAAAAACATGCACACAGATGGGACTTATCAAACGCATAGAGACAATTACATCACAACATAATGAAATTAAAGACCGTTAGGCAGATGTTTTCACAGGACTAGGCTGTATTGAAGGAGAACAACACATTAAGATCAAGGCGGATGCTCAACCTGCCATACATGCACCTAGAAGAGTTCCAGTAGCTCTCAGGAACGTAGTAAAGGAAGAGCTGGAGCAGATGGAAAAATTTGGTGTCATTGAACGGGTGGTGGAGCCCAGAGCTTGGGTCAACATTATGGTCACCATATTGAAACCAGGTAAGAAAAAAGTCAGGATATGCATGGATCCCAAAGATTTAAATGCTGCAATCGAAAGAGAACATTACCCAATGACAACACTTGAGAAGGTGGTGACAAGAATGACTGGTGCTAAACTATTTACCACACTCGATGCACAGTCTGGGTACTGGCAAATAAAATTGGACAAAGAGAGTTCCAAATTATGCACTTTCAACAGTCCTTTCGGAAGATTTGCTTACAAAAGACTACCATTTGGAATCAATTGTGCTGGAGAGATGTTTCAAAGAATTATGTCACAAACATTTGAAGACTTAGAAGGGGTTGAAGTGATTGTGGATGATATACTAATCTGGGGAGAAAATGAGAAGCAACATAACGAGAGACTCGAAAAAGTTATGCAGCGCATCACAGAAAGGAATATAAAACTAAATCCAGACAAATGTACATTCAAAGCTAAGGAAGTCAGCTACATGGGTCATTTGCTGACTGCGGATGGACTTAAACCAGACCCGGAAAAAGTGGCCGCAATCAGAAACATGCACAAACCACAGAACAAAACAGAATTACAAGAATACCTTGGTATGGTCACATACTTAGGAAAATTCCTACCACAAATGTTTGATGTCACAGCCCCCCTTAGACTCCTGTTGGAAAAGACAGCTGAATGGTGTTGGGAAGAAGCACATGACAACAGTTTTGAGAAATTACAAAGGATGGTCTCAGAAACTGTTACCCTCAAATATTATGATCCAGCAATGCCAGTGACACTCAGTGTAGATGCATCCAGCTGTGGGGTAGGCATAGCTGATGCCTTAAGCAGAAATTATCAGTCCCACACAGATGTTGACACAGGTGATGATGATATACAAGTGTGCACAGTATCTCTGCTGCCCATCGCACCATCACGGCTGTTGGAAATAAAGACAGAAACAGAAAATGATTCCATTTTGCCCATGATTATAAGTTTTGTCCTAAATGGCTGGCCTGAAGACAAACGTGACTTACCGAACCAGGCAAAACCTTACTGGGATTATCGTGATGAACTAACTGTCGAGGATGACATACTCCTGAAAGGTAACCGCATAGTCATTCCACAAAATAAACAAACATTCATGTTACACAAACTTCACACTAGTCACCAAGGCATTGAAAAGACAAAACGACTTGCAAGGCACATAATGTTCTGGCCTGGCATGTCAATGCAAATCGCTGACCTGATCTCCAAGTGCCCTGTATGCAATACATTCAGGAAAAGGAACTGCAAGGAGCCTATGATAGGGCATGCCATCCCACAGAGGCCGTGGCAAAAGGTAGGCTCTGATCTTTTTGAATTTGATTCGGAACAGTACTTTGTACTTGTGGATTATTATTCTAACTTCATCGAAGTGGAAAAGGTTAGAAACATCAAAAGCACAACCATCATAAACATCTGCAAGCAACAATTCGCTAGATACGGTATACCTGAAGTGATGATAACAGACAATGGCCCAGCTTATGCATCAGCTGAGTTTGTTCTTCTCAGTCAGTCATATGGATTCAAGCACATTACATCATCACCAAGGTACCCACAAAGTAATGGAAAAGCAGAAAAGGCTGTACAGGTGATTAAATCAATACTCAAAAAAGCAAAGGCAGACAGACAAGACCCATACATCATGCTCCTGGACTACAGAAACACACCCCTGGAAAACCTTCCATCTCCAGCGCAATTGTCCATGGGGCGTAGGACTCAAACACAGCTACCCGTGGCACGAGCACTGCTTAAGCCACAATGGATGACGGGCATACACCGACAACTAAAAATCAACCAGCTCAAAACAAAAGAATACTATGACAGAGGTGCCAGACACATGCCAGATCTTAAGCCTGGTGAGTATGTACGTGTACAGGAGAATGCACATTGGAAGCCAGCAAAGGTGGTTAAAGTATGTGAAGCACCGCGATCCTACATTGTAGAAAGTGATGGACAAAAACTCAGACGAAATAGAAGACATCTCATACAAACAAAGGAACAAGAAAAAAAAGGTATCACTTATGATTCAGAACAAGAGAGCATTACCCAATTGCAACCTACAGGAGAAAAGGAATGTAATGAACTTGAGATACAGTCAAAGGCAGTTACAGAGCCCAGTGTAAATGCCCAGGCTAGTACGACAGAACCAAGTGTAAAAGTCCAGTCCAACGTGACAGAGCCCAGCATCACAGAATCGAGATATCCCAAAAGAGTTCGTAAACAACCTATAAGATTAGACTTATGAACTGAAGTTTTTGGTGATGCACATTACTGGTAAATATTGTTTACAATTAAGTTGGTACTTGTTTCATTTGTTAGCAGTATTGCCCCCAGTTATATATTCAATATGGTTATGTTACATTATTATTGAATGTTAGTGAAAAAAGGGGAGATGTAATATGTATGTTGCCTGCCAGGTGAGGGCGCCACCAGTAAAGACCTAACTGGAGAGCGCACCCGAATAAAAGCACATTGTTATTGACATACACGGAGTGCAGACTAGTTCATTACAGATAGATCATTTTTAGTCAGACGGATTTGTCTTCCTTTCAGAACAAGCTTTTATGCTATAACTTACATGATATCCTGAGTGTTACTTGGCTGAAAATATGTAGAAATACATGCAAGTAAAAAAGTACAGAACAAAAATGTTTAGCTCACGCGGATCTAACGAAAAGCCGTTAATTAAGCGGACTGAGGACGTGCAGAAACAGTCGAGTTGGCAGATGATCATCAATGTTTATAATGTTTCACGCAGGTACTGTTGATGATAAACTTTCATATCTAAATGTCCAGGTTAGAGTCAAGTATTCAGTCAGTTAATAATAAAGCCACCGGCGTTATTGGCTGCAGCCTTCTTATCCACGGAGCGGACGCAGTATACAAAGAAAAAACCTAAGGTTTTTATTTTAAGTGGTTTTAATGCTGGTAAGCAATCAGTATTATGAGTATTATCATATTATGGCGCTGTGTATTTGTGTTGATCAGTTAGATTAAAGTAATTTTAATCTTAGAAACTGCATCTAGATGCAGACGACGCTACAGTTATTCTGTCATCTTTCACTTTTTTCACACATTCACTGTATTTAACGAAATATGAATAGCATAGTATTACATTTTGAATTGAAATTCACAAAAAAAAGTTACTCTCATAACTATTGAAAATCTATTTGGCCTTTATTATACATGTATGATGTGAAAAACAAGAAGGGCATAGCTATATATTAATTTAACGCAAGGCCGTAGGTTTGATTCTGGCATTGGTGGGGACATAAATAAAATGGTCGCATTGCAAAAACTGTTTATCACCGTTTACTTGACATAAACAACAGACAATTCCGTATGCACTTTACTCAGTGACATCTGACTCGCCACCCCCGATGCCATCACAAATTTAATGTACTATAATAAACAATAACAATTCGTTATGTCCTAGAGCCTAATAAACAGTAACTGTTTACGTCTTTGTCAAAAAAAAGAACATCACATTGTAACATATATGAATCCATATTTACTTTATAACAATGAAGAATATGCAATTAATATTTAATTCTTAATTTAATTTTGCCAAAAAATCCCAGTGTTGAAGTTGAGATGTATATCATGCTGTTTCCTGTTTTTACCATGTTGGGGTTATTTTCTTTCATGGATTAGGGACCCCCTAAATAACCTTGCTACCCCATTTATAAAAGGTTGACAAAAGTTTGCAACTCCTCAGGTTAACATGGGATTGTCGTGTATTGTTGAAAACACTGTCCTTGAATCATTATGTGACACAACTTGTTCCGTATTTTGTGCATGAAACAGTTACAGTGGGTATAATAATACTTTCTTCCTCACTTACCTGTAGCCCGAATAATCACGCGCGTCTTGTTGAGTGAACTTTGGCGCGTTGTACAAAGTGAAACCATCCTATCACACGTAGCGAGTAAAGACAAGCCCATAAAGTGATGTGATTTAAAGCGGCGGGACTCAAGAATGCTAATCCAATCATATTAGCAATGTGAGTAGAGAGGCGGGACTAAAGAAATGCAAAGCCAATCATATTAGCGATGTGAGTTACGGAGGCGGGCATTGCAGAGAACGAAAGCTGTTAACCGTTTGTGTACCACATAGAGCGTCATTTTTACAGAACGGGATTGCAAAAGATTTTTAATCTCATTTAAATGATTCCTGAAAAAATATATAATTAAAAAAGTAAAGTAAAAAATAGAAAACACAAGAATAAGACGGACATTAGTGGTTATATATAAATACAGATTAATTGTTTGGTCGAAATTATTGCTAGGGACAATTCAGTCTTCCCTGAATATTGCTAGGGACATGTCCCTAGCGTCCCACCCTAAATCTACGCCCATGATTTAACGTGAAAAGCGCGATTGGTTTCCTCCTCGCTCTAAAAGTGTGGTGCTTCTCGCCATGCTTACCTCTACTCCCTGCTGGTTTTCTGGTGCATATTAGAAGTTCCTCTACTCAAAAGACCAAGATTACTTCCGAATAGAACATGCGCAGTACACAAATCAATGTTCCCTTTGATGGGGATATGCCGATACGCGTTTACATGACCAAAATTTCGGGTTAGAAAAGGGGTAACCCAGGGCTATTAAACGGGATTTTAAAAACAGGAATATGAGCATATTCATGTTTTTGCCGGTGTTTACATGGACGTGCGCGACCGGGTTATTGCTAATATTCTGGATTTGAATGGGTTATTGGCTGCATGTAAACGTAGTCAGTGATAAGTCCACAAAACTCATTCTAAACATGTTTTCCGTCTTTTCAAAACAGGATCAAGTAGTCTAGAGTTTTTTCTTCAAAATGATGTGAAAATCATTCAGCCTACTCATTCACATTAAACAATATATTGATTTACAATTTCTAAGACACTTTTGCTTGGGAAAGGCTGTATGCATGGAGGTGGGAAAGCTCCTGAATAATCAGTGATTGACAGCTGGAGAACAAAAGAGTTGCATAATGAGCCACATAATGAGCCTTGTAGGAATGTAACAGGAATGTAACTTTCTCTGTAGTAAAACCATGATAAGGTTTACTTGGGAATTTATAACAAAATTAAACAAAAATAGAATGTAAATACACACACATTATTTATATTTATATACTTGTGAAATTAATAGAAAAAATATATGTACTACTACTCTTACCGATACTGCTTAACGGTCCGGTACTTTAACAGTATTCTTAACGGTACTTTGGCTAATGTTAACATTTGATCATGAACCTATGTTCACATGATTAAGTTAATTATGTGTCTGCATTTCATTATTACAGATTAATTTCTGGAAATAATTTCTAAATAATATACATATATTTGTTTATGCACCAGCGTGAAAGCTGCAGAAAAAATACTTTAAACAGGATATTTATCTGTAGGGTATTTTGTAAACTTACTTGAAGTGCTGTGCATTTAGCCAAATAAATGTTTACATACTGAATTTTCTTTATTTGGGATTTTAAAACAAGTAGAAACTATGTTGAATGCATAACGTCATTTCTCCCAAAAGAAATCAACAGAATTTCAACGTAAGGCAAGCAAACCAATTAGGGAGATTGTACATGTATTTTAAATGACGTGAACAACGTTGATTCAACATGATTTTTGCATACATGCCTGACAGGCGCGGTGGGCGCGTGCAGCAGGTGACGCAAATATTGTGTCCTCCGAGGGTTAGATAGTCTCATTTCAGTTCTCTTCTCGGACTTCTGATGCTCCCACCTTGAAAGACCGAGTGCTCGCCTTTTAACGTCGTGTTCTTAGAAGGTCGCAGCCCTTGAATTGGGACACAGTTTCTGTCTGCACGTTGTAATGTATTTTTAAAAGATGCTTTGACAGATTGTGTTTCCGCCCTTACATGCAAACATCTTGTGGCACTTACCTGTATGACAATGAGCGTTGTCTGCATCAACTCTTGTAAAGTATAACCACACTTTTAAACGTTTTGCTCTATCCGCCATCGTTACTCTTTGTATTAAGTGGGAGTTTTCGTGCTGTTATGCGTGTGCATGCGCAGCGCTCGTCGTTGTGTGTGTGTGTATCATGTCAGAAACAAGAAATTACCTTATGTAAGAAGTTACGTCTATTCTGAGAGGATATTTACAGACCATGTGAACCCATCTTTGTATGATCTTTTCAAGTTGTATAGAACATTTTAAATACGTAGATAGTATGTTAAAAGGGCAGAGTTCATACTGTCTCAAAATGGCACGGTAGGGTACACTTAGATGTACATAAGATAATCTTAAGAAGTACTAAAGTAGATTTTTTTTGTTTAGAACAGAATAGTGTGTGAAAATAGAGCACCTTAAGTGCATTAAGAAAATTTTCATCTGCATGGAAAGTACATTAAAAGCAATATGTAAGAGTTTATTTTAGAGCCTTTGTTGTAATCCCGGAGTTTTCAACTGTGATTGGACAAATGTAAAAATTGGGCTAGTTTTCATTCCTTTTGGGCGGGTTTTAAGTTGTCATTGGGCTGGAAATTTTTCTTGGACCTGGCAACCCTGGTCAGAGGGTTTACGCAGGCACTGGAAGAATCAGATTCAATGGCGCTTTGGTAGGGATTCCCAATTCGTCGGTCACGACGTGACGTCGTAGTGACCGACTGAAAGGGAACGTTTTGGTTACATATGTAACCCTCGTTCCCTGAAGGAAGGGAACGGAGACGTCACGTCCCATTGCCACAGTTTGCTGTTCCACTGCTGATACCGGCCAGGCACTGATGCTCGGCTTTCTCAGCGAAAATAGTGATTTGATATTTGCTCCTCGTTAAATACTCGCGCGGCGCCTGACGACTTAGGTGAATCAGGTTAACCAAACGACTCGGGTGAATCAGAAGAATCAGGTGAATACGGTGAATCAGGTAAATACGGTGAATCAGGCAGATCAGACGAATCAGCCAGATCAGATGAATCAGGCAGATCAGACAGATCAAACAAATCAGGCAGATCAGACGAATCGGGCAGATCAGGTGAACCCGACGAATCAGGTAAGCCAGGGGATTCAGGCGGTTCAGGTGAATCAGGTGAATCAGTTGAACCAGGGGATTCAGGGTCTTTAGGAACACAGGGAACAAGAGAACAGAAGGCAGACCACACGCACCAACAGGGCCATGGCAAATTCAGGAAGTAAACAGTCCATGAGACATACCTCTGTGGTAGTCAGTTCAGGCATGACGGCAATCTTGACGGCAGGTGCAGGGTGAACAATAGCCCTCATAAGTTCATGTGTGGTGGTGACGATGGCTCTCTGAAACTCAGGTGCAGGAATGGTGGTCACTCTCTCGTAAACAGGTGCAGGTGCAGAGACAGGCATGACGGCGGCCATTTTGGGAACAGGCAGGATGGCGGCCATTTTAGGGACAGGCAGGATGGCGGCCATTTTAGGAACAGGCATGGTGGCGGCCATTTAAGGAACAGGCATGGCTTGGACAGGCTTGGGCAGAACAGGCATGACAGGGCTTGGTATATCATGGATAGTCTCTGGTTGTGTATCCACAACACCCACTGTGAAGGGTGAGCCACACAACAACAGAAAAAAAAGTCAATATAACGTTCCAGGGACCAGACAGACATATCACGTGGCATGCACAGACGTAAATGCTCATCCAGAACATTATAAAAAATGGGTTTCAATGTGTCCTCATCAAAATTTACCTGATTACTTAATTCCAAAAAATCACTCACGTAATCCTCAATAGGACGATGGTTCTGGCGAAGTTCAAGCAGGGCAAAAACAGGTTTCATGGTGCTGGTGGGAGATTACAGACCTTTGCTGGATTCTGGTTTGGGCTGAATATTCTGTAACGGGTGCTTTAATGAAAGCGAAGTAGAGATGAATCCATGTGCAAAAAGGTTATTTATTGTAAATCCCAAAAGGGCCAGCAAACACATCCAAATAGCAAATCCAAATCGTAAATCCAAAGACAGGCAAATGTTCAGGGCAGGCGGCAAAACAGTAGGCCTGGAAAACTCGATTCCTTTTAAGGATCCGGGTTATTGTGAGTCACTCACTAAAGTGATCCGGGTTGTGTGAGTCACTTGAGTCACTTGAGTCAGTATTGCTAAATTGCCAAGGAAACTCAGTACAGACCCACTTGTAACCGGCTGATCCACGCGACTCGAGATTCTCAGAGCCGGAAACATTGCAGACTCGCAGACCATGGACATGAGACTCGCTCTACAGATACACTAACCGTCTGATTCGCATGGATCAGCCAGAGCCGGTTAGTGGATCAATTCGCGGCTCGCGCGGATCCGCAGGTCTTTAGAGTTTGCAATGTTTCCGGCTCTGAGTGAAAATCTTGGGTCAGTTCTCGCGCATATCAGCCGGTTACGAGTGGATCTGTAGTGCGAGCGAAGACTCATCAGTAATGTTGAAAGAGGTTTGTGTGTGTGGTGGCGCTGTTTATGGTTTTACATTGAATTGTATTAGGACTCAACTGATCCGGGTTAATGACACTAGAGACTCGCGACTCATGAGTTAATTTAAAGATCCGGGTTAAAGATCCGAGTGCGTCACGACTCAAACAGGTCTACAGGCAAAATCCAAAAACAGGCACAGGTCAAATACAGGCAGATACAGATTAGCAGATACAGATTAACAGATACAGGTAACAGAACACAGGTAAACAGGTAACAGGCAGACAGGCTGGGCATACAAAAGTAATAATCAGCAGTGAATAGGTATACAGGAGGTGCTTAAATACAAAACAGACAGGAAGTGTGAAATGGCATGATGAGTATCAAAATAAAAGTCAGAACAGAGCAGGATATCAAAATAAAAGTCCTAATAACAAAAATACACAGACTACAAGAAAACACAGAACAAAACCTTACATCTGCATCCGATCTCTATCAAAAATCGTTCAAACATTTAATTATCTAGGTTTTTGCTTAAAATTTGGTGTTTTTAAAGAAACCTACCCATATTTGAAAGGTGATAAAAGAGAACTAATGAAGGTAAAAATGTTTTTTTTTATTAGAGGGTCTGCTCTTTCATTTACAATAGTGTATGTTTATATAGTTTAAGAAGAACATTTCTGGAAGGCATTAAACTTTTGTAAAATCATAAAAAATGCTGGCAGGGAAAGAGTTAAAGTAAACTGTTCTCTCATTTACAGTTACACCGGTGGTTTGAGTTTTTTCAAGATGTTTTTTCAAGATGTCACATAGCCTGTTTGTTTCTGGATGTGGCAAATGTATGGGTCCTGTGGATAGTCACAATAACTGCCCCTCATTCCTGGGCATTAAGCACGCTGAGGCAGCATGGTCTTGCCATTGAACGAATTCAAGCAATTCACTACTGATTGTACACATCCTTCTGTTAGGAATGCCGTTAGTTTGACAGAGTACCGTTCTATACTTAGAAAATAGATTTTCTGCATGGGGCAGAGCTCATTCAACTCCTACACATTTGTAGGATGTCTGGTTTGATCTGTTTTGAGGCTGCATTTTATAAAAGCTGAACTAAAGTCAGCAAATAAAATTCTGTCTGATGCAGGTTTCTCAAAATATTTATACACCTTGTCAAGGATAAAAAGCTTTCCATCCTCTTCACCCTTACGCTTGATATGCAAACTGTAGTGGATCTAATTTATCAACAGTTAGGGGGATGATTGTGTCCTTCAAAATCTTTTCAAAGCATTTCATGACCAGGGAAGTTAATGTAATTGGTCTAAATTCATTAAGATCTTTAGGAAATTTTGTTTTGGGTATAGGTATTACAGTTGATGTTTTCCATAAGTCCAGCATATCCCCACTATCAGCACATTTTTTGAAAGATAACTGTAAAAGCCTTACTAAGCTGCTTGGCACAATAATAGAGTGTGCGCCCACATATGCAGTAGCGTAGTGGCAATCGGGAGAGTCGGGACTTTAGTGTTTTGAGGTCGCAAGGCCCGGTCTGATAATAGTTATACATTGCGAGTTATATTAGCAACACTGTCTGGCGGCCTGATGTGCGGCTGCTTCCCGCTGGTCAAACTGTGCAGCCTCTCTGCTCAACAAAGAATATAAAAGTGCTCAACCCGTTCGGCAGATTTAATCATGTCAAGGATTTACAAAAATGTGGGGGATCAGTGAGCGGCCCTTTCCCAAAGGGCATAGCCTGTCGCCCTTTGATATAAAAATCCGTCGAACACCTGTTTATTGCAGTATGTATGCGGTCGGATCCGAGTGCGCTGCAGCTGCTGACCGCTGCTTCTGCGTATAAAGTGATCTTGTGATTGGTTATGATCGCATAGACGAGATAACAAAGCATTCTTTTTTTTAACAAAACAATATACTTTAGATATTATTTGATAGACTAGGTGTCGATTAAGGATGTTTAAAATCTCTAGCCTGTTGGTCAGGACATGAATGGATCAAATCAGCAGATTTGCAAAGGTTTATTTATCTCCACATATATAATAAATAAAAATTAGTAGGGTAACTTTGCAGTATACCACATTATATAAACAAAGAATGCAGTATATCACATTATATAAACAAAGAATATAAAAGTTCTCAACCCGTTCAGCAGATTCAATCATGTCCAGGATTTACAAAAATATGGGGGATCAGTGAGCGGCCCCTTCCCAAATGGCATAGCCTTCCACCCTTTGATATAAAAAGTCGTCGAACACCTGTTTATTGCAGTATGTATGCGGTCGGATCCTTTTTTTAACAAAACAATACACTTTAGATATTATTCGATAGAATAAGTGTGGATTATGGATGTTTAAAATCTCTAGCCTGGTGGTCAGGACATGAATGGATCAAATCAGCAGATTTGCAAAGGTTTATTTCTCTCCACATATATTATAAATAAAAATTAGCAGGGTAACTTTGCAGTATACCACATTATATAAATGTCTCATGGTAATAAATATCCACACATAACTTATATATACAGAGAAGGAAGCAGGATTGACATGTAAATTGTATTATAATTACCAAACAGCAATATTCCTGAAATAAACTAAGGTAATGTGCCAAACACGCTTTTAACCACACTAGCAAGTCTAAATAAGCAATAACAGTGAAAAAAACATTATCTCTCAAAACTTTATGCACACATTATTCCATTTATTACTTCCCGTTTATGAGCAATAAGTCGCAATGAAATTGAAATGAAAAACGATATATATTTTTTAAATATTGTGGTTTTATTAACAAATGACTTATCTGTGAGCTTCATTATTTTTTTAAAAATTGTGTGTGCTCATAATCTTTAATCAAAAATGCAAATCTCCTCCCCTCCTCAAAACGATCTCTCTTCACTTCCGGTCAAAAGTATGGCAGGTGGGCGGGGTCCGGGAGAAGATCGCAGCGATTAGCAATTAGCAACACGACCCAACTTCAAACGATCCAATCAGATCTCGATGGACAAATTCAAATCCAGACCTGCCTTATTTCATCTCAAAAGCCGTTTCATTCGGATATACGTCACCAAGGGGAAAATAAGGCAATCGCTACTTCCGTTTCATGGCGACTTTAAATGTTGTTCCCCCACACCCCACATTTATATATTTCATATCTTTTCATAGAACCTTGTATATTCTATATTGTTATTCTCATATGATTAATGAAGCAATGATAACTTTCATTTGTCTTGCATTTACTAAGTTGAGATTGAGTTGTGACATTTCCCTTGGCTATGCACAAAAGCTCGACATGAGCTGATCAGTCGAGGTCATGAAGTTCGACCAGACTTCCCTGTTCCAATCTCCCATTCCTCGTTTGCACCATACAACTGTCTTAGCATGATTATTTCTGTACCCGTATCTAGACATTCTTGCAAAGGGACTGATCATGCGATTGTTCTCCAGACATGTTTGCTAAATAGCTGTTACGCGATTCTGCTAGACATTACCTAACGTTAATCAGGTGACTAGTGCTTCCTTTCTGTACCCTGTATAATGTGAGGCCTTTCTATTAAACTTTGGTCTATGTTTGAACTGCATCTCGGTGTCAGTGTCTTTCATGGCCCCTGATATATATCAGAATTCTCTGCTGCTCACCTCAGACCTCGTCTCTTTACTACAGATTCAACAAAAATCTCATACCTCTAGACCTGCTTAGAATTGATATTAACAATAAGTTACTGTGATTACACTTGTATGTCTGTTAAGCTTTTTTGTAACAGTTACATTTTAATAAAATATATTGGGTAGGAGTGTATTAGCGGCTTAAAATATATTTTAAATGCTATATTGTTAATATTGTTATTAAAATGTTCCTACACATATCTGTCCGTTAGTTGCATAATATAAAAAATACATACAGGGCTGACTGAAGAGTAAAGACAGCTATCTTCTCTGTGTCTCTAACTGATGTGAGCTTTAGTGAAAGGTTAAACCGGTTCACATTATTGCTAGACCACACATATTCGATGCATTCAAGTCTGTGTTGGTCAAAAAATATAAAAGAACCCACTGGAATTATTATTTTTTTCACTCAAAATGAATTTTCAGTAACGTAAAAGTGCTGTACCATATCAGCTAACAAGAACTTGCACTCATGACTAGTTAGCAACTGTCAGGGAACGGGAAAATAATCCAGTTGCAGGTCAAATTCTTTATTATAGAAAAAATAGAAACATTTCAGAGAGCGACACAAGAGACCAATGGACCAATGCCAGGGAGATGTTTCAAAAAACCACAGGACCAATGCCAGGGAGATATTTCAGGAGATGATCTCAAAGATCTGCTGGATAGAAACTATGAAGACCACTAAGCTCGTCTGAAGTACGGCAATGAAGGCCACTGAGCCCGTCTGATGATTGGCAGTGTCCAGTGGAAAGCTCGCTCGAGAATACATACCTCACGGAGAGAGCGTCAGTGAACAGCAGAGACAAGGTAAATAATGCAAAAACAACAAGCACTAAAATAACTAAACGAAACTAAGACAAAACAAAAAATCACAACACTAGGGATGACTAGAACTAAATCATGGTAAAAACAATGACGAACCAGCAAGGAGGAAAGGGCATGACATCTTAAATAGCAAACGAGATGAGCATAAAACAAGGATCAGTTGAGGAGTGCAAGGCACACGTGTTGGGTGAAAACATAAACACATAGAGGGAAACAAAACAGCACAACCGATCCGAGTCATGACAGCATATGAATTATTATTCATAAAAAAAATTTCATCATTAACTGATAACTTACAACTGCATTAACAAACATCAATGAAATGTTACCATATAGTTTATTAATCATTTATACTGCTTCGCAAATAATTAGTTCATTATTAGATATTAATCTATAAATTACTTACAACTTCATTAACAAAACATTATTGAAATGTTAGAATATCACTTACTAATATATATGTCCTGTTTTGAAAAAAAATCTTGTAAAAATATAATAAATAATAATAAATAAGCCAGCTAAATCAACATATTTTATCAGCATAATATTAGTTGTTTTTGAACAATTATTGTATTTATTGTTCACTGGCAGCTTCTATTAAAGGTTTTACTGGATGAATGTGTGGATACAGATCATAAGTGTCTGTGCACCACATTCACATTCAGCTCTGGTGCGTGGATTATGGCCAAAATCTGACATACACACACACTCTCTAGTTGAAACTTGCATCACCTTTAGTACATATCTATGTCATACTACCCAGTTGATGCCCCATGTGAAGATCACTACACAAACATTCCTTAAAATATTTTCCTTTGTGTTAATAAAAACAAAGAAATTTGTACAGGTTTATAAAAACATGAGGGTGAGTAAATTATGACAATATTTAATTTGTTTGGGGTGAACTACCCCTTTAACACACAGTTATAAGGATGGCCATTCAGCAGAGTAATTCTAACAGCCCCTTTAGTACAATCAGGACACTTTGCCCTGGGACATTTGGAAGCAATTTGATTTGCAACCCCTTGGCCCTCAGTTCCAGTATCATTTTGCATGCCAACAGCCTCACTTTCCAGTGACAGCACCAAGACATGACACGTGCCCAGAAAGCTACGTAATGTAAGCAGTGTTGTGCCTGAACGAGTTCATTGAACGAAAGTTCATCAACTCGTTCTTATTTTGGGCGAACGTGAACTGAACGTACTGTATTACTGCCTGATGAACGTTACTGTGAACTTGTTCATTCTGGGGCTTGTGAATGGCACGCTCCCTAAGTTTAACGTCTTTCATTAGGGTGCTAGATTTCTATAGAGTCTTCCAGACGAAAACCTGGCTAAAACACACTGTAAACAGGCCTTAATGTGTAGCGGAAAAAAACACCCAATCTGGCAACACCCGCGTTTCACGTCTGCATGCATCATCAAAACAAAGAGCAGCATGGAGGTGACGAACTGGACGCTGCTGAAATCCCTGCCGCACCACTCACATAGTTTAACATTAAATTACATCATATTTGCCCTAAACGTTTAACGATTAAGAATGTAAGAGCTATACACATTGATGCCCATTTGTGCATTTGTCACAAAGTGCTCTGATGTTCATGTGCATAGACTAAACATGGGGGAGGGTGGGGGAGGGACCCAAGCGCAGACAGCTCGTAACTTAAAAACATTGGCTTTGTTAAGCCTTGCTGTAGATTTCTGGGTAAATAACTGTAAATAGGCAGTATTTAGATTTTAACATTGGTGAAAGGTATTTTACTGTAATATGAGATGCAGTTATGCTGCACTAATAATAAACTACAGTAAATTACTCTTTGCACCAATTAAGGAAAATAACTGTAATATTATCTAGTAAATTACTGTCCTCTACATTCCCCATGATGCACTACATCACAATTTATTTAAAACTGTTTACCTCCTTAGTTAGAAAACAAGGATTAATGCATTAACAATTTGCCTTGATAAACTTATTTGTTTGTTTACTCTGGAGCGTGCTGTGTTGAACAATATTATAGTGGATTTGTTTGTTTAAAAGCTGAAAATGCATCACACAACTATGAGTAAGTAAACTGTTAAAATATTTGTGAGCGTCTTTAAAACACATAAAATTAGCAATGATTAGCAAGTTTTTAGCATCTCCTATCAACGTTAACCATTGTGCATTGTTCAAATTCACTGTCCTTTCGTGTTATTCATGGCCAAAAATGCCACTAAATTAAACTGTTGTAAAGATTTATCAGATGAATATTTTTCACAAAAAAAAAACTTTTAATAAATCTGTTAATCAATCTCAGTAATGACCAAAATTACCAAATGTTTATGTTTACAAAAATTCCATCTTTAATTTAGTTTATAAAGTTTATAAGTGATGTTACTTATTTGGGGGGGACACAAAATTATGGAATGTTTTTTTGGTCTTTTTTAAATTAATTAATTAAATTATAAAATAATTAATTTAATTATAAAATAAAAATAAAATTGCAAAATATGTCCCAAATTTGAAAATTAAATGCTAAAATAAAAATTAAAACATTATTTCATTTTCATTTTTAACGTGATGAAGCATCATTCCGGCCAAATTAAAAAATAAAATTAAATTGATGATTTGACATTTCATTTTTAATATAATCTTGAGTCAAGACTGACAATATTAAAATAAAAAGGCAAGCTTGAAAAGGAATCTGTAAATAAAAATTATTAAAAGGCTTTTTATTCATGCCCAAGCAATAAAAGGGACAAAATTAAAATGTAAAGTTCAGTTTTAATTTTATGTTCTGTTTAAATTATTTGTTTTCATTTTCTTTTTCGTTTTCATTTTCATTTTTATTTTCAACTTGTATGCAAATTCAATGTTAATCAATGGGTGGCGTTTACTTGCTTAAAAAAAGGGGATTGGCTAACGCTGCGTTGCCAACTCAGCGACTGTGTTGCTAAAATAGCGACTTTATTGCTACATCTAGCGACTTTTAGGCCCATTTAGACAAACTTAGCGAATGTTTGGATGAATCTTAGCTTCACATCTGTACAGATAGGCTACTGTGTCGCTTGTACTGGCCCACGAGTGCCGGGTGGCGCTGTCCCGGTGAAATGTGCGTCTGGTGTCTCTGTGCATGGAGCTGGGCAGTGTAGGAGCTGACGCGTGGATGGGATTCGCGTACATTGTTTACATTTCAAAGGAGGAACAAACAATAAAAAGTGGCTGGTCCGCTGTTATATATGTGCGTATTTTCACACATCTGGTCCGGTGAGGCATCAGTTTAACGAGCTGATACACCGACCAGTCACTTACTTTTAAATGAACATTATCTGTTTATTTAGCCTATGTGTTGTCTGTACAAGTATCAGAACTTGCGTCTTCTGTGAAATGCGAGTCTCTCGGAGTCTACTGTGTACACTGCACTGGACACAACATACAGTTCTTCTGACCATAGCTGAAGCGTGGAAGACGAGCTACGCACATAAGGGCTGTGACGATATCACTGTAATACTGCTGCATCACTGCTGTAATAAGATGCCAGCTGCGGTGATGTCACGGCCACAACCTTATAAAGCGCGTCATGCCCAAGTGCTCTGATTTCTTGAACTGTACCAACTCACTCCCTGGTTTTAAACCCCTGCGCGAATAACAACATCTCTGCAAGGAAATGTCAGAGCCATGCCCATGAACGTTCATGTGCAAGGAGTCCGAGCCACGCGCATATTAAGCTTTCTCGTTCAAGAGAAGCAGGCACTGTGCTGGTGATGATAATGATAGCATAATAATAATTTAAAACAATAATGGGCAAACATGACAACTATCGTTATGAAGGCAGGAGCGCGTTTACTGACAGCACAACTCGTTATTTGGTTGAATGCTGTGCTTATATCTGGAGCTACTGTAAGCGAATTTCTGAAAGCAATGATTGGAGTATCCATAAGTTTTGCGCAGTTATTTACGTAATGATGCAATTGTCGATTTCGTTTTGTATCCACTTTGAGAAAATCTAATTAAACATACTAACAATAATAACATTAAATAATATTTATTTTCGATATCTTTTGAGTTTAATATCAATTATGGAACAGTTTTTGTCATTGTTTGTAACCCATTTTTTGTACAATAAATTATTAAGAAATTCAACATGTTTGGAGAAGTGTGTTTCTATTCACGGAGAGTTTACCGAAAATGAATGTCTAAAGAAATAGGAATCAGGTTTTGCACAACTCATCAGAAACAATCTTAAACTCTGCATGTTCTTTCTGCAGGTTTTCAGGTTGTTATTCTATGAAATGTATTGTATAAAATGGGTTATAAACGATGACATAAAAGGTCTATAAATCATAGTATATTCAAAAGATATAAAAAACAAAAGTTAACATATAGAAATACATATTATTTCACATTGTTATTGCTAATATAATTTGTTGTTTTAATAATATGGGGTGGGTTGTTGTGCTAACAGTCTAACCGCGTGATTCTGTTGCTTCTTCACAACGGTAAAATAATATCCCGTACGGTCACAGCCCTACTCACAAATCAGCGTTACAAATGAGGACCACTTACAAATATGCCACAAAGGCTGAAGGTCTGCTCTGCCAGTGTGTCCGCTGCAAAAGTAAGTGACTGGTCACTGTATGTCCATTTTCATGAAATGCATACAAATAACACGCAGTGTGATTATAGTGCTATATATATACGCCAATTTTGCGAGCATATGATACTCCAGTCCTTCACGGATTTTGGCATATGTATTGCACGATAATCACACTGTGCTATGTGTATGCATTTGATGAGAATGGCTGACGCCTCACCGGATCAGATGTGTGAAAATACGCACATTTATAACAGCGGACCAGCCACTTTTTATTGTTTGTTCCTCCTTTCAAATGTAAACAATGAACGCGAATCTCATCCACGCGTCAGCTCCTACACTGTCTGCCCAGCTTCATGCATCGAAACACCAGACGCACATTTCACCGGGACAGCGCCACCCGGCACTCGTGGGCCAGTACAAGCGACACAGTAGCCTATCTGTACAGATGTGAAGCTAAGATTCATCCAAACATTCGCTAAGTTTGTCTAAATGGGCCTAAAAGTCGCTAGATGTAGCAATAAAGTCGCTATTTTAGCAACACAGTCGCTGAGTTGGCAACGCAGCGTTAGCCAATCCCCTTTTTTGAGCAAGTAAATAAACGCCACCCACTGATTAACATTAAATTTGCATACAAGTTGAAAATGAAAACGAAAAAGAAAATGAAAACAAATAATTTAAAGAGAACATTAAAAAACTTAATTTTGTCCCTATTATTGCTTGGGTATGAATAAAAACCCTTTTAAAAATGTATTTACAGATTCCCTTTCAAGCTTGACTTTTTATTTTAATATTGTCAGTCTTGACTCAAGATTATATTGAAAATGAAATGTCAAATCATCAATTTAATTTTATTTTTTAATTTGGTCTGGAATGATGCTTCATCACATTAAAAATGAAAATGAAATAATTTAATATAATGTTTTAATTTTTATTTTAGCATTTAATTTTCAAATTTGGGACAAATTTTGCGATTTTATTTTATAATTTAATTAATTATTTTATAATTTAATTAATTAATTTAAAAAAGACCAAAAAAACCTTCCATACAAAATGACTTATTTTGAATATAAAAGTGATTTTGTACTGGATTTTTTTTACTCTTTTCACAGTATTGGGCATGTCAAAGATTAGAAAAAACATTGGCTTTGATGAATTTTTAGTTTTTGTGCAGCAGCAGATTTGATTTTTTTCTCCCTCATTTATGGTTTGTGGCCATTTTTGCATCCATTATAGCATTTTTTGTATTGCAAGGCCATGACACCTTATTATCATGAATTTTTGATTGTTGGTGATTTTCCTTTTGCAAAGAGGTAAAATTGATCATTTTCACTGTTGATCACCATGTGGCACCATTAACCCTTTAGTAGGTGTGTGTAAAATACAGAGCTTAATTTCTGGTTTCTACATCGAGTTCTATGGAGCATTTTTGTTAATGCTTGAATTGTAAGGATCTAAGAAGGTCATTTAAATTATGTTGAATTACTGCAGGTTTGGAATAACCTGAGGGTCAATGGTATCTTTTCCGCTCAGATAGGGCGCTTCCCAGTCACTGGCACTACTGTGGGGTTAAAAGAACAGGTAGTGTCCGGCCTTCTGCCTTAACCTAATTCTCCAACTCCTTAAGTGGACCCGGAGGGCTTTATGCAGACACTGGAAGAGGTCAGCTCCAGTGGCGCTTTGGTAGGGATTCCCAATTCGTCGGTCACGACGTGACGTCGTAGTGACCGACTGAAGGGAACGTCTCAGTTAGGGATGTAACCCTCGTTCCCTGAAGGAAGGGAACGGAGATGTCACATCCCGTCCCCACGGGTACTGCTCCCTGCTGATTACGGCCAGACACTGATTCCCGGCTTTCTCAGCGAAAAGAAGCTAATTTCGTATCTTGCACGTGCGACTTATATACGCACCTGGCGGGGCGGCACCGGTATTATGCAAACACCTCAATGCCAAGTTCATTGGCGTTTTAGTAGTACTCGAAGCAGATTGGTCTCTCTAGGCGAGTTCCCAATTCGTTGTATATAATGGTGGGTACATGTGTGAAGTTTTGCTTTTAGTTAAACAATTGGTAAATTCATATCCACGTCACCCAACACTGTTTGTATTCTGCATATTTCTACATAGGCTACGAGTAAAACAGCATCAGACGATTCAGTTTTTTCAGCGATCGAACAATTCATTCAAACTGATTCTCCGAACCAATTCAAAACGTTTGGCCCATTTGCTTTGTAAAGAATCGACTCAAAAGACTCATTTATTTGCAATACTTTGTAAGGAATCGACTCAAACGAGTCTTTAATTCGCGACTGCCCCAGAAACATCAGTCAGAAGACATCAATTTAAAAATAAAATAAAAATTTCGTAATTAATTAAAGTACAGTAACGAAGGAACACTGCACAGTGTAAACGAGGTAAAAGTATAATTAATTTTTTTCCACCTCAGAAGAGCAACTCGAGAAGGGCATATGGGTAGTTGCCCGGGCAACCTGAGCAAACCCCCTGTGCATGTCCCTGGCTCAAACAGCCGATTGCGGGATGCAAACGGGGTCCTCCATGACCGAGTCAGCTCATCATGCACCTCATGAAATAAAGGTACCGGGGGTGAGGGTTGATTAGCCCCAAATTACTTATCATCCAGGCGGGACGGTTTGGGTGGGGGAGGTTGTCCACGCCAAGCGACCGTTTCCTGAAAGAGCGTGGCCGCCATCTCGGGGTCAACACGGGCACCGCAACCCTACCCGAAGGAGGGAGCGGACACAGGTCGACATCCGAGGTAGCACCCACCCCGATGAGAAGATACAGACTCTTCCTCAGGAGGGTGGATAGAGAACGAGAGCACCATAGAACATGGGCTGCCTATCTCCATCAAAACCTCTGCTGGCACCGGACAACTGCGCTGAAAGCCGGAGGAAGAACCCAACAACCTATTCAGCACAGTAATGCGGAGGTCGTCAGGACGGAGCTTCACAGCCGAACCACTGATTTCATATTTGCATCTGAAGCTCATTTTAAACTCACACAGCGGGGCGTGCCGGCAGATGCAAATACCTTTATGCCAAGTTTGTTGGTGTTTCAGTAGCTTCTTGAAGTAGATAGGTCACCAAAAAAGCGGTTTCCAATTTGTCGGTCACTCTCTCCCAAACAGTACCCAGTGTATCACGTTGAAGGACGGCCAGTAGATTAGAGGTGTGCCGACCTTTACTGAAACTGGGTCTGTTGTCTCATTGTCCTCGGGGTCAAGGACGAGACAGGGAGAGAGAAACATAATCCTATTAGCGTAGGGCCGTTCACATGTAATGCAAGTGTCACACAGAGATATGGTTTAAATCAGCTTGGTTCCAGACAAGTACTGGCCGTCCTTCAACGTGATGCCTGACCAACGACCACCAGCAGAACCCGCTTAATCTCCTTATCCGTTTACATGTGTATGTATATATATATATATATATATATATATATATATATATATATATATATATATCTCCCAAGGATTTTACCCTCCTAGGACTTTTCCCCTGGCTAAGCTAAAAGTCATGAGGTTTTTCTCCTAAGGGGGTTTTCAGCCCAGGGAGTCAGCAATTTTGGCTTAACTTAACACCCTCTTCTATATGTTATATGATTAATAAGCTCGCTTATAATGTTGATTCATAGCCGCAGCAAATTTTGCTGCTTATGCTATCTGTAATATGTTAAGCTATCTGTCAATTTTCTGTGCTTTTCCCTGCTTCTGTTAATGTAAAGCTGCTTTGAAACAATTACCAATTGTGAAAGCGCGATATAAATAAAATTGAATTGATTGCTCATACTACATGCAGCTCATTACGACCCTACAAACTGCCTTTAAAACATGGTGCTTGCGACTGGAGGAGAGAGTGAGCTTGTTGGAGAGAGACTTATGTTGCTACTTGTTGTTATACACTGTTGATTTGAATATACTTGTTGAAGAGATTTAAGCAACTAACATTGTTGAGGAGTTGCTGAAAGGCTAGTTGAAGCCTATTAAACCTGATTTTGTTACCTGAACTTTTCCCCTGTTAACCTGGAAGCCTGTAATGAGGTGGGTGCCCGCTTTTTAATTTTTGTATTATTTTTTATTATTTTGTATCCAAACCAATACATAATAGTACATCCTAGGGGTGTGACGAGACACTTAATCCACGAGACGAGATGAAACACGAGATAGGGTTCACGAGAACGAGACGAAACAATATTTTTACACTTTTTAAGAAATCCTCAATGATAAAATTAATAAATAAGAAACTGAAATCACATCATTTTTAAAAGTTTTAACTAAACAAGGACTGTCCCTAACAATTATTTTGCTAACTGATAATGAAGTAATTTGTTATTTTGGGGTAATAAAAATAGACCCAAGTGAGCAGTAGCCTTTAAAATTACATAATAACGAAGATGCAATAATAAATTGTTCAAATAAAGTATTAAAACCAATTTACATTAGACAACATACATTAACAAACACATTAAATTTGTGTCCTATAAATAGAAAGCATTATGTATGTTATATAACAAATGCCTGCAGGGGGCGATAGAGGACTCGTCTCGCGGACGCTATCTTCACTTTCACTTTCACTTTAGACGGAGAGAAACGCTTATTTTTAGTCAAACAATGTTTAAATCCATATTAATATTTAATATACGTCCATTTCTTTACACTAGAAATTATACAGCCACCGTCATTTTTGAGCAAGAACATGCAGACATTAAATAATGAACTCTGAGTGAGGGCTTAATCTGCTGAGACATATCTGACACTGATCAACAGACAAACACAACGCGTCTCAGACTTCACACAAGCTCCCAAATGAACATTATTGGAAACCCAAACAAAAAAGCAAACGCTGTAAAAGACAAATATAATGCATGAAGGATCTAACAGAAAGCTGCATCCTCCGGAGGTCGCATATGCAGGCTGCATATGTCATCAAGGGTTATTTCAGTTAATTATCTGAGCTTTACATTCGCATGTCGTGAGCATATTACAAGTTGCGATTAACTTAATAATTAGTAAACTTTATAATTGTAAATATTCTCTGATAAGACAGTCTTTATGAAGTAAATGCAGTTTAAAAATGTAACCTCCGAAGGATGCAGTCTTTTATTTGAGAAACGGCCAGCATTTCACCTTTACAAGAAATCTCGCGAGACACATTTAATCTCGCGATATCTCATCGCACGAGATCTCGTCACACCCCTAGTACATCCTAACCCAAATCTAACCCCAAGCAACAATTATTTGAAAAAAACAGTGAGAAAACAATACATAAAATGAAACAAGAAATCAGTGGGAGTGACACGGAAAAGACATCTGTGCTCCTGTCATGGAAAAAGCTGAATTCTTTGACATGGACACAGATAAAATGATAAAATTGTCCATGACTTTAACACGGATTTCCATGAAATCAACGTTGGTTCTTTGACAAAAGTTTGTCAGTTATCGGATTAGTGTATATTACAACACAATTAAAAGGTTATGTAAAAAAAATGGCGTCAGGTGGAGGCTGCAGGTTGGCAGGTCCTGCAAAATCACATTCCCTAATACGTTCTGAGGAGTCGCCATTGAATAATATTGGATCTGTTGCTGATGCTGAACCACAGTTACGTTATTTGAGAAAAAGAAACCGCTTAAATTCAAATCAGTATGTGGTTATTGCCTTGTGTGTGCTTGCTGCGGTGTTGTTGTCTACTTGGAGTGACCGGCGAGCTCTTTGCTGCCGGCAGGACTACAACGCAATGTGCCACGTATTTCCACCTTTTAACATATGGAGTAAATATACCATCTACAAGTCAGTTTTAAAATACGGACATGCAGTTGTGCCTCTATCGATTAGCTCCCGTTTTGATAAGCGACGTCAAGGATCAACTATTTTAACACTGCTGTGCACCTTACTTTTACTGTGCAGGGATATACATCTAAACTCTGGACCTGGCAGCGGGGAAGAATTAACAAGAGAAAATTGTGTTCTACCCATGTGTGGATCTGCAGTTACGATCGCAGTAAGTTCCCACGAGCACACACAAATAAACGGACAAAACTGTTTGCCATCAACACTGTGCACGGCAGAGGATAGATCTGGAATTTCGCAGATTTTTTCTGCGATAAAGCTAGATGTGACTCCCTCAGATGGTACCGAAACACTGCGCAAAAAGAACTTCTCGGGTGTTTTGGCACAGACACCGTGCACAGACACATTTCGTCTGGAAAATGGGGTAAATACACACACTGGCGCGATGGAGAAAGTCGTTTACCCATATCGTGTCCCCTAAACGCTGTCACAAAACAACAGAAATACAGACTATTTCAGACTGTTAACCATGCCAAAGTTCTCTGGGACCCAAAGGTTAAACCTAAAGGTGTATTTGGGGGACAACTAAATATAAGAAGCACTGTACCGAAATCCGAACAACTTGAACATTTGCTAACACATTCCAACCTTGACTTTTTGTGTCTTTCTGTGACTTGGCTGAAACCCACCACTCCAAATAGTGTTGTTAATATTCCAGGTTATAACATCTTTAGGCGTGACCGTGGTCATGGCAAAGGGGGTGGAGTAATGATATATGTCAAGGATAGTTTTCAGTGTGAACACATGGAATCAGTGGGAGATGTTTTGGAATGTATGGGGATAAAGATTAGGTTGTCCCCGGAAATGTCATTTGCTGTTCTTGTTTTATATAGGCCACTGACATCAAATAATGTATTTTTTGATCACCTAACTGATATTCTTAAAAAATGCAATGTGAAAGAAATACTTTTCATGGGGGATTTTAATATAAATTGGACAGATAAAAATGGCAGGAAAAAATTAAAGGAGATTACTCAAAAATTTAATCTTACACAAATGATTGAAAAACCAACTCGGACAGGCACGTGCACAGATAGGGCTCAACCTGTGCAGAACACATGCCCTTTTTGTCCTTACACTCCGAAGTGCCCTTTTTTGGAGGTGTTTTATTATTTTTTTAAATATATAAATTAATGCTATTGTTAAACATTTACGTCTGTCTGTGTGTTTTACAAATATATTTATCAAATAAAATTATTAAAAAACTAAATATTTTTGGATCCGCTCAAACTGTCTGTCAAACCTCTTAACTCCGCCCCCTGAGTGCAGCGAGCTGAAGTTCCACAGCAGTCAGAGGCAGCTGAACGTCTTGCAACGGTAAATAAGTATCTTGTTGTTTGAGTACAATGCTGTGTCATTACGAAAGAAACACTAGTATGTATATAACGGCGCATGTTTTATAAATTTGAGCAGAGCCGAATTATCCATAGACGGGATTGGTCGAGTGGGCAATCAGGGGGCACTAAGGGCTCCAAACTGCAGCAAGGGCTGGCGCAAAATGCGCCCAAATTGAGTTTTTGACAAAGCGCGAGCAGTTTTTAAACAAGTGTTCACCCATGTGAAGGGCACCCGTGACAACAATACGGAATGCACGGTCGGGTTTTTACCGTTTTTTTTGCATGACGCGTATTAATCGTTTAACTAAAGTCAACACATCTCACGCGAGAAGACGCGCCCGCGCGGGTAAATGTTTAGCCTACATTAACACCAAAAACATATCAGATTAGAAAGGTCTTAGACATCAGATGCCCAGTTGGGAAAACTGGATAGAGACGAAAAACGTGTAAAGGATACAAGTATGTACATTATATTGCCTGTCACTCATTATAGTATGCAATCTGGATATAATTTATTGTATATGCATGTATCTTATGCCTTGAATTAGTCAAGGGAGTTGTATGATTGTTGTATGATTATTTGGTTCATAACTTTTTATTCTGAAATTAACTGCATAGAGTTAAGTCTATTTAGTATTTAGTATATTTTTTTTGTAATGCAGTTATTTGCACCTTCAAAAGACCAAGGTTCCTGGTCCTCTGCACCAGGTAGGCAGATACATGTTGAATATGCTTATGGTATGGCTATAGTATAGTATAATCTCCTATTTTGATCTTTAATATCCTATTTCCCCCTCTTCTCAATCACATACATAAACATGTTAACCAAATAATACAAATTAGCTTATAAAACCAAACAGAATACCTTTTTTTCTTCAAACATATTTTTATGTAACTTTATGTATGTAAGCAGAGGAAAAAATTTAAATTAATATATTCTACAATTAAATAAGAGCGAGCACTTCACAAACACATGACTACAAATAGGCCTAATACAGACAAACACCCAGGATGTAAATTGTTAAAGCCAACTTACAAGGGCAGATATACTTTGCACTGTATAATGCCAAGCTATCATAAAATGTCATTTTTCATTCATTAATAGTGATTTTTTCAATCATTAATAGTGAATAAATATAAAGATATTAAGATGATTATTAAGTGATATTTATTTGGAGGGGGTGCCCTTTTTCAGTTTCAGCACATGCCCCTCAAAAGGTCTGTGCACGGCCCTGAACTCGGATTACTAAGACGTCTCAAACGCTTATTGATTTAGTTTTCACAAACAAAGCAGATCACATCAGCAAAATTTATAATCTAATAACAGGTCTTTCCGATCATAATTTAACATTGGTTGCTAGGAAACTATCAAAAGCGTGTTACCGAAATATAAAGAAGGTTGATATTAATGAGTCTGTTCTCTATATTCCCAAAAAAGATCTTGAGATGTTTGATAATGAAATAAGAAAGGTAAAATGGTTTGAAATGGTAAATGATAAAGACAGTAATACAGCTTCTTGTGAGTTGATAAAGGTGTTTCAACAGCTTGTTTTTAAATATTCTAAAGGAAAAAAGATAAAGCCTAAAGGCAAAATTCCTTTACCTTGGTTAAATGATAATCTATGGAAATTGATGAGAACTAGAGATTCAGCATTAAAAAAGTCCCATAAAACGGGACTTATAACTGATCGCCAGATTTATACTGGACTTCGAAATAGAGTTACTCAACAGCTAAGACAAGCAAAAGCAATGTTTTTTCTGAATATGATTAAACAATCAAAGGGCAATTCTAAACAACTATGGCAGACTATAGACAAATTAACTGGAAAGATGCAAACTAATAGTGGAATAATAGAATTGAAAATATATGATGTAAGTCATAGGGATGGTCTTATTGTCTCAAACTATTTTAATAATTATTTTATTGATTCAGTTGATGAAATAATCCAACATCGCTCTGAATTACCTCATCCTTGCCAATCATCTCAGCCCTCTGTTTATGATCATGATGTATTGTGTTTTAAACAAATTGATTACTCCAAAACTGTTAAAATTATACAATCTTTATCTAACTCTAAAGCTAAGGATTTGTGGGGGCTTGATAGCTCACTTTTTAAGAAACACATGGAGATTTTAACACCAGCTATTACATATATTGTGAATAAATCTATTAATGAGAGTATCTTCCCCAGTGTCTTTAAAACAGCAGTAATAACTCCAATTCATAAATCTGGAAGCAAAAATGAAATAAGTAACTACAGGCCTATTAGTATATTGCCTATAGCATCTAAAATCCTTGAGAAAGTTATCACAGAGCAGCTAAAAGATTACCTGGATCGTAAAAAATTGTTGCATTCTATGCAGTTCGGTTTTAGACGCAACCATTCCACTGATGCAGCCTAGCCTGCTGCTACTTGACAGAAAACATAAAGGTTAATTTGGATAGGGGGGGCACGGTGGGTGCGGTGTTTCTGGATCTGTGAAAAGCCTTTGACACGGTAAACCATTGTGTCCTCTTGTCTAAACTTTCTGAGTATAATTTGTCCATGGAGACATTGCACTGGATACAATCATATCTTTCAAGTCGGATGCAATGTGTGAGGGTAAAAAACGCACTTTCCTCTCTGAAGTCCAGCACAACTGGGGTCCCGCAAGGATCAATTCTAGGACCCTTGTTGTTCAGTCTTTACATTAATGATCTTCCAGCTGTGTGCAAAGGTGTAGATATCATCATGTACGCAGACGATGCTGTCATCTATGTACATGGGAGGGATATGGAGCAAGTGGCCACTAAATTGTCCTCAGATATGGACACAATAAGTGATTGGCTTAATTCATCTTGTTTAACATTAAATGTTGAAAAAACTGTTGGAATGTATTTTGCTAAATCTAAAAAGGTTAAAGATATACAGAACATCTATTTTAATGGACAAAAAAATTAACATTGTGACAGAGATAAAATATCTAGGTGTCCATTTGGATCAAACATTAAGTTTTAAAAAACATATTAAAAGAATGTGCAGTGCTATTAAATATAATATTTCAATTTTTAAATATATTAGAAATAGTTTGAAAACTGAAGCATCTTTTATGTATTTTAATGCCATGATCTCTCCACACATCACCTACTGTTTGTCCTGCTGGTCTTAGGCCAACGAGACCACTCTTAAACCACTCAGATCAGTTTATAATCAGGCGTTAAAGGTGCTTGATAGAAAAGCCCCGTGCTATCACCATTGCAATATTCTCGCTAAATATAAAATATTAAGTTTTGATTCTTTAATTCATCATACAAACTTAAGAACCCTTTTTAAAATTGTTAATAATATTGCTCCACCATAAATGCAAAAATTTATAAAACTTTATTCGGAACAAACGAGCCGAACATCTCGATCCACTGCTCAGAGAAATTGTGCCATTCCGAATAGATCTAGTACCTTTGCACAGAGAGCCTTTTCTTTTAAAACTATTAAACAATGGAATTTACTTCCAGGTAGTCTAAAGCTGTCTCTAGATTTTAATAATTGATAATAAATGTTTGATGCTGGTTTTTTCAGCAGGGTTAAGACTGTGGTGTTTATTTTATAAATCACCATTCATCTAATTTATACATTAACATTTATATTGTGCAACTGTTGATGATCAAATATGCTTGGAAGCATGCTGAACTCTTTCCCCGTCAGCATTTTTTTTTTTTGAAGTTGCCACCCAGTTTTAGTTTAATGCCTTGCAGAAAAATCATCTTCTTAAAATAAACATAAAATATCAAATGAAAGAACAGACCATCCGCTTTCAAACAAAAACAAACAAAAAAAATGTTTCATCCTACCTTTATTTGTTCTCTTATCACCTCTCAAATTTTTTAGCTAAAAGCGGAGATAATTCCATTTTTGTGAAGAACTTAAGAGATCAGATTCAAAGCCATCAAAACTTACACGCTGTGTTTTCAGTGTTGAGTGAATGCGTCAGTGTTTAAATTGGGTAAGATCGCCACCCAGTGGATAATAGCGGACGTATGAACTTGAGTTATAAACTCCTCAGACAACGTTTTCTCTTTATCGACGAGATGACTCAACAATATTTATTGACATTTATCTGGATATCGCCATTAATTGTGCAATTGTAGACAAATTTAAAATATGATTAAAGACACTGTTGTTTATTTTTATAAATCAGTACACAGCAACAGATACAGAAATGTAATATATGTCAATATATGTAAATTACATATATAATATCAGTGCCCATGTATGTCTGCTGCATATATGAAAGTATATGCAAAATTCATATATGTAACATACATAGACATATATGAAAAATATATTTCAAAATATAGCAAAAATGGCCGTTTTCATGTAAGTGCCATATATTTTCCCATATATGGACATACATGTGAAATATATGCAAGACACATATGTATACATGCATATATGTACTTATTTCCATAGTACATACTTTCACTTATATTAGGGATACAAATATGCTTTTTATATGATGCCACCATGTACTTTCACTTATATTAGGGATACAAATATGCTTCTTATATGATGCCACCATGTACTTTCACTTATATTAGGGATACAAATATGCTTAAAATATGATGACACCATGTACCTTCACTTATATTAGGGATACAAATATGCTTCTAATATGATGACACCATGTACTTTCACTTATATTAGGGATACAAATATGCTTCAAATATGATGACACCATGTACTTTCACTTATATTAGTGGCACAACTATGTTTTTTATACAGCCTGCACATATATGTGTACTCATTCTACAGAACACACAATTCCAAGTCTTTTCAAATACAAACTTTACTCCATTTTTTTCAGCACAGACTTGACAAGTACAAACAAGTACAATCTTTTCAAGTAAAAACTTTAAATTCATTTACCATCAACTTCAGACTTTATTTTCTTTTTAAAGCCTTTTCAAAGCGCTCCCTTTTTTTCCCTCAGTATTACATTTTCAAACTTTTAGGCACATTTAAAACATTCCCAAACTCACTCGCTGAGGAAAAACACTCATTTTTAGTTAACATTTTTCCTGGACATTGTCAGTCTTAGCTCTGCCATCTTCCCATTCAGGTCTGTTCCAATCTGGCCAGCTGAAACGAGTGCTTTGACATAACTGCATCTGAGAAGGTACATTTTAAAGAAAACGTTTTAGGTATAAAGTAGACAAAACACTGGTGGATAAACTTATCACAAAGATAAAAAAATCTTTATTGCCGTTTCTTCTAGTGCAAGTCAGTAAAATTAAGTGACAAAGTACGTGAATAGGCAAAGTAAGGCCACACTTAGTGCAAGCATGGCGGCCAGTTTTGCACCAATTTAATTTGCAGACGAGATAGGGTCATAGTGCCAAACACAATTTAAGCCGTAAATATTACAAAATTGCATCAAAAATAATTACTTTTTAAAGGCTTACAATGAAAATAATAACACCAAACCAAACAAGTGCTCTGAATTAAATTGGACCAACACGAACCAGATAGATAGAATTATAATTTGTATATAAAATTACATATATTATTGTTTTTAGTGTTATAGCAGAATAAAAAGCTTGTGTTAAACATTTGATTCTTACGGAGAAAATATACTCTAAAACTGGCGTAATAATCAATGATGTAACATGGCTGCAGCAGGCGTAGTTATACTACACACTGCCCGAAAATAGTCCCCTTGGTTACTTTCAATGGCAGGGGACTATTTTCGGGCAGTGTGTAATATCATTGCACCTCCTGCAGCCATGTTAAATCAGCAAAGTCACTGATTATTATGGCAGAATGAGAGTATAGGTCTAACCATATTTGCCTAGAAAATAGCAACTTTTAATTTCCGTCGGTCTTAGTACACAATGTAATTACAGAGTCAAGTTTTAAATAGGAAAAATATTGAAACTCTTTGGTTATTTCTTAGCACGATGCTAATGGTCTGATCAGATTCAATGGATTGGATTGAATCAAATATTTAACTCTAGGGGAGCTGGAAAATTAGCATATTTTCAAAAAAAGTGAAATGTCCCTTTAATACATTTTCGTTATGAAATAAGCATGTATGAAGAATGTAAACCAAGGCTTTGAACCGGTTCAAGGAACGAAAACCAGAAACTTTTGACACTGCATGAAAAGAGCTGTATACGGACAAATACGGAATGGGAAATCCCTGCTAAACTTTAGGTTTGCCAGATTTTTGAGGCAGAGTGCTTGGAAAGGTAATACACCAAAGTAAACTTGTGAAACATCCAGAAACCTTACGTTTGTGGATGTATGTAGGAACTAGGGCTGTTCCGAATACCAATTTTTGAGCTTCGAAGCTCTAGTAGAAATAAAATCGAATATTCGAAGCTTCGGAAGGAGGGGCTGAACATATTTTTTCTCTTTAATAAAGGCAGGAATCTGTGTGTGTGTGTGTATGTGTGTGTCTGTCTATCCACAGTTTTATTATGTGGCGGATGTGTTGCTGGGAACTCAAGGGAGTGTAGTGCATTTTTTTCGTGCAATATGGACATGTGACACTTCTAGAATTAATAAACTTTAAAAATACTACAGAACAGCACAAGCCGGAAGCGGCGTGCCTGTCATGCGTCATGCGAGAACAGCATTAGTGAAACAAAACACAAGACCAATACTTTTAATAAGGTAGCCTATTTTCTAACAACATTTGTCTAACAAACAAACATTCCCGTATCAGAAATTAGCAGCACAGTAATTACTGACAACGTAGGGTAGGCTATTTAAATAAAACAACGAAAATAAATGAACGAAGTTCAACAAACTGTAATAAAACGGTAGCATACTTTCAAAATCAAGTTTATTTATTATAACACTTACACCATCCAATATGTTTTTTTCATCAGAACAATAATGAAGATATTTTGCAGAAACCCCAGTGCTCCGTCATGCAAGTCAACCGATCCGCACACTTTAAGAGCTAAAGCATATATATCCAATACAAAATTAATCCCCCATATCTCCGTGTGACATATTGACGTCTTGTGAAGCAAATCAAGCAGTTTTTGCAAGAAACTGAACGTTATTTACAACACTATTAGCGTGAATGCCAAAGCAGGAAGCGCGCTTTCCGTTCGAGGCGATCTCTTCTTCTACTGGTGGAGTTTGATGGCTGTTGGCTATGGATGTTGGTCTCTCTGCGCCACCTACAGAGCGGGAGTGTGAAGCGCACTTCCTGCTTGGCAAAAGCTCTGCATTAACGCTGAAAAATATTTATATATATATTCGAATCTCAAAACTGAAAATCGAATGTCAACCCACCGAACGAATATTCGAATATTCGAATTTTCTGGTCCAGCCCTAGTAGGAACTGGTGGAAGTTTCCAGGAATCCTTACAGCTGGTTGTGAGGAGGGGTGGGTGTGAGGTGTGAAGGGCTTTTTATATGTTAATGACCCACAGGTAGAGGTGTCTTCTTTGTTTTCAGAGCTGAGTGGGGTGGGGGGTTAACCATGTCTCTTTAAGACAGCACATACAGTATTGTGGTACATAAAAACTGTGTTTTCTAAATATATTTATTATTAATATAATTTAATTAGTCTATTTAAGAAACTAAGCATCATTCAAAATAACTAAAATTCAATGGACACAATTACCATTTTAATGTGTGAAAATTATGTCTCTGACTCAAGAGAAATGCAACAAATGTTATTTCAGAATAAATATTTCCAACACTTTGAAAACATGTCTCCAACTGCCCTAGGTCAGAATATTGTGCATGTATGTCTCAATGCTGCATACATTGTTTAAAAGAAGCCGTTCAAATGACATCATGTAACTCATTTTTGCGAGCTAGGATGTTGATAAATTAGTCAGTGAAATGTAAAGCTGCTTATTTTTGCTGATGTCTCATGATTTGAAGTTCATTGTTTTTTATTGTTATTATAATTCTACCCCAACATTTCATTAAATCTTTTAAAATAGAAACTAAAATATCAATAGACAGGTCCATAATCTAAAAGACAGTCTTTCACATGTGGATGCAAAACATGTTGGGTGAAACAGACTGACAAACTCGGGTAAACATATCAGCAGATACCTGTCAGCTACTGTACTTCTAGTCCAGAGGTGCCCAAAGTTGGCCCACAAAAGACCTTACATTTTTTTATGTTTCATGCATACTTGAAGGTGTATAAAATGCATCACGAAACCTAATGAACTCGGGTACTATAGGCTAAAAATGAAGAGGTTGCGGCAGTGGCACACAGAGAAAAGGATATTTAAAATTGATTGGCAAAACGATTTCTTTTTTCTACAAAAAGCCTTGGAAAATAAAACTGCATTAGTTATGCATAAACAGAGTAATGTTTGCTTATTTATTTTTAAAATATTAGAAAATTATAAATTAGGGGTTATCAGGGCACCTTTAATTTTAATATAACACAACAACATTTACTTTTGGCCCACAGCCCTCAGTCAGGTTTGGCCCTTGTTAGGAAAATGTTCGGGCACCAATGAATGTTCTAGTCTATCTGAGGAGGTAACTTTTAGCATATGATAATGCATGCTTGCACAAAGTCAGACCACATATTATAATGTTTGTCTTCAATCAATGAATTTAAACAAAAGAGATGGGGACTTTATAATATAATAAGGGTCCATATATCACAGTGAAAAAAGACATACATGTATTTTTACTTTAACATGAACTAATGCTGAGTTACAGCATATCCTAATCATATATTGAAGAGTCATCATTAACTACAACATGACATGTTTTTCATTGTTAGTTAATGCAGTCATTTACAATAAATTAATTTGAGTTCATGTTGTAGTTAAGTAAGTTCAGCAAGTTACATGTCTTAACTCAGCATTAGTTTATATTTACTTATATTTAAGTAAGAATTCATTTAGGTATACGTTCAATGTTTCCAATGATGAGCAGTTAATCCACTAAACCCAGAGATAATTCCTGAGGCATGTTTAAAGAGTTTTGTATTTCATCAAGAAGGTGCTGATTCACAAAGATTTTAAATTTAAGAAAATCTGAGCATCATTCCAAATAACTGTTAACATGTTTGTCAACTAAACATGTTTTGTAAACGTAATAAACTTTATAAAAATATTTTTTATTTTGTATTAATAATCAAGTATAAAGAACAATGCATAGTGTGAAAATGCGGATTATAAAAAAGTATATTAAAGAAAAGGACTACATTTACCAGAATGCACCTGCACCCACTCATCTGCCCCCACCCTTCAGGTGCGACTGCTCAACCTATGGGCTTGACGGAAAATTCAAATCGCGAACCGTTACTGCCTGGACTACTCCGTCTCTTATTTGTTTGTTTGCTCATTAACAGTAAGGTAAGTTTGATTTAATTAATTTGTCTGCATCGCGCTGATCGGTTGCCTATTTGTTCATATTATGTTATTTACTATGATTCGTTTTTGTTTTTATACTAGAACTGTTTGAATTTAAAGCACAAACAGTAGAACATTAAGGTTATACGTGGCACACAGCGGTAAACATGAGGTTAGAAATACGCGAAGTAACATTCAAACCGGGCTGTTAAAAGAATCAATTCGATGTTTTTAAATTTTTAAAAACAAAACTTTAAAGAAGCCAAGATGAGACGTTATTTGCTTAAAACAAACAAAACAACAGTAACTCGTTTGTTTGAAATGTTAGCAGCTAGCAAGTGTCTCTCTGCTATTTTAAATGGTACTGACGATCTTTTGTTGTTTTAAAAGCTCATTCAGTTCTGGTAGATGCTGCTTATTTTTCAAGACTGTTTTAATAGCTTTATATTGATTTAGAACAAAGCCAGCTTCACTTTAAGAGAACCTACATGCTAATTGTAAAGAAGCTTGGAGTCATAATATATTTAAACGTTATATGTTTGCTGTTCTTCATCTTTTTAAATATGAAGTCTATTCATGTTTGTGTTTACAGAGGTCATGTACACTGTGGTCAACTTTGTGGACGATAAAGAGGTTTTTGGGTAAAGATGATGTATGTTTAATCATTCAATGATTACATTAAATTAAAATCAAACATGTTAAATAGTAAACGGATGTATTGTGATATGTGATTTTGATTTTTAATTATGTGTTTGCCAGAGAAATATAATGAAGTAACAGTGAAAGCTAAAACATCAGACTGATCCAGACACTGAAGAAATTGATGTCACTGCAATCTGGCCAAAATGATGTAAGTTTAATAATTAAATTATTAAATTAAAGAGGTTAAATAGTTAATAGATGTGTTATGATGTATGTGATTCTATTTTTTTATTCTGTGTTTGATAGACAACTATATTGAAGTAGCCTACTGTAATGAAGCTGCAGAACAACACAGAGACTCTGAGGACATCAACACAGAAAATGAAGTAAGAAGATGTATATTATGAAGTTCTTTGATCATATATTGTTGTATCTTTGTACAGTTTAATGCAGTGGTTCTTAACGTTATTCCTGGAGGCCCACTGCTCTGCACATTTTGTATGTCTCCTTTATTTAACACACCTGATTCAAATCATCAGCTCATTAGAAGGGATCTCCATGAACTGAACTACGTCTGTCAGATAAAAGAGATATACAAAACATGCAGGGCAGTGGGCCTCCAGGAATTACGTTAAGAACCACTGGTTTAATGTAAACTTTCTAAAATGTACAACTTTAATTCTGTCATTTGATTTGTCGTGTGTGTGTATGTTTATACGTATATGTGTATTAGTATTATGCCAAATACTTATATGTACTTTTATATTTCCAAAGGGCTCCAAAGAGATGTCTGTCCAGATGAGGGTGCATCAACGTTACCTTTGCTGACAAGTATATGCTTTACAATGTAAAACCTAACAGTTGACTTAACTCAAACAATTTAAGGAAATCGGTTGCCTTAACCCATTAAGTTTTAAAAAAAACATACATTTGAGTACTGTGAACTTAAGTCTTGTGCAAATATGCACTTATATTTAGTTAGTGTGAACTTAAATATAAGTGCATAACTGCATGTGACTCAATTTGTTTAAGTTCACAGTACTCAAATCTATGTGTTTTAAAACTTAAATGGTTTAATGCAACCGGTTTTCTTAAATGGTTTGGGTTTAGTTAACTTTTAGGTTTTACTGTGAGAAATTCTTGAATAATTCCAAGACAGAGCTTTGCAATTGAATCTACACTGCAAAAAATCACTTTCTATCTTAGGATTTTTATCTTGTTTTTAGTAGAAAAACTAAAAATTCTTAAATCAAGATGTATTTTCTTGATGAGCAAAATTACCTAAGAAAATGTCTAGTTTTTAGACAAAAATATACAATTTAAGTAAATTTGTGCCTGAATAAGCAAAAATATATAACAATGGGGTGAGAAAATTGTGCTTGAATTAAGTTTTTAAGAAAAAAGAAAACTTAAGATTTTTTCTCACACCATTGGCAGATATTTTTGCTTGTTTTAAGCACAAATTCACTTAAATTGTGTGCATTTATTTATTTTGTCTAAAACTAGACTTATTTTCTTAAGTAATTTTGTTCATCAAGAAAAAGCATTTTATTTAAATAATATTTCTACTGAAAACGAGACAAAAATACTATGTAAGAAAGTCATTTTTTGCAGCGTAGGACTGATTTCTTAAAGCAAGATCAATATAGTTGTTGTTCATTTTATTTAGATATTTACTACATTACAGTGGCAGCTGGTGACTTCTTTTTTTGTGAGCACTCGATGCAAAGTCTGTCACAACATGTATATAGCCAGTCATTTGTGTGGTTCCCAATTTCAAAATATGTGTTCTGCGTGTATGTGCATCACATGTTTTGACTAAACACGTGATGCACATGGTTTACATGAAGCAACAAACACATTTTAAAAACACAAGCAACACACATGACACGCCAAACACTTATTTTGAATTTGCACCCCTCGGATGAGCAGTCACGAGCCGCCACTGCTACTTTACATTGTACTGCTTTGAATGTAGTTTTCATTGTCGCTTTTATTTTGTTTTATTTTACTCTAATATTGCTTTCTCTGTCTGTATATTTATGAGTTTAAATAGTATTGTTTATGTATGCAACTTTTAATATTTGTGTATAATATTATTTTGTGATTGTGACAATTGTGAATTGTTCAGTTTTTTATTAAATAAACATTTCAAACTCAATTCAAGTTTTTAATTTTTTTTAAGGGTTTTGGGATGAATATATATATATATATATTAGGGGTGTAACGGTACGTGTATTCGAACCGGACCGTTTCGGTTCAGGGCTTTCGGCACGGTGCGCACGTGCACCGAAAGGCCGAATGCATTTTGTGTGCGCCTGTGCGGAACATAATACGTGCGTTTCCGCACGAACATATTAAGTGGCGGAAGTCTCCGCGTTCAGCGCAAGTCTTCTGTCAAACATATAACATAATTCGGCCCGCAGAAAGATTTTTGTTTACTTAGTTGTATATCCGTTTGATTATTGATGTAAACGTTTACGTGTCGTATCTAAAAGCGCATGTTAAACGCGTGTCAACGCGCTGCTTTGTTCTTTCAAAAGTGCGTGAGAGGATGCACGTCTTTCGTTGCTACGCATTCATGAGACGCACTTTCTGTGACAGCAAGAATAAGGAATGCGTGATCAGATTTTTCATCTGCATATCACGTCAATCATATCATTGTCACAATGCGATCAGCTGGTCGGGACAGAGAAGAGCTGTAACCCGGGCTTACCCAGCTGTTACTCAGCTGCGGAGGGGTTCGTAAGTAAAGTCACAGCTTACATTGACAACACAAGCAAAGATTAGGAGAAACGTGCAAAAGATCAAAGATGGCTATGTATGCAGCTCACTAATCTCAAAATGAGTGTATCATCATGTTGCTTGCTATGCAGTTACACATAGAGCAGTAATATTATTTTTATACAGAGATGGTACATAGCCAATTCAATTCTGTGAGTTAAACAATCCAAAATAAATCAAAACAGAAAATTTTTAGTGGCAAAAATGTAGGCTAATAGTTCATAAATGTATTCAGGAATTGAATTTGTTAGTTCAAGGTTTTAGTAGAAAAAGTTTAAGAGAAGGTTACCTTCTGTTATAAAATAATGTAAAAAATAACTTTGCAGTAGTATTTTATTTATAATTTTTTCATTTTATATATATTTTATCTGTTATATTTTAATAAAGTGTTTAAAAAAGTGTAAACAAATTGTAAAAAAAAGTTTAAAGTAATAAACAACCTGCAGTTTAATGTTTGCATTTCTCCCTTACTGTACCGAAAATGAACCGAACCGTGGCTTCAAAACCGGGGTTCGCACCGAACCGTGATTTTTGCGTACTGTTACACCCCTAATATATATATATATATATATATAGTGGGGGGATTGTAGTCTATCTGCATAGCAGGCAAATAACCAATCAAGTCACTAAGCTATGAGGGCTTGGGTTGGGCTTAATAGAAAGTGTAACCAATCAAATAATCTCAACTGGAAAGTTTCAAAGTTGTGTCCCAATAGTTGTCAGAGTTTTGGGAGGGGGTTTTAAAAGCAACCAATCAGTGTTGAGATTAAACACCAATGGGGACACTAGAATTGTGCAAAGGTGTGAAATCCCAGTACCTCTGCAGGTGTGAAAATGTCCCCTGACAAAATCTTCAATGGGATTATTTGCCATGGCAACAAATGGCTGCATATACCACAGGAATATCCCATCAGCAAGATACACCCGAATTGGTATCATTACGGGAGTTTCCTAACTTGGTGGAATTAGAAGTTTACCCTCAGTGGAACTAGTAGATACCTCCGAAAATCAGTGGTGTTTACAGGAGTTTCCTAGTACGGATACACCTCTTTTCATGCAGTGTGATGTTTTGCAAGGAACAGAAACGAAACCAGAAACTTTCCAAAAATACATGTTCCGGAACAGAACCGTTAATTGAAAATAATGGTAACCGGTTAATAACGTTATTTTTTCAGTTCTTTGACAAGATTTCTGTGCAATTTGACTCTGTGAAGTTCACTTCCGGTCGTCATTGACTCAGAGAAATGAGAAGCTTGCCACCAGCAGATAGCCTACTCAAGCCCAAGTCTCTAATGCTCAATCATAAGAGGTTAATATTGTAGGCTACCAAGTATCTCAAGATGTTTGTTTGTTTTTTTTTAATACTAATTAGTGGTGTAACGGATCGCAGTTGGTCAGTGATCTGTACAGATCACAACCCACAGTTCGGCTCGCATGCGATTTGCGGATTAATATGCAAATTTAAATATGGTGAAAGTTGATCATTTGCACGTGTTTCAAAGGCTTGCAAATGTTAACACTTAAGTGATTTTAAACAATTTAACCACAAAAAGGCACTAAAATAAAAAAAATTCTGTACACACAGACGCACATGCATTTGAATGTGTCCGGCCCAACTCCAATTAGGGCTGTCACTTTTTATTCGATATTCGTATATGCATTCGATTTTTACAATGCAATGTAAACTTTATATTAAACAACAACAGCATTTGTCTTGTAAACGGATTTGAAATGATCATGTGCTGACTGTCGCACGTCACATAGACAACAGAGTCAAATGAGATCTGCTTAACTTAGCGGTAAGTTTAATTTTTTCTCAAATATCAAAGGGTTTGTGCACTCTATCATTAAAACCGATCAAGCAAACAGCACGCGCAGGGTTAATGTACTTGTCAATGACGGCTCACAAACGTGTGGGATAGCAGGGCTTGACATTAACTTTTTGAGGAGTTAGCCAGCAGTTACTCTGGGGTGGCACATAAAATCTCTAACATCCGACCTTTAAATACTATTAAGTATTATAGGTGCATAAATTACAATGATGTATAACATACAATTGCTACAATAATTTAATTTTAATTAAAATGAATTGAGAATAACATACAATTTATAGTCATAATTCAACCTAATGTTTTTTTTTTATCAAATAAAACTTTTGAAATTTATATCTCCAATTGCTGAAAAAACAATAGAGACCAGAAAATCACGTGAATTTTGTAGGCCACTGAAATGTATTTTACTACGATTCATTTGGCTGCTTCTTGCTGCTTTTTCTGAAGAAGGATGCTATATCTGCTGCCTTTCTCTTCATTTTCCCCACATTTCAATGATTGTCTGACATTAAAACACTAAAGCAAAACATTAAAACATTACCATGTTTTAAAAAACGGTTACACTTTATTTTGATAGTCCACTTTAGACATTCTACTAACTATAAACAACTTTGCTACTACATGTCAACTAACTTTCAATAATTTGCAACTATTCATCAACTAACTGTCATTAGTGTATTAGTAGACTGTAACGGTTGGGGTTAGGGAAGAGGTTTGGGTTAGTGGAATAAGTTGACATGCTCCTGCAAAGATACTTATAGTCAGTTGAATGTCTGTTGACATATCATCACAATAAAGTGTTAGTAGATATTAAGCAGACAGTCTACAAATTCTCTAAAGATTGGTAGTTGATAATTAGTTGCAAAGTTACTTATAATTAGTAAAATGTCTAAAGTGGACTATCGAAATAAAGTGTTACCTAAAAAACTTATTAGGATAAATGTATCTAGATTATCTGTTATACATAAAATCAATCTTAATCCTAGTATTTACGCTGTAATGTTTGTGTGGGATTTTTTTAATGTACAGTGACGAACTCTGTCAGATTCAAATCGGCTGTTGCGCGGCGCACACAGGCAAGATTTTAAGACCATTATGTGTTTTTTCCGAACTTTAGAAGATAAAAAATACGGACTTAAATTGTTTTTTTTTGACACACAGTGATGAAACGTGGTTGAAGTGCTTGTCGTTAACGGCACATAACGTTAAGTAACATTGTTTGAAATTTAACTTGTCCGGTCGGACAACTAATTTTCTCTTATACTTGTCCTTCAAAAAATCCACTTGTCCCGGACAAGCAGACAAGCCTTAATGTCGAGCCCTGGGATAGGCTATGTATGTGTGCTTGTTGTCAAAGATATTACTTCTCAAAAACACGCTCAAGCGCAGGATATGTTTGCTTGTCAAGCGCATTACATCCGCTGAGTTTTCCGCCGAAATCTGTGGGCGCTAAATCCGTTTGGGCTTCCTGCTATTTAAGTTATTGTCTGTACCTGTTCTGAATAGTTTTTTTTTCATATAAGTTGTTATTTATAAGTTGATAACCTTCTGTTTCAAAAGTAAAAAAAAGTAATTCATACAGTCCTGTTTATGACTGTCACTGTTAATAAATTTGTGATTGAATCTCCATTATGGTGGGTTTTTTTTTTGATGCGCGCGGGGGGCACCTAGATATTCGAATATATTCGGATACATTGCATGATATTAGATATCCGTATGAATTTGATTTTTCTCAAAAGTGACAGCCCTAACTCCAATCAAATATGATTATCCCTATGCCCTTCAAAGATCAGAACTCTTGATGTATAAAATACATTTGGCGAATAAAGCACTGAAAAACATCTTAATTTTCACTTTATGTGGAGCGACTGTTTATGCAGCATCTTCTTCCCGAAGCGCCGTTTGGAATTCGTCCTCCGTCTGTGTGTGTGCGCGTGTGTTTAAGTGCACTTAACAAATGTAGGCATGTCAGTTATGCCGCTTACATAATTTAGCCTTTTTAATGTTCGATGACAAGATAGAGACTTAACTTATTAGTCTACATAATTTTTCCTGAACCGGTTAGAACAAAAAAATAAAAATCCCGAACCAGTTAATAACGTTCCATGTCAGCTATGGGACATAAAAATAAGTAGGCTGATCATTAGGACATTAAACAATGTCCTAATGATCAGCCTACTTATTTTTATGTCCCATAGCTGACATGGAACGTTATTAACTGGTTCGGGATTTTTATTTTTTTGTTCTAACCGGTTCAGGGACGTCAGCTTTAGGATTGAACCAAAAACCGGAAACGTTAAAATACTGTTTCTGTTCGGAATGAACCAATTGGGGAAAAAATCAGGTTCAAAGCCCTGATGTAAACTTTATATTAAACAACAACAGCATTTGTCTTGTAAACTGATTTAAAATGATCACGTGCTGACTGTCGCATGTCACATAGACGACAGAGTGAAGTAAGATCTGCTTAACTCAGCGGTAAGTTTTACTTCTCAAATATCAATGGTTTGTGTGCTCTATCATTAAAAACGGTCAAGCAAACAGCACGGGCAGGGTTAATGTATATGAATGCGCGCATACATAGGGTATGTATGTGTTAGGGGTGGGCAAAAAAATGGATATTTTGATTAATAGTTTTTTTAAACGTGGTCGATTCAGAATCGATTCTCAAAGAGCAGAATCAATTTTTTTTTCATATATTTTTCTGCAAACCTTGAACGTAAGATTAACGTTCAACGATCAAATTACTAGTCTTCTTCAATTCAATTCAATTCAATTTTTTCAATTCAATTTTATTTATATAGCGCTTTTCACAAAAGTCAATTGTTTCAAAGCAGCTTTACATAAATAGAAGCAGTGAAAAGCACAGAAAACGACAGATAGCACAACAGAATACATGATAGCATGAGCAGTTAAATTTGCTGCGGCTATGACTCAATATTATAATTGCACGTATTACTAAAGCAACGTATAGAAGAGGAAGCTAGGTAAAGCTCAAAAAGGCTGCCTCCCCGGGGTGAAAAACCCCCTAGGAGAAAAAAAAACCCCGTGCTTTTATCCGAGGAAAAATAAGTCCTAGGAGGGAAAAACCCTTGGGAGAACGGAAATGGAGATTTAGCGGAGATTAAGCGGTTCTGCCGGTGATCGTTGGTCAGGTATCAGCTGGGCATAACGTTGAAGGACGGCCAGTAGATCAGAGGTGTGCCGACTTTCACATCTACCGGGACTGGGTCTGTTTGTCTCGTCCTCGACAACAACGATAGTGTTGTGGCTTTTAATTTCTTTTTATTAATTACCCACTTGTAAACTTATGTTCACTGTTGTTTTTTATTAATATAGTATTTGTATTAAATCTATATTCATTGAGTTGAATCGAGAATCGAGTATAAAAACAGACCCGAGAACTGGAATCGAAAATTGAATCGAGAATCGAAATCGAATCGATTTGATAGCTTGTGAATCGAAATTGAATCGATCTGGAACATCTGAACCGATACCCAGCCCTAGTATGTGTGCTTGTTGTCAGTGAAGATTACTTTTCAGAAACACGCTCAAGCGCAGGATATGTGTGCTTGATTCTTCTCAAAAGTGACAGCCCTAATAAGAAGATCCTTTATAAAGACAGTATATTATGCGTATACAGACAGGAGCCATCTTAGAAAACAGTCTCGATAAGTCGAGCAATGAATGTCGTGCTATATACATTTGACACCCCTATAATCGCTCCCACTCTGAAGTGTTGCTAAACTCAATGGAAAAGCTAACCAAGCCAAAGTAAAGTGAGCTGACTCAACCTTACCTGTAGGGTACTATGCAATGGAAAAGTGCCATTAGGGTGCAAAACCCCTTTAACCATAAAACAGGGTTAAAATGACGTGCTGTCTCTGATATATTATATATAACTGCAATATAAAAACTTAAGATTTACATTACCATAACATCTTCACTCTGAAGAGTCGCCCAGCTTCTTCTAACTCAGTCAAGTCTTTTAGAGAGAGTGATAGAGGTAATGTGATTAGTAGCTACTGAATACACTACAGTTTATACATTTAGTACATTACTTAATTACTTGCCATTTACCTTTCATTCTGTACCTTGACTGGATAATCCATCCATTCGCTGACCTTTAATAAAAAATACAAAGATAAACTTAATAATTAACACCTGTCACCGGTATCAACTGGCAGAAATTCACTCTTACCATACATCATGTGAAAGAACTCAGAAAATCACTCTGATGGGCCTACAAAAAGAGAAATAATAAAAGGGAAAAACACTGTGATTAGGCAAGGTTTAAGCAAAACATTAGTTTGACTCCAGCCATGTAAAGCTATAAGTGCTTGGCCTGCTTGCAATGTCTGCTTAAACACAAACATAACCCTCTCACTAAAATAAAAGTATAACTCTTACATAAAGATAAATATAAGGGATGTCAAAATGCATTAGATATAAACATTTTAAATATATTAATAAAGCACACCACCTGTTGCCAGAAAGCTGCTTTTATATATATAATTTACATGCAGATGTAACAGTTACATTACAATGTCTGTGAAAATGTCTGTACACGTTATTTTTCTAGAATTATTTCTCAAGTGACTGTTAGGCAACATAAATGTATTGACTTTTTTAAACAAATCGTATTTTTTTAAATTATAAATTAACTGCATAAATAAGTGCCTTATTAATCACTGTTCCTTTAAGTACATGCTTCATAAGGTTAACCAGAATAATATAAACTGAAAGATTCTGAACAGTTTTGTGCATTGTGCAATAACATTAGATTAAGACATAACGTTACTTACAAAAACACCCAAGAAAAATTAAGCATCAAACCATAGTAAACTGCAAGCTACACGATTACTACGACAAAAACTTGCAAACCTCCCTAACAGTAATGACTAATTAGGCTGTAACAAACTAGACAAAAAGAAACCTATGCAAAATATATTAAATATTTAAAACTTACGTCTAAAACCCCGCTGTGCTGTTGTCATCTTCTCAGTCCTGTCAGATTTTCCCGGTCATTTTTGTTCTTCTGCGCTTTTGGCCTGAGTGGCGGTTGACACCTGAAGGGTAATTAGCGCCTCCTACTGGACTGGGTGTAGCGCTTTCAATAGGCAGTGGAGGAAATTTTTATTATATGCTATGTTCTTTTGACTATTTATTGTTAATTAAGCAATACATTTAACACGATTTAATGATAATAATAATATGTAAATTCGCTAAAAAAAGCACTATACTAAAAGATATAAAAGCAACCAAATAAATAACATTAGGTTATTTATTTATTTATTTATTAACTTTACCAATCCCCGCACAAATAAAAGTAAAAAACTAAAATAAACTAAAATAATAAAATAAAATAATAATGTAATTGATTTGTGATTATTAATAATAATCATATCAACTTATCACTGTTTGTTAATATACACAGACTTAGTTGGCAGTTTTCTGACTAAAGAAGTCATTTTTGTTAAAAGTAATTAAAATAGCTGTTGATTCCCCATAATGATCATACATTTCAAATCTTCTTGAACACTCACTTACATATTTAAAGAGCACCAATTATGCTAATAAATTAGCACGTTAGCACATTATTGTAATATCCCATAGTAGCCTACATACATGTTATTAAAACTTGAACTAATGCACTGTGAGTCTTATAAATTGCTTACATACCTCACCGATTTCTGCATGTCTGGAAAACGCTCGGATTTAGTTCCTGTCTCCGCCTCCCAAAATGTCTAGTGTATTCGGATTGGTCAGATGACTACTCAACTGTTATTGGTCAACTGGGTTCGGCGTGTGTTTGAAAGGTTACGCCCCTGACTACGCGTTGGTTTTCCGGTTCTGACTGAGAGTCACAGGCAACGTAAACAAGCGCTATATTTCTCTATAAACGATGGTGTCTGTACTGCCTTACCACTTCAAGCTCGATCCAGAGAGTTCAGACGGCCGTTACGATATAAACGATCTCCGTCAATGAACGCGATTGGATTTAACTTTTTTAGGTGTCCTTAGCTCTGCCAGAATGCTAAACGAAGACGAAAATGTGTTGCAAAGACATCCAAAAGGTAATTATAACGTACTACATTACTTTGCAAACTATATGGAAACACCAAATGTAGCACATAGAAAGTAGTTTTTGAAATGATTATAAAACTATTTCACTTATTAACATTATTTTACTATAGTAAACTTTATTATAAAAGCCTGCTTACATACTATATTACTGTGCAAACTATATGGAAACACCAAATGTAGCACATAGAAAGTATTTGTTGAAATGATTATAAAACTATTTCATTTGTTAACATTATTTTACTATAGTAAACTTTATTATAAAAGACTGTTACATACTATATCACTGTGCAAACTATATGGAAACACCAAATGTAGCACAAAGTATTAATTGAAATGAATGTTCTACATTATTTCACTATGGTAAACTCTTTTATGAAAGACTGCTTACTTATAAGTGCTATGTTTTTACTTATTAGGTTTTAAGGAGAATGCAACATGTTCCAGGGCCTCTTACCTGCGTGATTCATCATCCAGGTTTTGCACAAATTGTCTAAATCCCTACACACAGAACATTTATTGTACCGACTATAAGCCTTTGAGGTGCAGGACTAGAGTAAGTTTTATTACATTTTTAAACCAATAACACTAAAGTATCATTATAGTAACAAAGTACCCAAAAGAACAAAAGATGTAACTTTAAAGAAAATATAATAGTCAGTCAAAAGTTTTTTTTATTTATTACAAATATATATTTAAATGTTAAACAATATACAAATAAACATACTTTAGTAACCATATTGTGCTCTTGTTTCAAAAATTGTTCAATTCATTTCTTACAGCTATCTATTCAGATAAATGGCATATCAAAGCTTTGTCAGCTGGTGCTATTTAAGACGACACTATAAGGTTATCATCCTGTCGTGTGTTGTTCTCCAGATACGCTTGGAGCTTCCTGATCAGATCGGTCACAATTTTGGCTTTCGACGACCCCTGCACTGAAGATGGCATGCAATCATGTCCTCCTTTGAAGGTCTCTCAAACTGTGATGCCAGGTCCATTGGAATCAGGGCTTCCTTCAGCTTATCTTCAAATACCTCATCAAACACAAGCCTGATCACATCCTCCACATAACTGTAGAAATATTGCAGTCAATAAATCTTTTGTTTTGATCATTTATTTCCCTGCTTCATACATTAAGTTTTTAATTATGAATGTATTTGAAATAAAACATTACTGCTTACGGTATGTCACTTGTGTGTTTTGGGAACATAGCCTTGTACTTTCCCTCTCCTGCTTTTGTTACGGCTTGGTGACACTGTAATGGATGGCTGCAAGGTACAAATACCTGTAAAATATAAACAAGCAATTAATTTATTGTAAAAGTAAATACTGCTTTATATAACACAGTTACTAAAATACTTAAATACCTGCACAGCATTCCAATAAATGAGAAAATCAAAAATTTTTTGCTGCAAATCTGAAATCTCAGGCTACGGACAGCAAAGGCATCCACTGATGATGGTGATGGAAACATTGTGAAACGATGCTACTGCCTGGGTTCCTATTATTATGCAGAGAAAAAAAACTTTGTCATCATCAGTTATACATCTAAGACTGGTAGTGGTTTCACTAGCTAAATACATCATATGTGTTACACACCTTTGCTCCTCATATGCCAGTCTGACTCCTTGTACTGTGTGTAATGATGTTGCATGTTTGCATACAGTGTAGAAGGATGTGTCCAGCTGCGAATCTAGGATATAGACAAATAAAACAAACATGTATTCAGTCAAAAAGACATATTATAACAATAGAGTACAACGACTATAAATCGTTAGACTATTCATTAAAACGTAAATGTATTACATATTACATGGCCCAACATTAGCAACACACATTATGTGTTTACTTCGTTTCAAAATCTAAGAAAGCTTCAAGTAAATACAACAGTAAAACACATATAACTTTAAACAAATCATCTGTACTTAGAGTTTCTTGAGTTTGATCATGAGAACAAATTTTACTGGTAACAGTTTAGCTGGCATTTGTATTTGTATTTAGCTTAGCAACTTAGCAAGTTTGTAAACATGTCTAAACCAACATCGATAAAAAAAACGATAGTCTGCATAATTCAACATACACCCCAGATAGCACACGTACGTCTCAGATACGTCTTGTAAAGATCTTTACATCTGCTGACGATCGTCTTTGAATAATACGTCTTCCATATCTCTACAAGACGTATTTAAGATCTTAAAAAATTCTAAATCCTACCTGCCTGCAATGCATCTCCGTTTGGTCTTGAATCCGATCAAACGCAGACGAATCAGCAAAGACCTCCAACTAATTTCATTTTTTAAATAAATGTCGTTTAATTGTTTTAAAAATATAGTCAACATGTTTTTAAGGGTTGGCATTAATTTTGAAGCAAAAAATATAATTAATAAAAGCCCATATCACGTATAATAAAAAACAATGTAGGCATTTTGCGTTTAATCCAAAACGTTAAAAAGGCACTTACCGTAGATAAAGCACCATGCACAAGAAAAGGTGATCTCATACTCTTTCTGACTACAAAATATTAACAAATACAAAACACACAAGAACATCATTGCCAACAGCCACTGCCCCTCTGACTGTTTTATCAGTCTGAAATGAAAAAAGTTATACATTTAATTAAATAAAACAATTGCCAACAAGCTGATTATCTTAAGGTGACCCTGCTTACTGCAATTCCTGCTTATTATAATTACTGGGTGTGACTCACATTAAGTGTGTTTGTCAACAGTTATATATCTAAGGTTGAAACTTTTGATAGTTTTTGACCCCACGCCATCCATTGAAATTGTGTAACACACCTTGCATTTTCACAACATTTAGTTTAAAAAAATCATCTGAACAAACTCTGAGCAAACCAAAGGTGATTTTAAGAATGTTTATATAGATGAAGAAACCTCATAAAAAATTGAAAACACAATACACAATCATTTGACCAGGTTTAATCCAGCATCACAGCATGAATTATATTGACTAGTTTGTTTACCAAATTTGAATAAAATGTTTAACCTATGTGTTAATATGATTACAGCCACAGTGTAACAAAATACTGCAAAGCTATTGATCAAGTTCTCATTACATTACTTCACAAGACCCAAAGCTGATCAGGACACTTTAAGAGCACTGTAACGTAGTAACCGCTGAAAGAACCATGTAATACTGTGAATATAATGACAAACTGTTCCATAACACTTAGATGTGACTTTAATTACAATACAACATACTCTTTCTCATACTCAGGGTTTTTAAACTGTGGGTGAAGACCCACTTGTGGGTCGCATCGTAAGATAGTGAGTGCTGCATTGTAGTAATGGTTTGTCCAATTAATTATTAGCAATGGTTTTGATATACTATAAGATTACACCTGTCTAAAGCCCATAATACATGGCACGATTTTTGGCTGTCCCAGATGAAAGATTACCAATCGTGAAACAATTGTGGAGATTTCTGTGATCGTGGCTCTTAATTGGTGGTCCTATCTCATACAGTGTGAGAGGTTTAAAGACGTCTGTTTTCCCAGTCCTGGGACCAAAGACACCTACGATAGTTTTATGACAGTGTAAGAAGTTCAGCATGATCAACGCACATCAACAATGTGTTTGCTTCTACGACCTGCATACCTGTATTTGTGTACCACTAGCGCATGTTGATGATCATCTAAAAGCTTCTTTTTACCATCTTATTCCTATTTATATAATATAACTTATTAGTTTTACATAGGAATACTTTACCGTGACGATTATTGAGCAGTACTACCACGTGAAACTATTTATCACTAATAAACACCCAGTGTTAGCTTATAGCCCAATAGCATCCACACGGTGGAGGCTGAAGCTAGCTTTTTCCGATCTAATGGCGGATTCATCTGATATATGCTTTTCTGACCTATCCTCACCTGAGCGGGAAGCTGTGGAGGAGTTGTTTCCCGGTTTTAGCAGATCCAAGGCGAGGTACAGCGCCCACTTCACGTCCTCGACCCGAGGACGAGACAAACAGACCCAGTCCCGGTAGATGTGAAAGTCGGCACACCTCTGATCTACTGGCTGTCCTTCAACGTTATGCCCAGCTGATACCTGACCAACGATCACCGGCAGAACCGCTTAATCTCCGCTAAATCTCCATTTCCGTTCTCCCAAGGGTTTTTCCCTCCTAGGACTTATTTTTCCTCGGATAAAAGCACGGGGTTTTTTTTTCTCCTAGGGGGTTTTTCACCCCGGGGAGGCAGCCTTTTTGGGCTTTACCTAGCTTCCTCTTCTATACGTTGCTTTAGTAATACGTGCAATTATAATATTGAGACATAGCCGCAGCAAATTTAACTGCTCATGCTTTCATGTATTTTGTTATGCTATCTGTCGTTTTCTGTGCTTTTCACTGCTTCTATTTATGTAAAGCTGCTTTGAAACAATTGACTTTTGTGAAAAGCGCTATATAAATAAAATTGAATTGAATTGAATTGAATTGAATGACAGATGTCGCAGCTTCAGATGCAATAGGTGTCTTCATCGACAGTCTACTGCTGAAGTTTAAACAATCCTTGTCACACAGTGTGATAAGGTCTTATTGGATTGCAAAAATCCTGCTGTGTATCCTGGGCTTAATATGTTGTGGAATGAAAAGTTTGGAAACCCCTGCTTAACACAAAGTCTCATTTAAAGTTTATAAGAACTTTTGCAATAGACCGACACTAAACGAAACTGATGGCAGATGAGGTGTTGGGATGACAATGGGCCAGAGTTGAATCTGTGCATCTTAGCAGATCACAGGCAGGTTTCTCCTGAAATGCTTAAGAAAAGAAAGGAAAAGATGTTAGAACATTTTTAAGGAAATTTAAATAATTCTCACAATCAATATTGGACTATACAATAAATTATTACCAATGCAATAACATGCAAACAGACCTGTCAACCACCTTAATAATATATACTACGCGGTAGGCATGGGCTGGTTACCAGTTTTAAGGTACACCGTGGTTTTAAACAGTCAAGGTTACAAAACCACTAAAATGGTCTGTGAAACCGTCTCCAAGGTATGAACTGTATTTATACAAAATTCATTAAGTCATGTGATTGATTTGATGTTTACATGTAATATACATTTCGAAAATATTATATATAATATAATTTAAAGGCTTTATTTTTACCTGCCATTTAAAAATAAAAAAATTTAGTGTAGCAATGGGAATACCGCAACACTGTGAAACCGTGGTATTTTTGCTAAAGGTAATCATACCGCCAGAATCTTATACTGGCCCATGCCTACTAAGCGGTTGTACCATGTGTTAGAAACATCAAGATTCTCAAATTTTTAGGGCTAGCGCAATACCACAGTTTTGGCTATTCTTCATGTTCTCTAGGGCAGTTATTTTGCCCCAGTGACAGAAACAGCGACAGTAATCAAATAATTCATTACCTTATCTACATGTGGGTAGAGGCCCACAGGTGAAGGAAGATTTTTGGCCTGCACTTTCACAGCTGGTAAACATGGATTGTGGTGGGCTAGTGACAGAATGAAGAAGATCAGTTTAAAATGTGCTTTACAACCAGAGGTTGCATTATTTTAACAGACAAGGGCTGTAAGAAAATTGTCAAAATCAATAATAATATGAGCCAACAGCCAAACAATAACAACTAAACTCAATCAACTATCTTAATCTGCCTGAACTCAAATCTTGTGGTCTATAAAGTGGGAGTTTATCTGTGTGTAATTCAACCATCATGTTAGACTGAAGGAATTGCAGTTATCATTAGATTTCCCGACAGCACTGGACAAATGACTTCTCACACTCAGTGTGACTTGAGACAAAGGATAAACAAAGACATTGAGTATGTTTACATGCACATAATAAGAGGACAATTATCTTATTATGATATTATAAAAATCAGCTTATTACATTAACATGTTTCAAGCGTTTTAATTTACTTTTATTTGTGAAGTTTATCTATCACAGGTGGAGACATACGCACATACGAAACGGCAAAAAAGACTTTAAAATCTGGTTTAAGGGCAAAAAAACTACCTGTGCCAATCAGTTTTTGCCATTTATGGGCTTTACCCTATAAAAGAAAACCATTTTATGCATTTAAATGACCTTACACGTTATCAGTTTATTAAGCGTTTAGACTATGTAGACACACTCACTGTGCACTAAAATTAAAAAATTGGTTAACACGACCACTCGTGGTGGCTTCACTCAGAGGTTGGAGAAGACAACCGGTGGACTAAACATCAAGCCTCTGCACGATTCAGGTAAGTGGAATAAAATACATTGTAAATAAACCTTATTAAAACAGATTGTGAAGTCATTCATTCAAAACTTGCTATGACCTAAGCCTAAATGACTTATTTTCTTTTTAGAATTAAGACAACCTTAGCAGGAGAGCCCCAGCAGTAACTTTCTCTCAAGCAGATGAGCAATAAGTTGCTTTGTATGAACACCACCCTAACAATCAAGGTAAAAGAGCATTAAACATTAAAGGTATTGCGGAGAATTTAGGTTTTCCGGGTGGATCATCAAGACTCTTGTCCTCCTAGTTGTCAATCTGGAGTGTTGCGCAATTGCATTTTTTTTTAAAGCGGAGACGGCGGTTTTTTTTTAAATTCGAGAAAATCCTCCACTACACCTTTAAGTGGAACATTTATATAGCATGCTGCTTATAGCTAGTGAGAAAGATAATCTAATTGATCTACCATGCATATCCTTCAAATAACTTAACAGAACAACTGAACATGTATAATATAATTTAATATGTACATTATTAATAATAATTGTTAATAATATTTAATATTTGTGAAATTATATACTTGTGAATTCATTATATTTGCAATGTTTATACATTACCTGTTTTTAGGTAAACAGATTATCCATCAGTGGGTGCCTCAAGGTCGGCTCTGTAAATACTGTATTCTGCATGTTTCCGAGCACACGTTTTCCAGGACACACTAATATTAAACAGAAAAACAACATAAATCAGTGTTAAACACAAACAAATTTTAGGTAAATTAAATAAGGTTTTCATTTTCAATCAATATAAAAGAAATAAACGCAATAAAATACAATGTCAGTGACGTAATAAATATGTGTAAATTTACACGCATCATTTATTAAGCATTATAAAAAAATCCAGCAATATGATTAAACTTTGGTTATTTGTTATTATCCCTGCATTCAAATGGTTGCAGGTTGGAGCAGGAAGTTAACCCTTCTGTCGCGCAAGCGCGAGCATAGACAGTGGTCGCGAGGCCATTCGTACGTCACGTGAGCGCCATTTTCATGATATGACCGTTTTTCCTCAGGCACACTTCAACATTTTCTTCGCATTTAACATCATTATTAACATGTAAATAATATAATTCGTAAACATAACGTTTATGTTAATTTATAATATGTTTTTTTTTATTATTGTTGGCTTTAAGTTAATTTGTCTGTCAGACTCAGTTTGTTCGTGTTGGTAAGTAACTTAACGTTATTAACGTTACGCTAGCCTTTTGTCATGTATGTGTTGTTAGAAACTGATAAAAATACGAATTAATTCACAGATATAAATAACTTTATAGCTAATACAACTGATAAAATATATTAACTTAATTATCAAACCACTTCGCTATAAAACTTTAAGGCTTCTTGTGAATACCGGTCGTTTACATAACGTTAACTTACGCCAAGCAAGTCGGACGGGAAGATTGATACATTTTATAACTCAAGTAACTTTAAGTTAAACAGGGGCTGGTCTAGGCTAACTTAGCAAATGTTTACCCCACCACCGCTGAGAAAACGGTTACATGTTCAACGTGCCTTGCCTTCAGGATTTGCAGCTCGATTTTGGCTTGCATTGATAAACGTTACAAACAAACAAACCAAAAAAAGAATGATCATATACGACAATCAATCTTTAGATCCACTAACTTACATGCATAACATAATGTTGGTTACTTACCTCTACTGATGAAACTCCTTCGTCAGCGTTGTAACTTCACATGTTGGTTTTGGTAAATCACACGAGGCCAAAGATCGAGGTGAAAAAGAGAAATAAATCGTTCTGCGATCGTTTAACGCGATGAGACACGAAGCCTTAAAAGCCACAGGCTACTCCAGCCCAAAGATTAGTGTAGCCCTTGTGTCCGGCTTCACGTGGCTTAGCCTTAAAGGAGCATTTTACCCGTAGAAACATGAATCTTTATTGAAAGTGTCTCATATTTGTAGTCCAAATGTAACATACATTTAGAATTTGGTGACTATTTGACCGAGAAAAGAGGTGTTTGTAGTCTCACTCCCTCAACAAAGATATTGGACTTCCTTCTTTCAATGATGCAAAATGATGATTTTTACATCATTGAAAGAAGGAAGTGCAACACTGAAATCTGTATTTCTCCTGTCTCAGTGGCAACTGAGAAAATTATGCATGACCATTCAAAAACATGACTGGGGTTCTAACTATACAAAGCTTTATGCAAATGGGTGAAGTGTCCCTTTAACCAGTATGACATCACAGTACCGCCTGATTACACTGTTTCGTGGGCTTTTGAATCACTCTCGCGGTACTTCAATGTTTGCCCATGTGTGCCTGAAGTCAATCACTCATGCTTGTAACAGGGGTAGCGTTTGTGCGCTCAGTGATTTAGGGTGTTACAAAACAAGATTATTACATGAATATTATCAATTAGTATTGTAATAAAGCTTTTTAAATGTTTGTTAATGATTAAGTGTCATTAACAAACTCTGATTTAAAACATCAATATATATGCTACGTAAATTTTCCTTAAATCATCAAAACATCCAAATTCAATGAAACAAAAACAACAACAATGTATTTAAGATGAGACACATTTAGCATTTATAATTTTTTCTCTCTTTTTTGTTTGACTTTGTTTTCTACAGTAGCCTGTTAACAGTAGACCAAAGGTATGATGATCAATTATAAATGCAATATGGTTGAAAGGTCAGTAAACAAACAACAAAAAGGTAATTTCTTAATAGAATGTCTATACATTTTTTGCTTTTGTTACATATTTCATACATCAAAATCATTAAACGTTAATAATTATGTATTCCAACTTGTTGCAGCTTGACAAAAATGTAGCTTGAAGGAGAAGGGACAGCTGAGTAACAAAGTCCTGGTATGCAGACGACGATACTATTACACTGACAAGAGTGTAATGATGATGGAGACACAAGCCAGAGAAAGGGGGGACCAAACACCAGGCCAGAATTCTGCATGAGTCAGGTAAGCATAATGAGTTACAGCAGTGGTTCTCAACTCTGTTCATGGAGTCCCACTGCTCTGTGCATTCTGTATGTCTCTTTGATTTGACAGACTGAGGCTGCGTCCAAATATCACTTTGTGCATCCTATCGTGCATCATGTTCTGGATGTAAAGCATGAGACTTTTAATTGTATGTTAACATTTCTATGGTGTTCACTGCATTATTGTTATGCATTTTGTGAAACATCTGCAACATTGTGTCGTTTATTTAGGGACTACTGAATAAATAATACACTTTAATAAAGCTACATACTCAAAACAAAGAGCTTTTTTACAGGAGCAAAGAATTCTGCATCTAAAAGTTTGATATAAGCAAATGTTCATTTCAGAGTGTTCATTTTATTTACAGAAAAACTTAAAAATGTTAAATATAAATTAAAAGTAGTAAATAAAACACAAATACGTTTTGGTGCAAATTGCTGGCACTACCTGGATTGAAATTTTTACCCATGCTAAGTGTGTCCCATCGGATGAATAATTCTACATGCACGCTTGGGATCTTCACGCCCACTAGAATACTTAGGCCAAATACAAAAAAAACCCGTAATGTAAGTAGTCTAGTGCAAAGACAACAAGTGTGAACATTTGGACACAGCCTCAGTTCAGTTCATGAAGATCTCTACTAATGAGCTGATGATTTGAATAAGGTGTGTTAAATAAGGAAGACATACAAAATGTAAATAGCAGAGGACCTCAAGGAACAATGTTTAGGTACAGTTACACTGTATAAAACATTAACTAAACAGACAAATTATTTGTCATAGCTTCAATAAACAAAAGAATGTCACCTGCATAGTAGTGTACCCTACTACACTTGGTCTCTGCAACAGTCCAGTTTAGTTCATGGTAGGGGGGCATATTTAGAAACATAAATATTTTCAAATTATTTGCGACCCTTACAAAGACACTAATTTCCCACAGCCAGCAACAGCACAATGTTTGTCTGACATCACAATCTTACTGTTATTACAACTTTATGATTGTCAACAACTACTACTTTAGACTGAACACCAGTGGGCGGAGCCAACGATATAATGATGTGCTGTGTCTTTCTGTGGGGGAGGTCAAATGAAAATTAATTTAGCTAGTGACATCACTACTCCAGCCATTTTACATTCGTAAAAGAAGAATGCTGTCTGCGATTCACTTGTGTTTCCATGATTGCAAAAACCTTTATCGAAGTACATATACAATTGTTTAAGTGTCATAATTAAAACATGCCTAAATTGGCAGTGACCCTGGCTTAAGTCGATACAAAACTCAAGTGCAAATCATGACACTCCTATTAACTGTAGTTTTGCAAATTATTGTAACACCGATATCAGATATGAATAGTGTCTTATGTAAATATAAAAAGATCAGAACAAAAAATGAATATAGTCAAAAAAATATGATCTGTGCATTAAGATTTGCATTGTAAATGCAGTCTTATTGTTACGAAAAAACTTGGTTATTGCTGGAATCATGAATGGTCTGAATAGGATTTGAGTTTGTTTACTTGTGAAACTTACCTGCACCACCATTTACAGATCCAGTGGGTGCAGATCATCATACAGATGGTTCAAGTGTGGATCCACCTAATATTCAAGGTAAAAGAGCATTTGTTCACAGCATTATCTAAGAAAACATATCACTAGATATTACATATTAGATGTTAATGTCTGACTCTGATCCATACGAAACAGATTTTCTGTCCTGGGACACTCGGCTAACCATCAAGAAAGAACACAGTAGGTTAACAAGAATCTGACCTCACGTTTGATCATTACAAAATTATGGCAGTACATTACACATTTAAGGACTGTTATTCCTCTGGCTGATTTAAAAATACCCAAAAGTTCTTAAAAAGAAGTAGCCCTAGTTATTTTGGCTTGTTAAACATAAACTATATAGACATAACTATTGCGACACCTCCTTCTAATAAACAGGTTTAAATACTTTACTTATTTCCATGAGCACAAATCTTAATGCTACAGCATATGATATTCTAGAAAAACCGTTTGATGCTAAATTTATAGCAAGAGTTTTGGCAGGGCCCTTTTCAATACCAACTTAAGAATGACCCTACAAACAAAGTAAGGTTCAAACAGAAAATTAGTGATTCAGTCTGGTGTGGAAGAACTTTGACTGGTCTGAATAGACCTTAACTCAGCTAAGACCTTTGATATGACTCAAAGGTTTTTAGCCAAAAACTCATCACCTAAACCTATCAATGACTTGTACAAGAAGCTGTAGTCATTTCGGAACAGAAAAAGGCACTTACAAAACTGTTGCAACAAAAATCAAAATTCTTTGTAGTGGTATTATATGGTATAGCATTTTTATTTGTTTTGATTGGACATACTGGAATAAATAAACATGTTTATTAGAATGAGGCCTCCCAATACTTTTGTCTAGTGTATTTGCCACAGACAGGGTAACGCAATCCTTAGAGTGTGCTTCTTTGTAAATGTGACAAATGAAAATGACCTGATCCATCATTTCCAGCTCCAGTGGGCATCCTTTATCCATCCAGACCCTCATACAGATGGTTGGAGTTTTGATTCACCTAAAGTACCATGCAAGGTAAGAGAGCATTTGTTGACGCTGAGAGAAAGACGCTGAAGGAGACGCTGAGAGAAAGACGAAGAGAGGAGTCGCAAGCCCGAAGCTCCGTTGAGCTTATCAGCTAAATCCTATTTTTTCACTATCTTATTCCTATCTATATAATATAACTTATTAGTTTATCTTAGGAATACTTTACCTTGACGATTACTGAATTGTATTACTAAGCGAAACGATTTTATCACTAGTAACACCCAGTTTTAGCATATAGCCCTCTAGCATTTCTTACTGTCTGTTTACTTAAACCTGCCTTCTTTGGCGATCTAATGGCGGATTCATCCGAGGTATGCTTTTCTGATCTGTCCACACCAGATCGGGAAGCTGTGAAGGAGGTGCTGCCCGGCCTTCGCAGAGTCAGCGTGCCTCACATCACCCTGACCACAGACACTCGTAGGCGGCCGAGGCGTACTGCGAGCCAGCACCCGTCGCGATGCAGCTTCACGGACCGCGTTCAGGCGAACGGAGACGCCATCGCCCAGCATGAAAACGGTAAGACTCCGCTTGTCATTGTAACCTGCACTACCTGCCACATGTACAGTTTAGCTTCTTCCGTCAGCATAGAGGGGTTTTCATGTGCTAAGTGTATTGAAGTAGTAAGGCTGACGGAGAAGGTTGCTGAACTTGAAGCGCGCATCCGAACGTTAGTTGAGGACAGTAAGACCGCTAATGTTAATGTTACAAACACTGTTTCGGGTGCGCCTAGTGTTAAGCGTAATACACATGGCTCGGTTCCGACTTCAGAGTCAAGGCGGCTGACTAACTGGGTGACTGTCAGGCGGCATAGTCACATTCGGCACCCAAATCACGCTCCTGTTTTAATATCAAACAGATTTTCTCCACTCAGCAATACACCGGCTGAGACGTCTGTTAAAAGTGCCCTGGTTATTGGAGATTCTATACTCAGGAACGTTGACATTGAGGCACCAGCCACCATAGTCGATTGTATACCGGGAGCCAGAGCGTCTGACATTAGATCCAAATTAAAAGTGCTGGCTAATGCTAAACGTAAGTTTTCTAAGATTGTTATTCACGCCGGCACGAATGACACCAGACTCCGCCAGTCGGAGATCACCAAAGATACTATTAAAGAGGTGTGTGAAATTGCAAAAACAATGTCAGACAATGTAATTTGCTCTGGTCCCCTCCCCGCCTACCGGGGGGATGAAACTTACAGTAGATTAGTGTCTCTTCATGGCTGGATGTCAAAGTGGTGCCCTCAGCATAACGTAGGGTTTATAGACAATTGGAAGCATTTCCGGGGAAGACCTGACCTGCTAAAGAGAGATGGCCTCCATCCGTCTCCGGAAGGTAGTGCTATACTCTCTAGAAATCTGACCAATAGTCTTACTTTTGATATAGTCTGACTATCCAGGGCCCAGGTCAGGAAACAGACAGATAGGCTTACCCATCAGTCTGTTAGCTGCCTTGACATGTCAAGATCACATATATCCCAGCACATAGAGCCTTTTTTACCAGAGTACCAACACATCTCGACTGTGTCTGTTCCTCGAACAAATAAATACAGAGCACCGTCTACCTCGTCTCGTACAAATCTTATTAACATAAAATTAGACCACAATACATTAAAAGATGAAACTCAAATGTTAAAATTCGGCCTTCTTAACATTAGATCGCTTACCAATAAAGAACCTATTATCAATGAAATAATTACTGACCAAAACTTAGATGCACTCTGTTTAACAGAGACCTGGCTTAAAGCAGACGATTACATCAGTTTAAACGAATCCACCCCACAAGACTATTATTATAAACACGTTCCTCGTCTAAAAGGGAGAGGGGGTGGTGTAGCTACAATATACAACAAAATGTTCAAAGTAAACCATAAATCAGAACTAAAATTTAATTCGTTTGAAATAATACTGTTAAACATGGAAATAACTGATCGTAACAACAAACAGCTTTCGTTCATTTTAGCTACCATATATAGGCCTCCGGGCCACCACACAGATTTTCTTAAAGAAATAGCAGACTTCCTATCTGAGCTTACAGTCACTGTAGACAAAGCTCTTATCGTTGGTGATTTTAACATCCATGTGGATAACTCAAAAGATGCATTAGGACGTGCGTTTATGGATGTTCTAAATTCTCTCGGTATTAAACAAAACGTGTCTGGACCCACGCATACTCATAAGCACACATTAGACTTAATTCTGTCACTCGGACTCAATATTAATGACATCGAAATATCACCCCAGAGCGATGCCGTTTCAGACCATTGCCTTGTGTCATACACAATACTTCTAGATAGGACCGTTCAGTCTACAACATGCTACAGATTAGCCAGAACAATAATTTCCACCACTAAAGATAGCTTTATTAGCACTCTTCCAGACCTGTCTCAAATGAAACATGTAGCAGATAACCGTGAAGATCTGGATATTATAATAGAAAACCTGAACAACGTTTGCTCTAGCACGATGGATGCCGTTGCTCCCATACGAAAAAAGAGAATCAAAGAAAAAACGCCAGCTCCATGGTATGACCATCATACTGCAGCCCTTAAAAAAGTAGCTAGAAAAATGGAAAGAAACTACCGAAACACAAAGTTAGAGGTATGGCGTTCAGCATGGAAAGAGAGTGTTCAACACTACAGACAGGCTATTAAAACCGCCAGATCTACCTATCTCAGTACGCTTATTAAAGAAAATCATAACAACCCTCGTTTCCTCTTTAGCACAGTTGCGAAACTGACTAGAAACAAAGAACAAACAGAAACCAATAGTAAATTCCAACACAATAGTAACGACTTCATGAACTTCTTTACTAACAAAATTATTTCTATTAGGGAAAACATAGAAACTACGCAAGCAGCCACCACTCTACCCAATAGTACATTGACCACTAGATTATCATACGAACATCTTGAGACATTTAAACCTACTACAATAGAAGAGCTCTCTAAATTAGTAACGTCATCTAAATCATCGTCCTGTATATTAGACCCTATTCCCACAAAATTACTAAAAGAAGTATTTCATGTAGTGTCCGACACGGTACTAAATATCTTTAACTCATCGCTAGAATTAGGATACGTTCCAACAGCTTTCAAACTAGCAGTTATTAGACCGCTCATTAAAAAACCAAACCTTGACCAGGGAGATCTTAATAACTTTAGACCAATCTCAAATCTACCTTTTCTTTCTAAAATATTAGAAAAAGTAGTGGCAAGCCAGCTACGCACATTCATAGCGAATAATAATACATATGAAAAGTTCCAATCAGGATTCAGGCCCCACCATAGCACAGAGACAGCGCTGCTTAGAGTTACAAATGACCTCCTATTAACATCCGATCGTGGTCAAATCTCAATCCTTATATTACTAGACCTTAGTGCAGCCTTTGACACAATAGATCACAGAATCCTACTCAATAGACTAGAAAACTATGTTGGCATCAGTGGTCAGGCGTTAGCCTGGTTTAGATCGTATCTAACCAATCGATATCACTTTGTTTATGTAAATGAGGAAGAGTCACATCACTCCCCCGTTAAATACGGCGTACCTCAGGGATCAGTTCTAGGCCCTATCCTATTCTCGTTATATATGTTACCTCTAGGAGACATTATCAGGAAACATAACATAAGTTTTCACTGCTATGCGGATGATACCCAGCTTTACATCTCGTCACATCCCAGCGAAACCCACCAGTTTGCTAAGCTAACAGACTGCATTAGTGATATTAGGGACTGGATGGCACATAACTTTCTTATGCTAAACTCCAATAAGACAGAGATACTTATTATTGAACCAAATCGCTCCAAACATAATATGTCAGATTACAAGTTGCCCATAGATGGCTGCACGGTGGTGCCATCTTCCACGGTTAAGAATTTAGGCGTAATGTTTGACAGCAATCTATCTTTCGATAGTCATATCTCCAACGTCTGCCGCACAGCATTTTTCCATCTTAGAAATATCTCAAAAATACGCCATATCCTGTCTGCATCAGATGCAGAAAAGCTTATCCATGCTTTTATGACCTCTAGAATAGACTATTGTAACTCGTTACTCGGGGGATGCCATGCAAATCAGGTAAACAAGCTACAGCTGGTTCAAAACGCCGCCGCAAGAGTGCTTACTCGATCTAAAAAGTATGACCACATTAGTCCAATTCTGGCATCTTTACACTGGCTACCAGTTAAATATCGCATACAATTTAAAATATTACTAATCACCTACAAAGCCTTAAATGGCCTAGCGCCCTCGTATATAAAAGAACTACTATCAGAATACAATCCACCACGTAAACTGCGATCACAAAATTCGGGTTACTTAATTATCCCTAGAATATCAAAAGTGTCTAAAGGTGGTAGATCCTTTTCCTACTTAGCCCCTAAGCTCTGGAATGATTTACCAAATAATGTTCGAGTATCAGACACAGTCGAACAATTTAAATCTAAACTTAAGGCATTCTTCTTTAACAAAGCATTCACATAGAATGTCCAGTAAATGTACTTTTCCCGCAGTAGTTATTTTGTCTAGAACAAAGCACTCACATACCTCATACGGGTAATTTACTCTTGCCGCAATAGTTAGCCTGTCTGGAACCGAGCTGAATTAAACCACTATAATGTATGACACTTGCATTACATGCGAACGGCCCCTACGCTAATAGAATTCTGTTTTTGTCTCCCTGTCTCGTCCTCGACTCTGAGGACAATGAGACAAACAGATCCAGTTCCTGTTGCTGTGAAGGTCATCGCACCACTAATCAACTGGCTGTCCTTCAACGTGACGCCCAACCGATGCGCGACCAACGGCCACCGGCTGAACCAGTTTAATCCGCTTACACGCTTCCTATCCCTACCGTGTCTATATATTATAAATATAAATATTAATCTCTCCCTAGGGTTTTTTGTCCTTCTAGGATTTTTTCCCATTGGGTTTTCTCCTAGGGGGTTTTTTAGTCCCAGGGAGAGTCAGCCAACTTTGGCTTAACTTAGCACTTTACTGTATACGTTACATTATTAATATGCTCGCTTACACGGTTTTTTATCCTTAGCCGCTATATTCTACTTCTTATACTATGTATTGATTTTCAATGTTCTCCTCTACATCTACTCATGTAAAGCTGCTTTGCAACAATTAACAATTGTGAAAAGCGCTATATAAATAAAAAAAAAAAAAATTGAATTGAATTGACATAATTAGGAAGAAAACATAAACGCATTGTTCATGGCATTTAAATACAACATAACACTGTTTAATACTACCTTTTCTGTTCAATCCATAGAGCACTCATTTTCCCTCTTGAGACCATGGTGTGACCTGCAAGGTCGAATGGAGAGTAAGTTGCCTAAAAAAAATATTTATCATTATCACGTCATTAGCTAAACATCAACATGTCTGAGGCAGATGCAGGTCTGATAATCTGTCCAACATTCAAAACCTCACAGTAAATCTACAGTCTTGAGTACTGTTTTAAATCAATGTATACATATGCTCATTATGAATTTTAATAAAAAATACTAAATGTATATAAAAAGCCTCAATTAAATTATTTTTTTGATATTGCAGCTGTAAGCGAGACAATCTTGGAGTCACCTGCATTCACTGGTCCAGTTGTTAGTCCAATTACAGATGGAGATTATAGAAGAGGATGATGTCTTTTCTCCAACATCTTTCTAGACTGATAAAAGATCTAGACAGGCTTGAACAAAAGTTAACAGAGGGGCTTATATAGAGAATGGTAAGAACCATTTTATCCGTCAAACTTTTTACCAATTATTGTAAACATAAACAATATTATAGGGCTTAATTTGTTTTAAACATTACTTCAATGTACTGTATCTGTTTAAGGTGAGCAGCTACACATAAAAGAAGAACATGGAGAATCTGCCCAGAGGTGTTAACCAGCAATGCAGCTATACAACTAAAGTGATGCAGGCGGAAACAATGTGTGTATGTTATGTCCAAATGTTGTTATGTTCAAATGTTTTACAATATACTTAAACAGGTGGACCTGTCATTATTGCATTAGTCAAGTACAACTGAGTAGGTTAAGTTTACATATCAACGTCAATAAATATATATAAATAAATATCAGTCTTGACAGCAAACATAATAATGTTAAATAAAATAATAATTACAGCTTTTTAAGAAATTTACACGGGCTCAAACTATCAGTGAAATTAACTATCAAAAACCTAAAATAACCACAGACACGTGAATAAAATATCTAACGTGAACTAGCTAGTTACTGTACATACATTGCTAATTATCAACGAAATTTCTAGTTAACTGATCCCACACCCAGCATTATTAAAATGTATTATTACTACATACCTTAAACAAATGTCCCCTTAAATCGCCAGACCAGGACAGGTTTCTTTCTTGCCCTTCTTCTTTTGCATTGCGACGTCGATATAAGTGCATGGTGTGGTGTAGCACGAATTTAACGCAAAGACGCTCATATTAATAATATACACGATATTGACGATTAATACGGATGATTTTATCTTTGTTTGACATTCTAATCAGAGTTATATTGAGGAAACAAAGAAAACATATGACATAGTTTGTAAAATTCATTTTTCCTTATTTTTGTAATGGTTTCTTTTAGAATGCAGCTGCTGCAGATGAAGAATCCGTCCGTCTACCACTGAAGGAGACGCGGAAAATCGGGAAAAGATGTTCTTTGCCCGAGGAAGCATTTGATTAATTTAAAGATATTGTGTTTCTTTGTATGTTATAGAAAAACGTTGCTTTTTTGCATACACTCGTGTAAATATGCATCTTATGAATGTTTTCCTTTGTCTAATTTTAATAAATTTTACGCAATCAACTGCCTGTTTTATTGAGAATACTGTTTTAATTGTTGTCAATGATATATTGTAATAATGTGTATAACTGTGTAGAAGATGTAGTTTAGAGCAATTTATTTTTAATGATCTTTTAATCGTCTTTTAAAGCTCTCAGAAACATCTTAGAAAGAGCTCGATTAAAGCTCTTATAAAGATCTTTTAAAGATCTAAGAAACATCTTGGAAATCCTTAGAAACATCTGCTAACCATCATTCTAAATATCAAGCGTCTTGAAAAGATCTTAAAAGCGTCTTCAAAACGGCTGGGCTCGTACGTCTCAGATACGTAATTCATATGGGCAAACGACCTTTATAATACGTTTTCCAGACGGAATGGAAATCTGAGTGATTACCTCGCAGATACGTATCTGAGACGTACGTGTGCTATCTGGGACGTGTGTAAATATGGTACGTTGTTTATGAAATACAGTATTACAACACAAGACAATTAGCTTGCAAGCTTAGCTCTACACGCACATTATGTTAATCTCCGGTTACCGGTTACGTAACGTACAGTAAAAGGCAAATAATAAACGTGAATACTTACAGCCTGTGATCCAGAAGTGCACAGTAATCCAACTTTCAAGAGGAGACGTCGCGCAAATCCAGCTTCGGTTCATGAGAAGCAGTTATTGTGAAAACTCCGTGAACAACTTCTGACTGGATTTTTCCGGAACCGTATTAAACATGATGTCCTCTGTGGAAGTCCATAAAGTGCTATTTTTCCCTCGCATCTAAAGAGACAGCGTCTACTCGAGAGATTTAATCGCTTAAACAATGAAACAAGAGTTTGCAAACAGAGTCAAAGCAGGGACTCACAACCTCCGCCATTTTAGCTCTCTTGACTCCGCGCTCCCCACCCCCGTCTTTGAGGGCGTACCCAAGCAAAGCAGAGAGGGCTGAACTATGATAATGTTGGTCTTATCTACGTCACTAATCCCAGGAAGTAAACTGTTGCCTACAATCCAAGTGTTTTTTGTAGTCCTCGAACGTTAGAGACGATAACTCGCGTCATCGTTTTCTTTGAGGTACGTACTTTTTGAATATCGTTAGCATGTACTAATGCACACTTACACACAAAAGGATGTTTAAAAACGTGTATCCCATAATAGGTGCTCTTTAAAGATGATCTGGCCAGATAATTTTTACTTGCTGTATAAAAGCAAAAACCTGTCTGATGGCAGTGTTCGAATTGAAGGGGGTCTGGGGGGATCCCGGACCTCCTATAAGCCTTAAGGGACCCCCCATAAAGCACAAAAATATAAATTAGGGGGGTCCCCTGGTTTTTATTAAAATTAAAATACTACATAAATTTAAAATCCTCATTTTGCGTGTCACAAAGCGATACTGTCCATTATTTGTCCCAATTTCGCAATAAAATAATTCAAATGACTTCTGTCCGAAATAAAGAAACTCGCAAGTGCGCCTCATGCTGTTTTCTGGAGGAATTGACAGACGAGTTAATGTCTCTATCTGCGTGTGGAGTATTTTTTACCTCAGTTGCAGTAAGAATCTTTAGTAATCATTAGGTTTAAGGGTTTTTTTTTTTAAAAAAATCTTCTCAAACAATTATTTCATAAGTGTGGAAAAAGACTGACGGCTGGTCAACCCAGTCACACAAAATATTTTATTAGTAAAGCAGAAGAAATCACGCTTAAATGATAATAAATGATAGTCTCTTTAATACTAGCCTATCGCTCAACTACGCATCTTTCAGAAATAAATAATTATTTGTAGAAAGTATCTTTTGCATGTGTTTTTTTAAACCTTGGAAAAATGTAACATGCAGGGCCGAAGTGGGACTCATTTTCAGCCCTGGAGTTTCATGTCTTAGACCGGCCCACTTTAGTTCACCACTGACTAGATCAGTGCACTATTCTTTGCAGCCTTGCAATTAATATATTTTCCAAAAATATCATTTCCAATTCAATGCAAATAGTCTAAAAACAGCTATGATTTTGCCATAATCATGCAGCCCTACCATAAGGTATTTTAATATTATTCAATTAAACTTATTCAAAAACTGCTAAAAAGGATCAAATGTTTTCCCCTATATTTTTTCCCCTAGCGTTTTGCATGAAATAGCAGAAGAATAACTATTAATAGATTAATCATTGTTACATATATAACTTACCGGTAGATATAAAAAATACGACATTTACCTTTTATCAAGTTATCAACTGCTGAAAAGGAACAAATGTTTTCCCCTATATTTTTTCCCCTAGCGTTTGCATGAAATAGATGAAGAATAACTATTAATAGATTAATCATTGTTACATATATAACTTACCGGTAGATTTTTTTTACATTTACCTTTTATCAAGGTATCAAGTTGCGCTCAAGTTTATTTTAAATCTATTTTTAAATCTAAACGTGCAGCAAGTGCACTCAAATAGACGCGTCTAAAACAAAACTCGTGTTCACAGCGACCGCTTTGAAAAGCAGAAGGCGGCGGCGCGTCATGCGTTGTCCATGCGTTTTAAATGAATATGGACCCTAATTATGATTATGAACGCAAGAATTACTTCGTGGTCGGAAGTTGGGCTCAATCAACTTGGTCATAAAGCGGTGGGGACGTATACCACCCGCAAATTACGCGAATGGGGCTGCTGTGAGTGTTGGGGACAGCAACCTTCAACCTGGTGGCATGATAACTCTTTAAAATTATGTATCTTTAGAAAGATTAATTATATGTAATTTTTACACTGAAGAAGACAGTGTTATTATTCATTTGATTCTATTTATGTACCTAAATACTACTGTTAGATCTTGCTTTATTTGTAACTTTGTTCTTTTTTTTCTATTTTTATATGCTCATAATTTCCAGTTTTGCTGATCCGAAAATTATTATATCTATGACTCAAAAAACGCAATGTAATCATCCATTTAACCACTACTATATAGTAAAATTATGTAATTTAAGAATGAGTCCACCCTATTTCACCCCTATTCTGTTTAAAAGTTCTGCCCTTGCCAGTGTTTCACACTAATTTGAGGGGTAAACTTTTTTTTGAGTTTGAGTTAAGGGTAATTTGGGGTTTCTTTGATTAAAACCAGGATCAGATGATTGTTGATCAAGGACGATCACATCTTACGTTGTGAAATCACAGCGACCCTATAATGAGGGGGGTGGAGCTTGGCCGGGGGGTGGGGCTTAGCTAGGGGACCCCCCATAAGCTTTGACATAATTCGAACACTGTCTGATGGTGATCCTGGGGGGGGGGTCTTTAGGTCACAAAACTAACAGGACTTCATAATATAGTATTTTTAATACAATAATGCAGTGTTTTCTTTGTCATTTTTGACAAATACATCCACAAAGTACCATAACCATATGCCACAGCTTTAAAAATGCATCAATATCACATGCATGTATGTTTACATACATTTATTAAATATGTGGAAAACAAATATTTATGTCACATATTTATAAGTAATGTTGTCCATATATGCGAGAAACCAATACTATACTGTAATATATGCAGATATATGGTATCATATATTGATGACACCAAATATTTTTTTCACATGCTTGGACATTCAATTCAATTCAATTTTATTTATATAGCGCTTTTCACAAAAGTCAATTGTTTCAAAGCAGCTTTACATAAATAGAAGCAGTGGAAAGCACAGCAAACGACAGATAGCACAACAAAATACATGATAGCATGAGCAGTTAAATTTGCTGCGGCTATGACTCAATATTATAATTGCACGTATTACTAAAGCAACGTATAGAAGAGGAAGCTAGGTAAAGCCCAAAAAGGCTGCCTCCCCGGGGTGAAAAACCCCCTAGGAGAAAAAAAAAAAAACCCCGGGCTTTTATCTGAGGAAAAATAAGTCCTAGGAGGGAAAAACCCTTGGGAGAACGGAAATGGAGATTTAGCGGAGATTAAGCGGTTCTGCCGGTGATCGTTGGTCAGGTAACAGCTGGGCATAACGTTGAAGGACAGCCAGTAGATCAGAGGTGTGCCGACTTTCACATCTACCGGGACTGGGTCTGTTTGTGGGAGAGAAAAACAAAATCGTATTAGCGTAGCGGCTGTTCATATGTATTGAAGTGTCACACAGTGATGTGGTTTAACTCAGCTTAGTTCCAGACAGACTAAATATTGCGGCATAATTATGTTATCCACAGTTGAGGATTTAGCAAATTGGCGGGCCCAATGCGAGGGTATATATGGTAAATAAGGGTCACCTTCCGATCTTTAAGAGAAAATGAAACCTGACGACCCGTTTGACTAAGGCCTAAAGCCCCACTGTCGTCGTTAATGCAGGTTCAGTGGCAAACGGGTCTATATTGTATACCATTTACAGGACCAGGAGAAAACGCCAAAAACATCGCAACCCGACCATACGTGTTAACCCGTTTGACTAAGGCCGGAAGCCCCACTGTCGTCGTTAATGCAGGTTCAGTGGCAAACGGGTCTGTATGGCATACTATTCATAAGACTTACGATAGCGCCAAAATCGCAACCCGACCATACGTGCCAACCCGTTTGACTAAGGCTGGAGGCCCCACTGTCGTCGTTAATGCAGGTTCAGTGGCAAACGGGTCTGTATGGCATACTATTCACAAGACACACGAAAGCGCGAAAAACGCAACCCGACCATACATACCAACCCGTTTGACTAAGGCTGGAGGCCCCACTGTCGTCGTTAATGCAGGTTCAGTGGCAAACGGGTCTGTATTGTATACCATTTACAGGACCAGGAGAAAACGCCAAAAAACATCGCAACCCGACCTTACGTGTTAACCCGTTTGACTAAGGCCGGAAGCCCCACTGTCGTCGTTAATGCAGGTTCAGTGGCAAACGGGTCTGTATGGCATACTATTCATAAGACACACGAAAGCGCGAAAAACGCAACCCGACCATACATACCAACCCGTTTGACTAAGGCTGGAGGCCCCACTGTCGTCGTTAATGCAGGTTCAGTGGCAAACGGGTCTGTATGGCATACTATTCACAAGACACACGAAAGCGCGAAAAACGCAACCCGACCATACATACCAACCCGTTTGACTAAGGCAGGAGGCCCCACTGTCGTCGTTAATGCAGGTTCAGTGGCAAACGGGTCTGTATGGCATACTATTCACAAGACACACGAAAGCACCAAAATCGCAACCCGACCATACGTGCCAAACCGTTTGACTAAGGCCGGAAGCCCCACTGTCGTCGTTAATGCAGGTTCAGTGGCAAACGGTGGCAAACTATTTAATGCAATTCATTTTAAGTGTTCATGCAGAAAAGGTTTTTATTTATTTATTTGGTTGGTCTGTGTTATGACCGTGAGTGCTTTGTTCCGTGAAAATAACTATTGCGAGTTAAGAACCTTTACTAGACAAATTATGCGAATGCTTTGTTGAAGAGAAAAGTTTTAAGTCTAGATTTAAAATGATCGACTGTGTCTGATTCTCGGACATCGGTTGGTAAATCATTCCAGAGCTTAGGGGCTAAGTAGGAAAAGGATCTTCCACTTTTAGACACTTTTGATAGTCTAGGGATAATCAATAGGCCAGAATTTTGCGACCGTAGTGTGCGTGATGGATTGTATTCTGATAGTAATTCTCTAAGATATGAGGGTGCTAAGCCATTTAAAGCTTTGTAGGTGATTAGTGATATTTTAAATTGGATGCGATATTTAACTGGTAGCCAGTGTAAAGATGCCAGAATTGGGCTTATGTGGTCATACTTCTTAGACCGAGTAAGTACCCTTGCAGAAGCGTTTTGAACTAGCTGAAGCTTGTTGACCTGATTTGAATGGCATCCCCCGAGTAGCGAGTTACAATAGTCTATTCTAGAGGTCATAAAAGCATGAATAAGCTTCTCTGCGTCAGATGTAGACAGTATATGGCGTATTTTTGAGATATTTCTAAGATGGAAGAATGCTGTGCGGCAGACGTTGGCGATATGACTATCAAAGGATAAGTTGCTGTCGAACATCACACCTAAGTTCCTAACCGTGGAAGATGGCACCACAGTACAGCCATCTATGTGCAATTTGTAATCTGACATATTATGTTTGTAGCGATTTGGTTCAATAATAAGTACCTCTGTCTTATTGGAGTTGAGCTTAAGAAAGTTATGTGCCATCCAGTCACTAACATCGCTAATGCAGTCTTTTAGCTTAGAAAACGTGTGTGTTTCGCTGGGATGCGAGGAGAGGTAAAGCTGGGTATCATCCGCATAGCAGTGAAAACTTATGTTATGTTTCCTGATAATGTCTCCTAGGGGTAACATGTATATAAATGTTCATATATGTTGCAGGCATATATTGTGTTCTCAGATAGGTCAAATATATGTATACATATGTGGAAAACAAATATGTATGTCACATATTTATAATTAATGTTGTCCATATATGCGAAAAACCAATACTATAGTGTAATATATGCAGATATATGGTATCATATATTGATGACACCAAATATTTTTTTCACATGTTTGGACATATAAATGTACATATATGTTGCAGGCATATATTGTGTTCTCAGATAAGTCAAATATATGTATAAATATATGTCATACTATGTAAAATATATGTACATATATGGCCATATATTACATTTTTGTATGGGTGGCGCAGTGATACTTAAAATAAATAAAAATGTCTTCGCAATTAATAAATACATTTACAATGATAACAGAAGTAATTCCTTCTCCTTTCTGGTTTACTGCATCACTATACCATGTTAAGGAGGGGAGGACTTAAAAAAATTGTACTTGTCAGGAAAAGATTTTTAATGGATTTAAAATGTGCCCTAACTGCAAGGCTCCACAGTCTAAAAATCTTCGATTAAAAACATTGAAAATTTTAAACAATAAAAGAATAGGTGGGTAGAGAAAAACAAAAGAAATCAGGTGATCTCCCACTTACTGGATGATGCAGTCATTTTGGTAAGTAACTTGTATTGTGCTATGTCACCATAGTAGAAAATATGTTATCAAAATGACATAGATCCCGATGGCGTACAGTGATTTTGTGGTCTTTGAAATGCATGTATTCTTAATTTGTTATAATGTTTCTTAATTTGTGGTTAACAATGTTGGGGGCTATTACTATGCAGGTTAGTGGCAGGTTACACCTTTCAGGTTAAATATTGACTTTCTGATTCTGAGACAAAATTATGCATTTATGGAGGCTATTTATTTAATAGTTTCAGCATCTTAACTTTACCCTACTATCATTGAAAAACTTGTTTGCAAAAATAAATCAGAAACTCTCAGGATCAGGTCATAGCCTCCAGTTGTGATGTTTCACAGCTCTTCATATCAAGAAAAGTTAAATTTTCCCTTGCACAGGTGCCAGTATGTTAGCACATGGCGTCCAGTTGACATCATATCTTGTGGACCATGTGACATGTGAACTGAACTTGTTGTACTTGTTGGCCAATAAGACATAGGGGCATTAAACAGCAGACCAGCAGAAACCTATTGTGCTACCATTTGACCATGTCAATAAGTGAGCTTTCACTGTTCACAGCTCTGTCATTGTGTTTTGTCAATATACTGTCTTCTCTTGTGATTTGTCAAATAAGTACAGTCTGCTTTGGTCCTAAGATTTTCATGTTGACCTGTATTTTTGTCCCAGCTTTGTGATATACACACAAACGTCTCGCTTACGGATGTAACCCCTCGTTTCCTGAAGGAAGGGAATGGAGATGTCACGTCATGACCGACGAATTGGGAACAGCATCGCCGAGACCAATTTACTTCGAGAAACTAACAAAGCCCCCATGAACTTGGCATGCAGGTATTCGCATTTGCTGGCACCGCCCCGCAAGTAGTTAATGCGGAGCAGGTGCATTACCAAATCAGCTATATTATTTGCTGAAAAAGCAGAGCATCAGTGCCCGGCCTTGTAACAGAAATGGAACAGCAAACAGTGGTGATGGGACGTGACTTCTCCGTTCCCTTCCTTAAGGGAACAAGGGTTACATCTGTAACTGAGACGTTCCTATTCAATCAGTCCCTACGACGTCACATTGTGACCGATGAATTGGGAATCCCTACCAACACTGTAAAAAGTCATTCTGTAGGCTTGTAGATTTGATGAAATTGAATATGTAAACTTTATTTAATAAAATTTATTTCATGTAGTTTGATATTTTTTGTGTTAAAATTACTTAAAAATGACTGGAATAAAAACTACTTATTGTTTTTGTGAAGGATTTAGCTATTCTTATTGTGTATCTGCGAATGTAATGAATACCTAATAAATCCAACATAATACAAATGAGCTGTTTTAAATTAAAAACCATTTCAGGTTGATACGCAGGTCGTGAGCGCTGAGCAGGCGGATTTAGGAAATATAACTTATATTTTGCCACAATTAAAAGTTTTGAAAGCATTTCAGTCAAGAATGTATATAATCGAGAATCTATACGCAGTGTTTCTTTGTATAATGTGTTTGTAATTCGAAAAGATTAATTACAATATAGATTAATATGAACTGGGTTTGGACGTAACTTCAGCTTTAGGACCTTAGGAGGTCGCATTTCTATGATCCATTCATCATTAAGAATGTCTTATTTCAGAATATTAACAAGTTGACTTTTATTCTTAGTTAATCGTAAATTGTTGTAATATGCGTATGACTTGCGAATATAATACTTAGTTAACTTAAACAAACCAGGCTTAATGGCGTATGCAGTCTGCATACAGTATGTGACCTCCGCAGTCTGCACCCTTCGGACTGAGAAACGGCCTGCGATTGGTGGTCCAGCTGTAACTCATTTTAAGTGACAGAAAAACTGACCAATCATATTGTTCATCTGGATGGGTGGGTTCTCTTAATCCGCTCGCTAGCTCTGAGGTTCGTGTTTTAAAGATAAGTGTGACTTTACTGCGGTCTTTTTCGGTTTATTTCGTTTTGTGTTAATTATATACACAAAGTATTCGATTAAAATGGTAATGTAAAACTATTCACCGCTGAAATTGCTTGACAAAGGCGTCTTACTGAAGTTTTCTGCTGCCCACTGAAACTTGACGCAAAACTGAGGGGAAATGTTGTTATTCATTTAAATCCACAAAAGGTAAGGAAGATATTAAACGTATACGTTATCTTTTTAAAATGTTTAAGCTTTCTACATGATGTAAAATTAATATTATTAGGGTTTTGAGCACGAAGTGCTTAAAAACCTATTGTATTTGTCTGTTTTATTATTATTAGGGTTCAGTGTTGTGTGTAACGCGTTACAAAGTAACGCGTTATAGTAACGTAACTACTTTTTTGAGAAAAAAGTAGTGTAACGCGTTACTACTGAAAATTTGGTAACGTAATGTAGTTCATTTTCCAATTCAGCGCAACGTTACTTTTGGTTAGATTGATTAGATTTGGTTAGAGAGCGACACTGCCATCTGTGCGCTTGCGCAATAGTCACAAGGACCACACACATGACAGAGGCTCGTATCAGTCTGCAAAGAAATCATGGCAAGCAAGAAGCCGCTGACGCTAACTTTTGAGGGATGGAGGCATCTTAGTTTAAACAATGTTTTATCAACCAATTGCCTGATTTTAATAAATAAGAAATAAATTAAAGAAAACGATTCAGCTTCATATTTATGTTTAAATGAAATATTTTTTTTAAACATAAATATAAAACTAAATCGTTTTCTTTTATTTATTTCTTATTTATTAAATTCAAGCAATTGTTTGATAAAACATTGATTGAAATTAAGATACAATTAATACAAAACGAAATTCACTTTAGAGAAAGGTTTCTACGAAAACAAACTTAATAAAGTGGTCAAAATCATGTCTACCCACTCCGTTTGAAGTGAATTTCGTTTTGTATTAATTGTATCTTAGCAAAGTATCTCGGAAGATCGTGCTTGTTAAATAGCTCTGTGGCTATACTGCACTGAAGCGGCAGTTTAAAATATAAACCCAGAATTCAGCGAACGTCAAGAACAAGAAAACGGAAACAACAATCAGACAGGGACGCGGAATTTACATAATGTTACACAGACCATGTTTAAATGTCAATGTTTCTGCACAGAAATACCAACTTGTTCACTTTGTTTGGTATTAATAAGCTGCGCATTGGAGTGCTGGCCGCGGTGCTGAAGACGCGCTCGGACGGAGTACTGGTGGCAGAACAGATATTTACGTGCAACCTATTGGAAACTATTATTCGTTATTATATAATTATTCGTTTTTTTACTTTATTACTTCCACTTAAGAAGAGTTCTGCACTTTTTATTTCAATATTTCTCTTTATATAAATACTATTTTGTACTTAAATCTATAATTTCATTATTTTACTAACCCAACTAACTCATCTGGGCTTTCCGATAGGTTGCACGTAAGGGGAAAAATATAGCTTTCTTCCCCTTGAGAAGAGTTCTGCACTTTTAAACTTAAAAAAATATATCTCTTTACAAAAAAAAACTTTTTTTCTTCGTCATTTTACTGACCCAACTAATGACTCCTCCACTTTCCAATAGATTGCACGTAGATATCTGTGTATATGTGCCATCACGCGTCTTCAGCACCGCGGGGAGCAGCCAGCACTCCAATGTGCAGCTTATTAATACCAGACAAAGTTGGTATTTCTGTCCAGAAACATTGAAATTTATACATGGTCCGTGTAACGTAATTTAAATCCTGCGTCTTGGCCTTATTGTTTTTTTCTTGTTCTTGACGTTGGCTGAATTCTGGGTTGATATTTTAAACTGCCGCTCCAGTGCAGTATAGCCACAAAGCTATTTAACAATGAGCACAATCTCCCGAGACACTACAACATGCTACTAATAATTCATTAATAAGAGCTGTTTTCTTGTACACAATTAAATATTTTAAGTTAAATGTACAGTGTTAAAACATGTAAAAAAGACAAGATTTTAACAATATCAAGATCAAATGCCTGAGTAACAGGGTATTGTGTGTATGTGTTCGTGTGTTTGTGTGTGTTTCCAAAATATTTTCAAAATAAAGAAAAACAAGACAAAGCTGTGCAGTTTGTTTCTGTGTAAGTTATGAACAAAATGATTGGAACACAATTGTGATTCTGTGATTCTAAAGGGCATCAGGTGAAATCTTGCCTAGGGCAGCAAATTGGCCAGGGCCGGCCCTGCACCATCCAGTGCACTAGTGGAAAGGCTGTTCAGCCTGGTAGGTCTTGTGCTTACCTAGGTAAGAACTATTAGAGGGTTCGTGGACAAAAGTCCATTAAAATAATTTGCCAACGTACACATAGTATGGGCGAGGGACCGTACGCCTCTATTGGACGCCCCAGCCCATTTAGATAACAGGCAAATGGACGATCCCGTTTTTCCGGCAGTAATGGGGGTCAGAGGGGGACGTGGCTGTACGGACCACTATTTGTCCATTTTCCCACTATTTGTCCGGATGTCATGTACCACCCCTTTCGACGCTCCGGCACGCCCCCAGACACGCCCCCCTCGTCCACGGACCCGTTATTTGTCCATTTGCCTGTTATTTGTGCGGGATGACCCCCTGACCCCACCTGACCACCCCCCCGACCCCCCCCCCCATGACACGGACCCACTATTTGTCCATTTGCCCATTATTTGTGCGGGATGACCCCCTGACCCCTCCTGACCACCCCCCCGACCCCCCCCATGACACGGACCCACTATTTGTCCATTTGCCTGTTAGTTGCACGGGTTGACCAACTGACCCCACCGGACCGCACCCCTGACCCCCCCCATGACACAGACCCACTATTTGTACATTTGCAGACTACTTTTTTAGGAAACGGTCCAAACCCCAAACGGACGTCACGGACCCGGCTTACGTCCCCTCACGCGCCCTGTAGTGCAGAGTTCGACGCGAAAATGTCGTTCCTGTCCGTTTTTGCTCAATTTGGACCCTAGCTCTACCAAACCACCCCTACCCCCTCCTCCTCCATCGGCTGTAAGCTTGGAAGTCGTCCGTTTCGAGATCCGGCCCGTCTCGGGGTCCTGGGGACGTAGTGACACGAACCAGGTACGAAAAATAACATTGCTTTAATGGAGACGTGTCAGTGCCGTCACGCGGCCCCGTAAGGGTGCGCGGCTTCGAAACGCACGTGGTATCCCATTGCCGACGGCCCAGCTGAGGAATCCGGCGGCCTGCCCCCCAAGAACCTTTCTTGACCCTACTTGCCAACCCTAGCCCTAGGCGTTTTCAATCGCACCGGGAGGCACAGCGAGGGCGCTGTGGGCAGGGCGTACTGCCGAATTTCGGGCACCTAGTCCTTTTCCCGGCCTCGCGGGAGCACTGACAGTTTCCCGCTAAAACTGCGGGTTTGTGGACGGTGTCCGATCGGGTCGAAATTCGGCACCCGCGTGCTTGGGGGCCCCGCCGTACGGGCCCCCGAAGCGCAGACCCCTGGGACCTTCAGAAAAAAAATTAGCGTAACGGAGCTCGAATGGCAAACAACATGGTGTGGTGGTCTAGGCCATCAAGAGGATCATGATGAGGGATTTTGAGATCATTTGGACAACCTTTTTGGAGCTACGTTCTCCAGATTCGGATGTTGATCGGGGGCCCCCCAGAGGTCATATGACACCGCGCAGGGTCACGAGGAGCGTGTCCGCAAGCCCATTACGGAAAATAACATTGGTTTAATGGAAAAGTGTCGCGACCCCCGCGCGGTCCCCGAACGTCGCGCGGCCCCGATACGCCCGTCGTAAAATCCCACAGGGGGCCCGGCTGGGGACTCCGAAGCACGCGGCGGAGAGCCTATCGCGAGCCGAGTTACGAACCCTAAAACTGGGATTTCGCGACGCTCCTGTGCGAATTTGGCGAGCTTACGACTTTTCCCGTCCGCGCGGGAGACCCGACAGTTTCCCGCGTTTCGGCACGCGGGTTGGTGTCGGCTTCCGATCGGGCCGAAACTCGGCACGCGCGCACTCCGGGGTCCCAAACGACGGAACCCTGAAGCGCAGACTCGAGCGACGTTTGGAAGAAGAGTTGTAGGGCCGTATCTCGCGCGGCGGTCGCCCTTTGCGGTGGGTTTACGCGGGCGCAAATACTCCGATTCGACCGGGACGCGCGCAGGTCTGTTAGTCCGGACGTCCTCTCCGCGGAACGCCGAGCGTCGCGGCCGAGACCCCTTCGCGACTCGACCTGCCTGTCCTAGTTTTAAGGTTTTCGGCAGGGCGTAGCGCGCGCGCCTTACGCCGTCGGCGCGCGGGTTCCGGATATGTTGTGCTCGAGCTCTGCGGCAGCCCGCGCACCGATTTCGGTGACCTTTCGACTTTTCCCAGCTTAGCGGGAGACCTGACAGTTTCCCGCTACCGGCCGTGGGTTCGTGCCGGAGTCGGATCGGGTCAAAAATCTGCATGCTCTATGTCGGAGTTCTCCCGAGACGGACCCCCGAAGCGCAGGCCGCTGCGGCGTTCCTGAAAAAATAGATTAAAAAAAAGCAACGCAAAAGCAAGGCCTGAGGCCTATGGGAATTATAATGGGGGAATTTGATGTTTATTAAACAAGATATCTTCGTCCCACATACCTTCATCTCTACCACCGGACTCCGTCCAATCCACTCATCTCACGACTTGGCCTCCATCCCGGATCTCGACCTCCTTCAGAGTAAGCTTGTTCCCGAGGGGCAGTTCTCATCTCTGGCTGAGGCATCCCCAGCCGCAGTTCCTCCAGCAACGTCCTAGAGAACTCCTTCATCTGCACTTGGACGTCTCTCATCAGCTCCGTCTTCAGGGCTTGTCTCCAATCGGCCTCCTCGGGAGGGGCCGTTGTGCTGTTACTAACAGCTGCACACACTGGGGGCTCTTTCACTTCTTCCTGATCGCGCTCTAGCGCGGCGGCCTCCTTCTTGAGGTCTTCAAAGGACAGCTCAGGGTCTCTGCGGAACTGGACCCGCAGACTCTGCCGTACGGGGCCTTCCCATAGCCCCAGCAGAAACTGGTCCCTCAGGAGGGTTTCTCTGTCTTCTAGGCCGTGACCTGGGCATTTCTGTAACCTAGTAAGTTGTTCTCGGAGTCGTAGGGCATATGCTCGGATAGTTTGTCGGGGCCCCTGCTTGCATCCAAAGAACTGAGCCCTAAGGACGGCTACAGGGGTGGTATCTCCATATTGTTCGGACAAGAAGTTGAAAATAGACTGGGCTGTGGCTCACACCGCTTCTGGGGGGCCTGCACTTCCCTCCGTGCTTCTCCCTCCAGGGAGTTCAACACGAACTGTAGCTGTTGGGCTGCGGTCAACCCCTGGATCCCGGCCAGATATTCTATCTGGGCACTCCATTCTGATAATCTCACCTCAGATTCTGCGCCGCCATACTTCTAGATCCAGGGGTTTCCCATAAAAACTGGCATGACTCGAGGTGGGGCCTCAGGGAGCTCGTTGTCGGCCATTGGGGAACTTTGGTTGCTCCACTCGAGGTGGAAACCCTGCCGACTACGCCAAAATCTGTTACCAACCGGAGCGGGCTACTGATGCCCCTCCGGGCGTTCCACCTCAGGGAGGTCCCCAAAGCACCCCAATGACCAAAAACACAAAGCAGGTAAGTAATAGTTAAAACAAACTTTATTTTAATTATTTAAAACTTTAGTGGGAAAGGGGAAATAAGGAGCTAAAATAATCCTTCTTCTTCTGGACTGATGTAGGGCAACTACCTGCTCTGCCGCGGGGTGATTCCACGGCTTTCTCAGCCGTTCCACGTTGGTTCTAGGGTGGCTCTGCGGTTCACGGGGCGTGCTGCTCTGAATCAACAGACAACTTGGGTACGTATAGCTTTAGCTTGGTTCTAGGGTGGCTCTGTGGTTCACTGGGCGTGCTGCTCTGAATCAACAGACAACTTGGGTACGTATAGCTTTAGCTTGGTTCTAGGGTGGCTGTGCAGTTCACTGGGCGTGCTGCTCTGAATCAACAGACAACTTGGGTACATGTAACTTTAGCTTGGTTCTAGGGTGGCTCTGCGGTTCACTGGGCATGCTGCTCTGAATCAACAGACAACTTGGGTACGTATAACTTTAGCTTGGTTCTAGGGTGGCTCTGCGGTTCGCTGGACGTGCTGCTCTGAATCAACAGATGACTTGGGTACGTATAGCTTTAGCTTGGCTCTAGGGTAGAGGCCCCCAACCACCGGGTCGCGGCCCAGTACTGGGTCGTGGACAAGTTGCCACCGGGTCGCAAGAACGTCCTGAAAAAAAGTGAATAATAGCCACGTAATAGCTTAATCGGGTTTTTTGTACTGTAAGAGCCGACTTCAAATAACATCAATCATTTCCACTTTTTAACAGAGCCGCGCTCTCTCTCTTTTTCTCCGCCTCTCTCTCTCTACCAGCGCATCAGCGATCACATTGCTGTCATTAGAGTTTGAGCATACACTACTTCTAAAACACAATCGATCAAGGAATTGCGGAGGTATGACTTTATGAATCATTTGCAAATGTACGTCGCAATGATGTACATATGCGGAGACGTTCAAATGTGTGACAGCGCAAATGACTGAAAAGTAATTATGCTATTTTATTCTTCTTTAAAACAACTTCAGAATTATCCATCGATCGTGGCACCATGATCAAAATAAACTATTAGGCTAATAATATTTTAACGCTACACTTGTCAATCATCATTAATCATGGTAAACGTGAGTCTCCGTGCCTCTGCGCCCAGCCGCAATTCTTCTGGCATCTCTTCTTCTGGCAAGTTCGTTTGGGTTCCATTAATTATTAAGACTAAATGGGCAGGCAAACTAGTAAAAACAATGAAAGTAAAAAACAATCCGCCAAAATATGGTTTTACACGTCTATAGAAAATATACTATAGCCTAAATAAAGCAATTATTAATTTTCCTAATGCATGGTTGTTATCTTTACTTCCGCTTAAAACGTAAATTTCGAAAAGGAGGATTTTCAGCACGTTTGAACAGCAACTCAGCGACACCAACCCTCACCCCCCGGTCCGCAAATTTTTTTTTAAAGCTGAAACTGGTCCGTGGTGAAAAAAAGGTTGGGGACCCCTGCTCTAGGGTGGCTCTGCGGTTCACTGGGCATGCTGCTCTGAGTCTACGAACTCTTCAGGTAAGTATGAGGGTTAACTTAACTCTCTCTCTTGATCACACTCAAGCATTCCAAGTAGGTATTACAATGTAGGTGAGAGAATTTATACGTCACCTAACCTTGGTCTACGATGAGAGAATGCAGGCTTTACCCACTTCCAACCGGCTGCTGCTGGCTTGGTCACAGTCGATACTGTCTTGAGAGGTGGAGGGGATGTAGATGGGACTGCGAGATGATGTCCGTAACAGACCCGTCAGCTCCTTTTCCTCTCCAGGGTCAGATTGACACCTAAATTTGGTGGGACAGACGGCTAGGCCTCCTCTCCAACACAGGGTTTGCACACAACAGTTAGTTTGCAATTTCACAATTTCTCTACTTCCTTTAGCTTCACTGTGATCTATCCCACAGCATGTCAATACTGTACTCACAATACCCTTCGTTGCTTGGACACACAGGCGGGGGGTAGAAAGGTAAGTCCACGATGGTGATCACACCACGGCAGCTCCACGACACACCTCACAGCAACTGGCTTGACCTAGGGGCGGTACGGCGACAGGAGACACACTCACCCACGGCAATCCACACTTCTTAGTGACAGATAAGGCCCATACCTCCACTCAGAGTCAAGTACTTCACTGGGGGGGAAAACGTTGCAATCGCTGCCACGGGCGGTGGTCTGGGTGTCACGGTTCCCCACACAATGGTCTGTGTGTCTTACACTCCTCTGGCTCACCCACCGGCTTCGTACTACACTTTGGGGCCACTACACATAAAACACACTCCACACAAAATAGTTTACTGTCCGTTACTTCAATGCCTCAGTGAATGTAAACATCTATTGTACTCACGGTCTGACACCATGTATCTCTCTTCCTCTGTGCTCGTTCGTCCTCTTCTCGCGGTTCCCCAAGACGATTGACTCCAGGAAACCTCTGCTCAGAATCATACTTCGCTGTAGTCTTGAATGCACATGTATACACACAAATAAGAATACACTTCTTAAATATAATTCGTCCTCCTCCAAACCTGTTTCAATGACTCGGTTTTTCTGTTCTTTTTACTCCACAGATCTGCTCTTCGAGTCCGTATCCTTGGCTTCGCCACATCAACCCTTGGCTTCGCCACATCAACCCACCGCTTGCCACAACATCCGCTCCAACATCCACCAGAAAAGGGAACAACAATGAACGATGTTTTGTGTTTCACATGCTCTATTTATACTTCCTGCTTCCCTTGAACCGTCCAGTCAGTGTTCGCCACCTCAGCATGCACACCTGTCGCTGATTTCCGCTGATTCCATTGCCCGGGGTTACCCGGAAGTGCCGGTGTTTGGGTAAATCGGTCCGGGCGGAACTTTACTCCATAACTTTTGGTTCCGCCCCGATAGTCACTTGTGAAACTCCAAAATGTCACACATGCTGCAGTGATTTTCACTACCATCAAAGTGGTTCCCCCTAAAGCCATGTGTGCCTGTCTACACGGACAGTGAGCAGCAGTGTGATATTCTTTTTCAATACCTCAAAGCTCTGCTTTGTAATTCTAAAACTCATCTGAATTTCAAGAATGAAGTGGAGTTTATTTGTAATTTTCTTTTTCCTGAGGTAGGCCCAAACATGTTTGTCAATTGGATTGTTTCTATTATTGTCATATATGCAATGTTTTTATATTAATTAATTGATATATTTATTTATATGGACAGGCCATCATTCATGGCCCATGTGAAATGCGGGCATCATCGTGGCAGGAAGCTGAGGAGGTGTTCCAGTAGTTATCAGTAGGTATGCTTGTAATTTGCATTTGCAAAAAAAAGTATTTATTACACAACATTTTTGACAATGGCATTCATCTTTTATTGAAGTGAAGTCAAGGAATTTGACATAGCAGTTTCCAAAAGACTGAAAAAAGAAGGAAAAATCACCTACAGGAAGTAATTACTCACTTATGCATTTACATTTATTATATTACATTTATTCATTTAGCAGATGCTTTTATCCAATGTGACTTATAAATGAGGAGTTCTTTTTAATGCAATTGAAGATGAAAAGTAAAGTCAACTAATACAATTCTTTCTTCCTTTTTTCTTTGCTTTCTCCTGTTTACAGCAAGATAATGTTTTGGGTAATTGTTCAATAAAGTACAGAATTGTTTATATTGGTGTTTTGTCTATTATTATTTAAGTTTTGCTTCGCATTCAAAATATAAAAAAACAGGTTTTGTAATGTTAGCATGATATATTTTTATAAGACCATTATAGGTTGAACTGAAAGAAAATTTGGAATTTGCATTAAAAAACATTGCAGCAATATAATATTACATCATTTTTACATAAAATAGTTAAATCTGTAATTGTATCCATTCCATCAGTTATTTTCTTTCAATTACACCCACGCTCAAAAAATACTGCAGACTACTGGGTAAGTCAGAGAACACAATGGGTTTTTTGGCATATGCATTAAGCAGGTAACGCAAATATCAGTAGGTATGCTTGTAATTTGCATTTGCAAAATAAAAGTATTTATTACACAACATTTTTGACAATGGCATTCATCTTTATTGTAGTGAAGTCAAGGAATTTGACAGAGCAGTTTCCAAAAGACTGAAAAAGAAGGAAAAATCACCTACAGGAAGTAATTACTTACTTATGCATTTACATTTATTATTTTACATTTATTCATTTAGCAGATGCCGTGGAGGGTTTTTGTTCTCTCTGTGAGCGCATAACCCTCTTGGATTGTGGAGACGACTGTCGTTTCCACGGGAACGGCGTCCGTGCCTTTGCAGTGCTGAACACCGCCATGGTGCGGCTGACAAGCGCTTTGCAGGACACTCTTCGCATTACTATGCTGAGTAGGTCGGGGGATGCGTCCTCCACCTTCCAGCCTTCTCGTCCTCAGCTGGCTGAGGCTCCGGTGGAGACCGCAGAGTTGTGTTCTACGATTTCTGCCGAATCAATTGGACCTCCTTCTGGTCCCGCCACTTCAGCAGCATCACAGGGGTGCCACTCTTTTCCCTCCGAGGCGGACTTCAGCCCGGAGAAAGCCCGTGCCCGCTTGAGCGGCGGAGGCGGAAGGGTTGGAGGGGTTAACCCCCCTCCTCCCGAACCAGCCCGTCTGTGTGATTGGTACTTCGGAGCTGCTCGGGCCTCTTGGTCCTCACCTGCCTCCGATATCTCAGATTTCTCTTTCTTCCCGATGGCACGAAGAGCTGACTCAAACATAGATTTGCGGCCGTCTACGGCCGTTCAGCCTTCACCCCTGCCATGGCTCCGTTGCAGGTCCAAGCTAAGGCTTTAGAGATCTGCACGAGGGAGATCGCGACCCTTGGTCGTGCGATGTTCACCACAGTGGTCCAAGAACGCCACCTTTGGCTGTGTCTGGCTGACACGACGGACGCAGATAAGAACAATTCAATTCAATTCAATTTTATTTATATAGCGCTTTTCACAATTGTTAATTGTTGCAAAGAAGCTTTACATGAGTAGATGTAGAGGAGAACATTGAAAATCGATGACCTTCACAGCAACAGGAACTGGGTCTGTTTGTCTCATTGTCCTCAGGGTCGAGGACGAGACAGGGAGACAAAAACAGAATTCTATTAGCGTAGGGGCCGTTCGCATGTAATGCAAGTGTCATACATTATAGTGGTTTAATTCAGCTCGGTTCCAGACAGGCTAACTATTGCGGCAAGAGTAAATTACCCATATGAGGTATGTGAGTGCTTTGTTCTAGACAAAATAACTACTGCTGGAAAAGTACATTTACTGGACATTCTATGTGAATGCTTTGTTAAAGAAGAATGTCTTAAGTTTAGATTTAAATTGTTCGACTGTGTCTGATACTCGAACATTATTTGGTAAATCATTCCAGAGCTTAGGGGCTAAGTAGGAAAAGGATCTACCACCTTTAGACACTTTTGATATTCTAGGGATAATTAAGTAACCCGAATTTTGTGATCGCAGTTTACGTGGTGGATTGTATTCTGATAGTAGTTCTTTAATATACGAGGGCGCTAGGCCATTTAAGGCTTTGTAGGTGATTAGTAATATTTTAAATTGTATGCGATATTTAACTGGTAGCCAGTGTAAAGATGCCAGAATTGGACTAATGTGGTCATACTTTTTAGATCGAGTAAGCACTCTTGCGGCGGCGTTTTGAAACTGTAGCTTGTTTACCTGATTTGCATGGCATCCCCCGAGTAACGAGTTACAATAGTCTATTCTAGAGGTCATAAAAGCATGGATAAGCTTTTCTGCATCTGATGCAGACAGCATATGGCGTATTTTTGAGATATTTCTAAGATGGAAAAATGCCGTGCGGCAGACGTTGGAGATATGACTATCGAAAGATAGATTGCTGTCAAACATTACGCCTAAATTCTTAACCGTGGAAGATGGCACCACCGTGCAGCCATCTATGGGCAACTTGTAATCTGACATATTATGTTTGGAGCGATTTGGTTCAATAATAAGTATCTCTGTCTTATTGGAGTTTAGCATAAGAAAGTTATGTGCCATCCAGTCCCTAATATCACTAATGCAGTCTGTTAGCTTAGCAAACTGGTGGGTTTCGCTGGGATGTGACGAGATGTAAAGCTGGGTATCATCCGCATAGCAGTGAAAACTTATGTTATGTTTCCTGATAATGTCTCCTAGAGGTAACATATATAACGAGAATAGGATAGGGCCTAGAACTGATCCCTGAGGTACGCCGTATTTAACGGGGGAGTGATGTGACTCTTCCTCATTTACATAAACAAAGTGATATCGATTGGTTAGATACGATCTAAACCAGGCTAACGCCTGACCACTGATGCCAACATAGTTTTCTAGTCTATTGAGTAGGATTCTGTGATCTATTGTGTCAAAGGCTGCACTAAGGTCTAGTAATATAAGGATTGAGATTTCACCACGATCGGATGTTAATAGGAGGTCATTTGTAACTCTAAGCAGCGCTGTTTCTGTGCTATGGTGGGGCCTGAATCCTGATTGGAACTTTTCATATGTATTATTATTCGCTATGAATGTGCGTAGCTGGCTTGCCACTACTTTTTCTAATATTTTAGAAAGAAAAGGTAGATTTGAGATTGGTCTAAAGTTATTAAGATCTCCCTGGTCAAGGTTTGGTTTTTTAATGAGCGGTCTAATAACTGCTAGTTTGAAAGCTGTTGGAACGTATCCTAATTCTAGCGATGAGTTAAAGATATTTAGTACCGTGTCGGACACTACATGAAATACTTCTTTTAGTAATTTTGTGGGAATAGGGTCTAATATACAGGACGATGATTTAGATGACGTTACTAATTTAGAGAGCTCTTCTATTGTAGTAGGTTTAAATGTCTCAAGATGTTCGTATGATAATCTAGTGGTCAATGTACTATTGGGTAGAGTGGTGGCTGCTTGCGTAGTTTCTATGTTTTCCCTAATAGAAATAATTTTGTTAGTAAAGAAGTTCATGAAGTCGTTACTATTGTGTTGGAATTTACTATTGGTTTCTGTTTGTTCTTTGTTTCTAGTCAGTTTCGCAACTGTGCTAAAGAGGAAACGAGGGTTGTTATGATTTTCTTTAATAAGCGTACTGAGATAGGTAGATCTGGTGGTTTTAATAGCCTGTCTGTAGTGTTGAACACTCTCTTTTCATGCTGAACGCCATACCTCTAACTTTGTGTTTCGGTAGTTTCTTTCCATTTTTCTAGCTACTTTTTTAAGGGCTGCAGTATGATGGTCATACCATGGAGCTGGCGTTTTTTCTTTGATTCTCTTTTTTCGTATGGGAGCAACGGCATCCATCGTGCTAGAGCAAACGTTGTTCAGGTTTTCTATTATAATATCCAGATCTTCACGGTTATCTGCTACATGTTTCATTTGAGACAGGTCTGGAAGAGTGCTAATAAAGCTATCTTTAGTGGTGGAAATTATTGTTCTGGCTAATCTGTAGCATGTTGTAGACTGAACGGTCCTATCTAGAAGTATTGTGTATGACACAAGGCAATGGTCTGAAACGGCATCGCTCTGGGGTGATATTTCGATGTCATTAATATTGAGTCCGAGTAACAGAATTAAGTCTAATGTGTGCTTACGAGTATGCGTGGGTCCAGACACGTTTTGTTTAATACCGAGAGAATTTAGAACATCCATAAACGCACGTCCTAATGCATCTTCTGAGTTATCCACATGGATGTTAAAATCACCAACAATAATTCAATTCAATTTTATTTATATAGCGCTTTTCACAAAAGTCAATTGTTTCAAAGCAGCTTTACATAAATAGAAGCAGTGAAAAGCACAGAAAACGACAGATAGCACAACAGAATACATGATAGCATGAGCAGTTAAATTTGCTGCGGCTATGACTCAATATTATAATTGCACGTATTACTAAAGCAACGTATAGAAGAGGAAGCTAGGTAAAGCCCAAAAAGGCTGCCTCCCCGGGGTGAAAAACCCCCTAGGAGAAAAAAACCCCCGGGCTTTTATCCGAGGAAAAATAAGTCCTAGGAGGGAAAAACCCTTGGGAGAACGGAAATGGAGATTTAGCGGAGATTAAGCGGTTCTGCCGGTGATCGTTGGTCAGGTATCAGCTGGGCATAACGTTGAAGGACGGCCAGTAGATCAGAGGTGTGCCGACTTTCACATCTACCGGGACTGGGTCTGTTTGTCTCGTCCTCGGGTCGAGGACGAGACAGGGAGAGAAAAACAAAATCGTATTAGCGTAGCAGCCGTTCATATGTATTGAAGTGTCACACAGTGATGTGGTTTAACTCAGCTTAGTTCCAGACAGACTAAATATTGCGGCATAATTATGTTATCCACAGTTGAGGATTTAGCAAATTGGGGGCCCAATGCGAGGGTATATATGGTAAATAAGGGTCACCTTCCGATCTTTAAGAGAAAATGAAACCTGACGACCCGTTTGACTAAGGCCTAAAGCCCCACTGTCGTCGTTAATGCAGGTTCAGTGGCAAACGGGTCTATATTGTATACCATTTACAGGACCAGGAGAAGACGCCAAAAACATCGCAACCCAACCATACGTGTTAACCCGTTTGACTAAGGCCGGAAGCCCCACTGTCGTCGTTAATGCAGGTTCAGTGGCAAACGGGTCTGTATGGCATACTATTCATAAGACTTACGATAAGAGCTTTGTCTACAGTGACTGTAAGCTCAGATAGGAAGTCTGCTATTTCTTTAAGAAAATCTGTGTGGTGGCCCGGAGGCCTATATATGGTAGCTAAAATGAACGAAAGCTGTTTGTTGTTACGATCAGTTATTTCCATGTTTAACAGTATTATTTCAAACGAATTAAATTTTAGTTCTGATTTATGGTTTACTTTGAACATTTTGTTGTATATTGTAGCTACACCACCCCCTCTCCCTTTTAGACGAGGAACGTGTTTATAATAATAGTCTTGTGGGGTGGATTCGTTTAAACTGATGTAATCGTCTGCTTTAAGCCAGGTCTCTGTTAAACAGAGTGCATCTAAGTTTTGGTCAGTAATTATTTCATTGATAATAGGTTCTTTATTGGTAAGCGATCTAATGTTAAGAAGGCCGAATTTTAACATTTGAGTTTCATCTTTTAATGTATTGTGTTCTAATTTTATGTTAATAAGATTTGTACGAGACGAGGTAAACGGTGCTCTGTATTTATTTGTTCGAGGAACAGACACAGTCGAGATGTGTTGGTACTCTGGTAAAAAAGGCTCTATGTGCTGGGATATATGTGATCTTGACATGTCAAGGCAGCTAACAGACTGATGGGTAAGCCGATCTGTCTGTTTCCTGACCTGGGCCCTGGATAGTCAGACAATATCAAAAGTAAGACTATTGGTCAGATTTCTAGAGAGTATAGCACTACCTTCCGGAGACGGATGGAGGCCATCTCTCTTTAGCAGGTCAGGTCTTCCCCGGAAATGCTTCCAATTGTCTATAAACCCTACGTTATGCTGAGGGCACCACTTTGACATCCAGCCATGAAGAGACACTAATCTACTGTAAGTTTCATCCCCCCGGTAGGCAGGGAGGGGACCAGAGCAAATTACATTGTCTGACATTGTTTTTGCAATTTCACACACCTCTTTAATAGTATCTTTGGTGATCTCCGACTGGCGGAGTCTGGTGTCATTCGTGCCGGCGTGAATAACAATCTTAGAAAACTTACGGAAAAAGCTAAACTGTACATGTGGCAAGTAGTGCAGGTTACAATGACAAGCGGAGTCTTACCGTTTTCATGCTGGGCGATGGCGTCTCCGTTCGCCTGAACGCGGTCCGTGAAGCTGCATCGAGACGGGTGCTGGCTCGCAGTACGCCTCGGCCGCCTACGAGCGTCTGAGGTCAGGGTGATGTGAGGCACGCTGACTCTGCGAAGGCCGGGCAGCACCTCCTTCACAGCTTCCCGATCTGGTGTGGACAGATCAGAAAAGCATACCTCGGATGAATCCGCCATTAGATCGCCAACGAAGGCAGGTTTAAGTAAACAGACGGTAAGAAATGCTAGCGGGCTATATGCTAACACTGGGTGTTACTAGTGATAAAATCGTTTCGCTTAGTAATACAATTCAGTAATCGTCAAGGTAAAGTATTCCTAAGATAAACTAATAAGTTATATTATATAGATAGGAATAAGATAGTGAAAAAATAGGATTTAGCTGATAAGCTCAACAGAGCTTCAGGCTTGCGACTCCTCTCTTCGTCTCTCTCTCAGCGTCTCTCTCTGATGACGTTAGCGTCCAGGTAGGCGTCTAACAACTTCCTTTTCATTCAGCTCCGCAGCGTAACTGAGGCGATCTCTTAGGTCGTGCCCTGGCGGAAGAGAGCTGCCCTGGTCCACCAACGCCGGCCACCTTCGTTCCCCCTCCTCAGATCCGTTCAATTCTGACTTGCCTCGGTTCATTTCGAGGGAAGATCGCGGTCCCTCTGAAGCCATTTCAGAAGCTCCTGGGGCATATGGCAGCAGCTGCGGCTGTGACATCGCTCGGGCTGCTCCATATGAGACTGCTTCAGCGTTGGCTTTACGATCGAGTCCCGAGGAGAGCGTGGCGCACCGGCATACACAGTGTAACCATTACACCTGCGTGTCATTTAATTTCACCCTGTGGTAAGACCCAGCATTTCTGAGAGCAAGATATGCCCCTAAGACAGGTCTCCTGGCATTCTGTAGCACATACGATGCCCCCAGCATGGGGTGAGCAGCCACGTATGAAGGGCTCGCAGTCTCAGAGGTGTACATAACACCCCAACTGCCGCGAGCAGTGGGCTGTATATCTGGGACTCGTACGCTTCCCTAAGAAGATGCGAGGGAAGGATGTATTGGTCGGCACCGACAACATTGCGACTGTTGCGTTTATTAACCGCCAAGACGGTTTTACGCTCTCATCACCTGTCGCATCTCGCTCGTCATCTCCTCCTTTGGAGTCAGAAGCATCTGAGGTCCCTTCGTGCCATTTACATTCCGGGTTCGCTCAACACAGCGGCAGACATGCTTTCCCGAGCTGCGCGCCCTGGTGAATGGCAACTCCACCCCCAGACGGTTCAGCTATTTGGAAGAAGTTCGGTCGTGCGCAGATAAATCTGTTTGCCCTGGCACACAGCTGGCCACTGGGGATGCGCAAATATGCGTTCCCTCCAGTGAGCTTAACGGCACAGACTCTGTGCAAAGTCAGGCAGGAAGAGGAGAGCCTTCTCTGGTCGCGCCAGGACCTCAGATCAGCTCTTGTCTGTTATGGTGGTCAGCAGATGGGGAAAGCTGTCACTAAGCAGAGGATGTATCATTGGATAGTTGATACTATCGCCCTGGCTTATAATCTGCAGGGCATTTCTTGTTCATTTAATTTGAGAGCTCACTCCACTAGGAGTGTTGCCTCATCTTGGGCTCTCGCTCGTGGTTCCTCGCTAACAGACATCTGCAGGTTGGGCGACACCTTACGTTCATTAGATTTTACAGTGTTCGCATCAAGCCATCAGGGGGAGAACAGACTCGCAAGTCGGTTTGCAGCCTCCGACTGGTGCTTCACAATAAGTGTCAGTATGGAAGGCCATTAAAGACAAAAATGCGTAATTGTTTGATTTGTTCTTCCTCCGCTGCCTTGGCAGCTTATGTTGCGGAACATTTGCTGTCAGCCTTTCACTAGCTGTATCCTCGCGAACCTACGTGTTTGGCTCGGGCTCCACATTGTGTCCCCTAAGCGGGGTTCCTTTGTGAGTATTTATCTGTGGGGTTAATCCTACTAGCCCACGTTTCCCTTAGCAGAGCTCTGCGTTGCTTACACAGCCAAGGCTGTCCTTTTTCAACTAAGGTTGTCTTTCGCCCACCATTAGCCCTTAAAGGGGCAGTGGCTTCCGCAGCATTCCTATCCCGCTCAGGTAGGGCGCTTCCCAGTCGCTGCCACTGCTGTGGGGTTAAAGGAACATCTAGTGCCCGGCCTTCTGCCTAATCCTGTTTTCTCCATCTCCTTAAGTGGAATCGGAGGGCTTTTTGCAGACACTGGAAGAGGTCAGCTCCTAGTGGTGTTTTGGTAGGGATTCCCAATTCGTTGGTCACGACGTGACGTCGAATTGACCGACTGAAAGGGAACGTCTCAGTTACGGATGTAACCCTCGTTCCCTGAAGGAGGGAACGGAGACGTCACGTCCCGTCGCCCCAGGTGCTGCTTCCTGCTGTTTTCGGCCGGTCACATTTTTCCGGCTTTCTCAGCGAAAAAAAGCTAATTTAATATTCTGCAGCTGCGGCTTATATACAGATGTGGCCTTTAAAAATGCGAGTTTTCTCCCGCTACATTCGCCAATTCGTCTCGCAGCATTCTGCAAGTGCTTTCGGGGGGGCTACTTTTCCTTTTCCCTTAATGTGTTTCGCTTCACAGAATATCCACCAGGTGGCGCATAAAAACATTGTCATTGCCGTTGTTTCCAGAAGTTAATAAGGGCATTGCTGAATATATTACATTGCTTTTAAAACAGCAAAGTGATATGTCAACCCCTTCTTGCCAGCATATAAGCGCATACAACTATTAAGATGAGAATACGTGCAATGCGCATTTATAGTAAGTGCAACAGAGAATTTAGTGTGAGCCTAATAAACGCGACTCTATTTACAATGAATATCTTAATTATTTGTGTTGTCGAATTTTGACACCGTTTCATTGTTTGTTCATAATATTTATAATTGTCAGTTTTTCTTAAAGTATCAAATTTTTAAAGAGCTTAATGTGGTATAAAAAAGACATGTTTTTAAGTTAAAAATGTTGTAAAAAATATAGTAGTTTACTTATATTTTAAGAATAACAATATGATACATTTATACTGCGCTAAAATGCTTTACATATTGTGACATGTGTCCCGAGCTCTCATCAGCGTCGCCCTGGAAACCAAGCAGTCACACCTGCTCATTATGGGCTGAGCGGCCACACCTGCTCCCCATCAAGCATCAGCTTTATAAACCTGGCAAACAAACACAGAGGTGAGAGATGTCTCCACAAGACTCGGCTAATCTTTGTTTCTCTTACCCCCCGCAGAGAGCAGTGTGTGACCGCCAGTCCCAGCACCAAGGGAGACCACGGAACCACACAGCACAACGCTTTACAAAGAAGAGGAAGCAAAGCACCGAGCACCAAATCACCTCACGTTATCCTTCTTTTCCCCACTAAAACCACTAATAAAACCCACCCTCCGGGGCTTTTCCCTGCATTCTCGTGTCGTGTGCTTCTTCACCCCGCCACACTGGTGGAGAATGCGGGCAAATTAGTGAAGAAGACACAGACAGCGACCCCTTCACACTCAGTTTTCCCCTCTTGGATTAGTTTGGACAGATTTTTATTTCCTCTTTTGGCTCACATTCCCTCTCTGTTTCCCCAGGTGACGCTCCTCCCCCGAAGATGGAAGAACTGCTGAAGCACCTCACAGAGGTGAGCATTCGCCAGCAGCAAATCATGGAGCATATGGCCTCCCGGCAAGGGGAAACGGAGCGTGAGCTTTCCGCGCTCCGCACCGCCGCTGCCCAGCGAACTCCGCTACCTGACCCCCGTGTCCAGGCGACGCAGTTGCTGCCGAAAATGACAGCGCATGATGATGTAACAATGTATCTCCAGATGTTCGAAACCGTTGCTGTGCGGGAGGCGTGGCCCAAGGATGAGTGGGCACGGATCGTGACCCTGCTCTTAACTGGGGAAGCACAACGGGCATATTTTGCGCTGACGCCGGAACGAAGTGCTTCCTATGAGGAGTTAAGGAAGGAGATCCTCGGCCGGGTTGGATTGTCACCGATCAGCGCTGCCCATCTCTTCCATGAGTGGACCTTTGACACACGGCAGCCGGCCCGAACTCAAGCTGCCAATCTCTCTCACCTTGCCCAACACTGGCTACTGGCCGGAGATCAGGTAGCGGAGCGTGTAGTGGTTGACCGCCTCCTCAGAGCCCTGCCCCGCCCACTTCGTCAAGCAGCTGGCATGCGGAACCCATCCAACATCGACGAGCTGGTTGAGGCCATCCAACACCGGGAGGTTGAGGAGCGAGCGTCGCCTTTTCCCCGGAGGGTGGTTCAGCAGCGACGCACGCCGGAGGGCACCCAGCGACCAGTGAACAGGCCGGCGGTTCCCGGACTGCAAGATGAGCCCATGCCCACAGAAGCACCCCGCTCTCCTGGACGACCCTGGCTGGCAGGCTGTGCCGTGCATACAGAAAACGCACCGCGGGCGGAAGTGAAAATAAATGGCCGCCCGTTCCTTGCCCTTCTCGACTCTGGCAGTGCCGTCAGCCTGGTCAAAACGTCTGTCCTACCCCCGCAAGCTGAAACCAAGGCGATGCTGCCCATCACCTGTGTGCACGGCGACAATGTGGAGCTCTTCTCAACCAGCGCGGCACGTTACCATCGCGGCGCCACCCGGTGCCTGGCCAGTAGACGTCGGACTCGTCAAGGACCTGCCAGTGCCAGTCCTGCTTGGTAGAGACTGGCCAGGATTCGACCGCCTGCTCGCAGCCGTCACCCAGCCGGTCAGCCCTGCCGGGAACCGCCCAGTCCGGAGGACCACAAAGAGGCCACGACAGCGTCCCGTGTTGCTGGCCTCGGACAGCCCCAAGGATGGTGAGTCACTCCCTCAAAGTCCTAACCTCTACTTTGATTTGTACCAGCAGGTGACTGGAGCCGGGGCCTTCGCCAAGGAGCAGCATGAGGATGACCGATTGAAACACTGCTGGGCCCAAGTGAGAATTGCGGAAGAGAAAGAGCTTCAACCGGCACCCCATCCCATACCTCACTTTGTGGTGAAAAATGGCCTGCTTTACTGTGTTGCACAGCGTAGGGGGGAGGAAATACTCTTGCTGGTCATCCCACGCACCAAGACGGAGGCATTGATGGAGATAGCCCATGCACACCCTATGGCAGGCCACTTAGGAGCCCAGAACACAATACAGCGCCTCCGGGACCGATTTCACTGGCCGGGCCTGGAGGCTGAAGTTAAGCGTTTCTGTCAGGCCTGCCCAACCTGCCAACGAACATCACCACGCTCCCCTCCCCCCAGCCCACTTATACCGTTGCCCATTATTGAGGTGCCCTTCGAGCGGATTGGGATGGATCTGGTAGGGCCGTTGCCGAAGTCCGCCAGGTGGCATGAACACATTCTTGTCATCGTGGATTATGCCACCCGCTACCCTGAGGCCATCCCCAGAGTCAGGAAATCCATGGCCACGATGTGCAGTGGCACTCTGGCCTTAATCGGGACTAGCGGTGCCTTCGGCTCCCTCCTTGCCTTAAACGACATACAACGGGGGCAAGCATGGATAAACTTACTCACCGATGCCTCTAATCCGGGCCAATAGAAGTGCCGCCGAAGCAGGGACACAGTTCTCTCCTGTCCCTGGTGTCCCGACTGATTGTGGTACGCCACGAGCAGCGCCTGCACCTGTCCTTCTGGCACGACGACCAGGCAGACTTCTTCCCACGTTCCTTGCTCTTGAATAGTTCTGCACAGTACTCCGTCTCGCAAGCGTAATCTTTCCCACTGTCCTATCAGCTTCCGTCCGAACACGTCCTGGGTTGGCCCTTCCGCCGGCGTTGGTCTTTGACCTTGCTCCAGCCAACGACTTACGGCCTGCACCCGTTCGTCTCCCTGCTGGCGTTCCCTCCATCGGACAGGGTCCCATCCCCAGCTTGATGGCATCGCCTCCTGCTGGCTTCCGGGCGCTTCAATGATGTTCACCAGGTATTCATTGTCTTGCCCGGAGGCCACCTCTGGCACCTCTTCTCCTGGGGCTCGTTCTTCCGGTAGCCGAGACAGGACGTCTGCGTTTACATGTTCCTTCCCAGGCCAATACTGCAGCTAATAATCAAAATTAGCCAACTGAGCCACCACCGCTGTTCCACCGCTCCTAACTTCCCCGTCTGCAAGTGAACCAGAGGGTTGTTATCCGTTATTACTTGTACCTTAGCTCCCCACAGGTAATCTTTGAACTTCTCACTCAAAGCCCATTTTTAAGCCAGCAGCTCCAACTTGAACGAGCTGTAGTTCGTGTCATTCCTTTCTGCCGGGTGGAGGCTCCTACTGGCATAGGCGATTACTCTCTCTGCCCCCTCTTGCCGCTGAGCCAACACAGCTCCTAGCCCCAGGTTACTGGCATCTGTGTACAAGATGAAAGGTAAATTAAAACTGGCATAGGCCAATATAGGTGTTTGTAATAACTCTTGCTTTAGTTGTTGGAAAGCGGATTCACACTCGGGGGCCCACCTGATCGCTGGAGACCCCCGACCTCGGGGTCGTCCTGTCCCGGCCAGCAGCTGATTTAGGGGCTTAACGATCATAGAAAATCCCTTTATGAATCGACGATAATAGCCCACAAACCCCAGAAAAGATCTGACCTGTCTCACTGTTGTAGGGGCGCTCTATTCCTTCACTGCAGCCACCTTCTCGGGGTCCACGGATACACCGGCAGCACTCACGCAGTGTCCTAGGAACTTCACCTTCCGCTGTAACAGGTGGCATTTATGAGGCTGTAGCTTGAGGCCATACCTTTCCATCGCCTGAAACACTTCCTCCAGATGCTGTTGGTGAGTATCGAAGGGCATCCGGTCCCATTCTAACAGTCCAAAGGGGGTGGTGAAGGCGCTCTTCTCGCGGTCCGTCTCCTCGACCCGCACCTGCCAGTACCCACTGGCTAAGTCCAAGGTCGAATACCAAGCCGACTGTGTCAAACTGGCCAGGTGACTCTACATATACAGGTGGCTACGGACAAAAGCAAGAGGCTGTATGATCGGACAGCCCGGGAGGCACCCTTTCTCCCTGGAGAGTGAGTGTTGGTGCGTGACAATCGTCGTCCAGGCAAGGGCAAATTGAGCGACAGATAGGAAACTATCCCTTATGTGGTGATGAGGCAGCAACGGCCGGGCCAGCCTGTGTATACCATCCGGCCTGAAGGGAAGACAGGGCCGGAGTGCACAGTCCATCGAAACATGATACGACCCTGTCAACCCAGACCAGTAACACGAGTGACTATCATGGGGGGAACCAAAAGTTATGTAGTAAAGTTCCGCCCGGACCGATTTACCCAAACACCGGCACTTCCAGGTAACCCCGGGCAACGGAATCAGCGGAAGCCAGCGACAGGTGTGCATGCTGAGGTGGCGAACGCTGACTGGACGGTTCAAGGGAAGCAGGAAGTATAAATAGAGCATGTGAAACACAAAACATCGTTCATTGTTGTTCCCTTTTCTGGTGGATGTTGGAGCGGATGTTGTGGCAAAGCGGTGGGTTGATGTGGCAAAGCCAAGGATACGGACTCGAAGAGAAGATCTGTGGAGTAAAAAGAACAGAAGAACCGAGTCATTGAAACAGGTTTGGAGGAGGACGAATTATATTTAAGAAGTGTATTCTTACCTGTGTGTGTACATGTGCATTCAAGACTACAGCAAAGTACAATTCTGAGCGGAGGTTTCCTGGAGTCAAGCGGGTTGGGGAACCGCGAGAAGAGGATGAATGAACACAGAGGAAGAGAGATACATGGTGTCAGACAGTGAGTGCAATTAGATGTTTACATTCACTGAGGCATTGAAGTAATGGACAGTAAACTATTTTGTGTGGAGTGTGTTGATGTGTAGTGGCCCCACCGTGTAGTACGAACCCGGTGGGTGAGCCAGAGGAGTGTAAGACACAAAGACCATTGTGTGGGGAACTGTGACACCCAGACCACCGCCCGTGGCAACGATTGCAACGTCTCCCCCCCCAGTGAAGTACTTGACTCTGAGTGAAGGTATGGGCCTTATCTGTCACTAAGAAGTGTGGATTGCCGTGGGTGAGTGTGAATTATTGACGTGTGTGCACCTGAAGTATTGCAGTGCTGTGCCGTGTCTCCTGTCGCCCGTACCGCCCCTAGGTCAAGCCAGTCACTGTGAGGTGTATCGTGGAGCTGCAGTGGTGTGATCACCATCGTGGACTTACCTTTCTACCCCCCGCCTGTGTGTCCAAGCAACGAAGGGGATTGTGAGTACAGTATTGACATGCTGTGGGAGAGATCACAGTGAATCCAAAGGAAGTAGAGAAATTGTGAAATCGCAAACTAACTGTTGTGTGCAAACCCTGTATTGGAGAGGAGGCCTAGCCGTCTGTCCCACCAAATTTAGGTGTCGATCTAACCCTGGAGAGAAAAAGGAGCTGACAGGTCTGTTACAGACATCATCTCGCAGTCCCATCTACATCACCTCCGCCTCTCAAGACGGTATCGGCCGTGACCAAGCCAGCAGCAGCCAGTTGGAAGTGGGTAAAGCCTGCATTCTCTCATCGTAGACCAAGGTTAGGTGAAGTATAAATTCTCTCACCTACATTGTAATACCTACTTGGAATGCTTGAGTGTGATCAAGAGAGAGAGTTAAGTTAACCATCATACTTACCTGAAGAGTTCGTAGACTCAGAGCACCACGCCCAGTGAACCGTAGAGCCACCGTAGAGCCAAGCTAAAGCTATACGTACCCAAGTCGTCTGTTGATTCAGAGCAGCACGCCCAGCGAACCGCAGAGCCACCCTAGAACCAAGATAAAGCTATACGTATCCAAGTTGTCTGTTGATTCAGAGCAGCACGCCCCGTGAACCGCAGGGCCACCCTAGAACCAAGCTAAAGCTATACGTACCCAAGTTGTCTGTTGATTCAGAGCAGCACGCCCAGTGAACCGCAGAGCCACCCTAGAACCAAGCTAAAGCTATACGTATCCAAGTTGTCTGTTGATTCAGAGCAGCACGCCCCGTGAACCGCAGGGCCACCCTAGAACCAAGCTAAAGCTATACGTATCCAAGTTGTCTGTTGATTCAGAGCAGCACGCCCCGTGAACCGCAGGGCCACCCTAGATCCAACCTAAAGCTATACGTACCCGTTGTCTGTTGATTCAGAGCAGTGTCCCGAGCTCTCATCAGCGTCGCCCTGGAAACCAAGCAGTCACACCTGCTCATTATGGGCTGAGCGGCCACACCTGCTCCCCATCAAGCATCAGCTTTATAAACCTGGCAAACAAACACAGAGGTGAGAGATGTCTCCACAAGACTCGGCTAATCTTTGTTTCTCTTACCCCCCGCAGAGAGCAGTGTGTGACCGCCAGTCCCAGCACCAAGGGAGACCACGGAACCACACAGCACAACGCTTTACAAAGAAGAGGAAGCAAAGCACCGAGCACCAAATCACCTCACGTTATCCTTCTTTTCCCCACTAAAACCACTAATAAAACCCACCCTCCGGGGCTTTTCCCTGCATTCTCGTGTCGTGTGCTTCTTCACCCCGCCACACTGGTGGAGAATGCGGGCAAATTAGTGAAGAAGACACAGACAGCGACCCCTTCACACTCAGTTTTCCCCTCTTGGATTAGTTTGGACAGATTTTTATTTCCTCTTTTGGCTCACATTCCCTCTCTGTTTCCCCAGGTGACGCTCCTCCCCCGAAGATGGAAGAACTGCTGAAGCACCTCACAGAGGTGAGCATTCGCCAGCAGCAAATCATGGAGCATATGGCCTCCCGGCAAGGGGAAACGGAGCGTGAGCTTTCCGCGCTCCGCACCGCCGCTGCCCAGCGAACTCCGCTACCTGACCCCCGTGTCCAGGCGACGCAGTTGCTGCCGAAAATGACAGCGCATGATGATGTAACAATGTATCTCCAGATGTTCGAAACCGTTGCTGTGCGGGAGGCGTGGCCCAAGGATGAGTGGGCACGGATCGTGACCCTGCTCTTAACTGGGGAAGCACAACGGGCATATTTTGCGCTGACGCCGGAACGAAGTGCTTCCTATGAGGAGTTAAGGAAGGAGATCCTCGGCCGGGTTGGATTGTCACCGATCAGCGCTGCCCATCTCTTCCATGAGTGGACCTTTGACACACGGCAGCCGGCCCGAACTCAAGCTGCCAATCTCTCTCACCTTGCCCAACACTGGCTACTGGCCGGAGATCAGGTAGCGGAGCGTGTAGTGGTTGACCGCCTCCTCAGAGCCCTGCCCCGCCCACTTCGTCAAGCAGCTGGCATGCGGAACCCATCCAACATCGACGAGCTGGTTGAGGCCATCCAACACCGGGAGGTTGAGGAGCGAGCGTCGCCTTTTCCCCGGAGGGTGGTTCAGCAGCGACGCACGCCGGAGGGCACCCAGCGACCAGTGAACAGGCCGGCGGTTCCCGGACTGCAAGATGAGCCCATGCCCACAGAAGCACCCCGCTCTCCTGGACGACCCTGGCTGGCAGGCTGTGCCGTGCATACAGAAAACGCACCGCGGGCGGAAGTGAAAATAAATGGCCGCCCGTTCCTTGCCCTTCTCGACTCTGGCAGTGCCGTCAGCCTGGTCAAAACGTCTGTCCTACCCCCGCAAGCTGAAACCAAGGCGATGCTGCCCATCACCTGTGTGCACGGCGACAATGTGGAGCTCTTCTCAACCAGCGCGGCACGTTACCATCGCGGCGCCACCCGGTGCCTGGCCAGTAGACGTCGGACTCGTCAAGGACCTGCCAGTGCCAGTCCTGCTTGGTAGAGACTGGCCAGGATTCGACCGCCTGCTCGCAGCCGTCACCCAGCCGGTCAGCCCTGCCGGGAACCGCCCAGTCCGGAGGACCACAAAGAGGCCACGACAGCGTCCCGTGTTGCTGGCCTCGGACAGCCCCAAGGATGGTGAGTCACTCCCTCAAAGTCCTAACCTCTACTTTGATTTGTACCAGCAGGTGACTGGAGCCGGGGCCTTCGCCAAGGAGCAGCATGAGGATGACCGATTGAAACACTGCTGGGCCCAAGTGAGAATTGCGGAAGAGAAAGAGCTTCAACCGGCACCCCATCCCATACCTCACTTTGTGGTGAAAAATGGCCTGCTTTACTGTGTTGCACAGCGTAGGGGGGAGGAAATACTCTTGCTGGTCATCCCACGCACCAAGACGGAGGCATTGATGGAGATAGCCCATGCACACCCTATGGCAGGCCACTTAGGAGCCCAGAACACAATACAGCGCCTCCGGGACCGATTTCACTGGCCGGGCCTGGAGGCTGAAGTTAAGCGTTTCTGTCAGGCCTGCCCAACCTGCCAACGAACATCACCACGCTCCCCTCCCCCCAGCCCACTTATACCGTTGCCCATTATTGAGGTGCCCTTCGAGCGGATTGGGATGGATCTGGTAGGGCCGTTGCCGAAGTCCGCCAGGTGGCATGAACACATTCTTGTCATCGTGGATTATGCCACCCGCTACCCTGAGGCCATCCCCAGAGTCAGGAAATCCATGGCCACGATGTGCAGTGGCACTCTGGCCTTAATCGGGACTAGCGGTGCCTTCGGCTCCCTCCTTGCCTTAAACGACATACAACGGGGGCAAGCATGGATAAACTTACTCACCGATGCCTCTAATCCGGGCCAATAGAAGTGCCGCCGAAGCAGGGACACAGTTCTCTCCTGTCCCTGGTGTCCCGACTGATTGTGGTACGCCACGAGCAGCGCCTGCACCTGTCCTTCTGGCACGACGACCAGGCAGACTTCTTCCCACGTTCCTTGCTCTTGAATAGTTCTGCACAGTACTCCGTCTCGCAAGCGTAATCTTTCCCACTGTCCTATCAGCTTCCGTCCGAACACGTCCTGGGTTGGCCCTTCCGCCGGCGTTGGTCTTTGACCTTGCTCCAGCCAACGACTTACGGCCTGCACCCGTTCGTCTCCCTGCTGGCGTTCCCTCCATCGGACAGGGTCCCATCCCCAGCTTGATGGCATCGCCTCCTGCTGGCTTCCGGGCGCTTCAATGATGTTCACCAGGTATTCATTGTCTTGCCCGGAGGCCACCTCTGGCACCTCTTCTCCTGGGGCTCGTTCTTCCGGTAGCCGAGACAGGACGTCTGCGTTTACATGTTCCTTCCCAGGCCAATACTGCAGCTAATAATCAAAATTAGCCAACTGAGCCACCACCGCTGTTCCACCGCTCCTAACTTCCCCGTCTGCAAGTGAACCAGAGGGTTGTTATCCGTTATTACTTGTACCTTAGCTCCCCACAGGTAATCTTTGAACTTCTCACTCAAAGCCCATTTTTAAGCCAGCAGCTCCAACTTGAACGAGCTGTAGTTCGTGTCATTCCTTTCTGCCGGGTGGAGGCTCCTACTGGCATAGGCGATTACTCTCTCTGCCCCCTCTTGCCGCTGAGCCAACACAGCTCCTAGCCCCAGGTTACTGGCATCTGTGTACAAGATGAAAGGTAAATTAAAACTGGCATAGGCCAATATAGGTGTTTGTAATAACTCTTGCTTTAGTTGTTGGAAAGCGGATTCACACTCGGGGGCCCACCTGATCGCTGGAGACCCCCGACCTCGGGGTCGTCCTGTCCCGGCCAGCAGCTGATTTAGGGGCTTAACGATCATAGAAAATCCCTTTATGAATCGACGATAATAGCCCACAAACCCCAGAAAAGATCTGACCTGTCTCACTGTTGTAGGGGCGCTCTATTCCTTCACTGCAGCCACCTTCTCGGGGTCCACGGATACACCGGCAGCACTCACGCAGTGTCCTAGGAACTTCACCTTCCGCTGTAACAGGTGGCATTTATGAGGCTGTAGCTTGAGGCCATACCTTTCCATCGCCTGAAACACTTCCTCCAGATGCTGTTGGTGAGTATCGAAGGGCATCCGGTCCCATTCTAACAGTCCAAAGGGGGTGGTGAAGGCGCTCTTCTCGCGGTCCGTCTCCTCGACCCGCACCTGCCAGTACCCACTGGCTAAGTCCAAGGTCGAATACCAAGCCGACTGTGTCAAACTGGCCAGGGAGTCTTCAATCCCAGGGACTGCTGCTCTCCCGTACAACCCCACGCTCCAACATGCCCTGCAGCAAGGTACGTACTTCTGAGTACAGTGTCGGTGGAATGGGACCTTTCTCGGCTGGGCCCAGCCTCACCAGTCATCTATAGTCTTCCTTGTGTGTTGCAAACACGTGTTGCCAGCGGGTCAGGAGTTCTTCGACCCTCTGTGTCTGGGCCTCCTGCAGCCCCTCGCCCTTCAAGGCAGCGCTCCTGAGATGGCCGGGCATGCCCTCCCTCGCTTTCTTTGGGGGTACATCAGACTGGGTCAGGGCGACCTCTACCACAGTGGGGCAAACTCGTCAAAAGCTGACATCCTGTTCTTCCCTCACCTGATGGGAGCCAACTGTGGTTACTCGGGCCAGCCGTTGAAGCCGAGAGCTTGGCCAACTGTACGGATGCACCAAAACTCACATGACGTCGTACCACCCGCAGGGAAATGGTGGATGTGAGAGGTTCAACCAGACCTTGCTGAACCTGTTGGGGATATTAGACCAGGAGCGACAAGTGGACTGGGTGAGTGCTCTGCCGGCCTTAATCCAAGTTTACAATAACAGCGTGCATGGCACCACGGGATATGCCCCGACGTTTCTTATGTTTGGCAGACACTTGAGGCTTCCCGTGGACTTGATGATGGGGCGCCTAGGAGAGAAGAGGACGTGACTGTATCAGAGTGGGTGGATCGGCACCACAGAAGGCTGTGCTTTGCATACGAGCAGGTGACTCTACATATACAGGTGGCTACGGACAAAAGCAAGAGGCTGTATGATCGGACAGCCCGGGAGGCACCCTTTCTCCCTGGAGAGTGAGTGTTGGTGCGTGACAATCGTCGTCCAGGCAAGGGCAAATTGAGCGACAGATAGGAAACTATCCCTTATGTGGTGATGAGGCAGCAACGGCCGGGCCAGCCTGTGTATACCATCCGGCCTGAAGGGAAGACAGGGCCGGAGTGCACAGTCCATCGAAACATGATACGACCCTGTCAACCCAGACCAGTAACACGAGTGACTATCATGGGGGGAACCAAAAGTTATGTAGTAAAGTTCCGCCCGGACCGATTTACCCAAACACCGGCACTTCCAGGTAACCCCGGGCAACGGAATCAGCGGAAGCCAGCGACAGGTGTGCATGCTGAGGTGGCGAACGCTGACTGGACGGTTCAAGGGAAGCAGGAAGTATAAATAGAGCATGTGAAACACAAAACATCGTTCATTGTTGTTCCCTTTTCTGGTGGATGTTGGAGCGGATGTTGTGGCAAAGCGGTGGGTTGATGTGGCAAAGCCAAGGATACGGACTCGAAGAGAAGATCTGTGGAGTAAAAAGAACAGAAGAACCGAGTCATTGAAACAGGTTTGGAGGAGGACGAATTATATTTAAGAAGTGTATTCTTACCTGTGTGTGTACATGTGCATTCAAGACTACAGCAAAGTACAATTCTGAGCGGAGGTTTCCTGGAGTCAAGCGGGTTGGGGAACCGCGAGAAGAGGATGAATGAACACAGAGGAAGAGAGATACATGGTGTCAGACAGTGAGTGCAATTAGATGTTTACATTCACTGAGGCATTGAAGTAATGGACAGTAAACTATTTTGTGTGGAGTGTGTTGATGTGTAGTGGCCCCACCGTGTAGTACGAACCCGGTGGGTGAGCCAGAGGAGTGTAAGACACAAAGACCATTGTGTGGGGAACTGTGACACCCAGACCACCGCCCGTGGCAACGATTGCAACGTCTCCCCCCCCAGTGAAGTACTTGACTCTGAGTGAAGGTATGGGCCTTATCTGTCACTAAGAAGTGTGGATTGCCGTGGGTGAGTGTGAATTATTGACGTGTGTGCACCTGAAGTATTGCAGTGCTGTGCCGTGTCTCCTGTCGCCCGTACCGCCCCTAGGTCAAGCCAGTCACTGTGAGGTGTATCGTGGAGCTGCAGTGGTGTGATCACCATCGTGGACTTACCTTTCTACCCCCCGCCTGTGTGTCCAAGCAACGAAGGGGATTGTGAGTACAGTATTGACATGCTGTGGGAGAGATCACAGTGAATCCAAAGGAAGTAGAGAAATTGTGAAATCGCAAACTAACTGTTGTGTGCAAACCCTGTATTGGAGAGGAGGCCTAGCCGTCTGTCCCACCAAATTTAGGTGTCGATCTAACCCTGGAGAGAAAAAGGAGCTGACAGGTCTGTTACAGACATCATCTCGCAGTCCCATCTACATCACCTCCGCCTCTCAAGACGGTATCGGCCGTGACCAAGCCAGCAGCAGCCAGTTGGAAGTGGGTAAAGCCTGCATTCTCTCATCGTAGACCAAGGTTAGGTGAAGTATAAATTCTCTCACCTACATTGTAATACCTACTTGGAATGCTTGAGTGTGATCAAGAGAGAGAGTTAAGTTAACCATCATACTTACCTGAAGAGTTCGTAGACTCAGAGCACCACGCCCAGTGAACCGTAGAGCCACCGTAGAGCCAAGCTAAAGCTATACGTACCCAAGTCGTCTGTTGATTCAGAGCAGCACGCCCAGCGAACCGCAGAGCCACCCTAGAACCAAGATAAAGCTATACGTATCCAAGTTGTCTGTTGATTCAGAGCAGCACGCCCCGTGAACCGCAGGGCCACCCTAGAACCAAGCTAAAGCTATACGTACCCAAGTTGTCTGTTGATTCAGAGCAGCACGCCCAGTGAACCGCAGAGCCACCCTAGAACCAAGCTAAAGCTATACGTATCCAAGTTGTCTGTTGATTCAGAGCAGCACGCCCCGTGAACCGCAGGGCCACCCTAGAACCAAGCTAAAGCTATACGTATCCAAGTTGTCTGTTGATTCAGAGCAGCACGCCCCGTGAACCGCAGGGCCACCCTAGATCCAACCTAAAGCTATACGTACCCGTTGTCTGTTGATTCAGAGCAGCACGCCCAGTGAACCGCAGAGCCACTCTAGAACCAAGCTAAAGCTATACGTACCCAAGTTGTCTGTTGATTCAGAGCAGCATGCCCTGTGAATCGCGGAGCCACCCTAGAACCAAGCTAAAGCTATACATACCCAAGTTGTCTGTTGATTCAGAGCAGCACGCCCCGTGAACCGCGGAGCCACCCTAGAACCAAGCTAAAGCTATACGTACCCAAGTTGTCTGTTGATTTAGAGCAGCACGCCCAGTGAACCGCAGAACCACCCGAGAACCAAGCTAAAAGCTATACATACCGACTCGTCTGTTGATTCAGGGCAGCACGCCCAGTGAACGGTAGAATAGTCCTAGGGCGAAGTCCAAGGCCAACTTACCTGAGTGACCCTGTAGATCCAGTCTAGTGCGCCTAGTCAAGTCTATACTTACCTTGTGTATCCGCCAGCCTGGGGGAGTACGACCCTGCAGCATCTCCGAAGTAGCCTGAAAGTAGAAAGTGGAGTTGCTCTTAGTCCAGCAGCCTGTTATCGAAAAACCTCAGTGCCGGAGAAAGGCACGACAGTCTAACGAGATTTCCCAAACCTGTCTCTTGTGTGTGTGACTGTAGCAGGCATCCGAGACGAGCATGGAACCCAGCAGGCCGTGGACAGAGGAAAGGGTCGGCCGCCCTGTGGAAGAAGAGCAGAAGAGAAAGTTATTAACACGAAGGAAGCTTCCCCTCATACTTACCTGAATATACCACGGTCACTTGCCAGAGCGGGACGTGGAACGGCTGAGAAAGCCGCGGAGCCACCCCGCGGCAAAGCAGGTAGTTGCCCTACATCAGTGCATCCACTAATTGTTGTCTTATTCTGCCTCCAGGAGAAGAGGAGGGCGCCACAGGTTCAAGAGACAAAGGAGAAGGAGCTCCGTCCCCCTGTCTCTCCCCTTAGTAGTGCCCCTGTCTCTGGCACCTGGCCCTCTCCCCTCCTGCAGGACCAACTGCGGGGCAGAAGAAGAAGGATTATTTTAGCTCCCCCTTTCCCACTAAAGTTTTAAATAATTTAAATAAAGTTTGTTTTAACTTTTACTTACCTGCTTCGTGTGTTTGGTCATTGGGGTGCTTTGGGGACCTCCTCGAGGTGGAACGCCCGGAGGGGCATCAGTAGCCCGCTCCGGTTGGTAACAACCACCCCACAGAGTCCATACAAGGAACCCAAACAAAAGGCCAAATGACACATTCTAGCTGACATGTTAATACCATGCATAGGTTGGTTAATAAATGCATTAATTAATTCAATTTATAGTTATAGGAGAAATGGTCCGGTAATTAAAAAAGGGATCAAAGGGTAAGTCTGATTAAATAATTAATGTTGACATTCATTGATATTAACACACTTTGGCGTGGTTTCCCGAACAGGGATTAGTTTAAGCCAGGACTAGCTAGGCCTTAGTTTAATTAGAAAATATAACTAGTTTGACGAAACATGCCTCATTTAAAATTGTACTTACGCTTGTTTGTCTGGTCATTGGGTTGGCTTTGGGACCTCTTCGAGGTGGAAACTAGGAAGGGGCGTGGCTCGTTACATCTGTGGTCCGCCCCGACCTGTGACATTGTTTTCAGTTTGGGCAGCTCTTATATTTATTTTAGTTAATCCCTGTCCTGGAAACGGCCACTTAATCTATTTAATTGGTCTACTTTAATGTCAACTAATTTTAATCAAATTTTTACAATGGCTTGTCTACAAGGTTAAAAGCTAACGTTAGCTAGCTGTATTATTTAGCTATAAACATTTTCAGGGGAAAAAGGCGAAAAAACATACATTAACTGCTCAAATTTTGTAACAATCTATCTTTACAAATATTAAATGTACTATTTTATCGATGTGCTAAAAGTAGTTTGTTTAAAAAACAATTAGAATGAGTATAATTCGCTTAATAAAATTGACAATACTCACGTTTCTTGTCACGTTGCGCTGTATCGAAAAACGAGGGGTCTGAGAATGGGGGTCTCTGGGCAGTGGTGGGCCGTCAGGACCAGCAGGGCCTTCTCTGCTGGCCCTAAAATAAAATCAAAAATAATTTTTTCCCCAACAACAAAGTGTTAAATGTTTTTCTTTAGTATGCTATTTTTTTCATTGGTGTAATGTCCGCAAAATTCGTTAGTTTTGTTGAGGTTGAACCGGAGTACCCTCAAAAATTCACATAAAAAGCAGCTTATTCAGCTGGGGCCAGCTCTACAGATACTGCTAGGCTTGTGTTGAAGGACAACACATCTGATTTGTTACAATCATAAGTGACAGAAACATCAACCAATCAAATTTTGACGTTTATTGACAGCACGTCCTCCGGGTCTAGCGACGTGCCCAGCGCTACCCCTGACGTCTGTCGTCAATTTCCAACGTGAGCGCGAAATTCAGTTATTAAAGAAAATGACATCCGCTGTTGCAGATACACGCGATCTTTTTGCCCCAGCACAAGAAGTTATTTTGTTGGCCGTGTTTACTTTTTAATACGAGTAAAGGGACATGGAATGATTCTGGCTTTGACAGTCTGAACAGCTTCACGAAGGCAGCTCTTAAACACCAAGGCTCCGAGCGCCATAATAATGTCAGTCATGCATTTAAAAACTTTTGGTGAAAGTCTTGTGGATTTGGAACTTAACGAGTAGAGAAAACGGGAGATCAGCGTCCACAATGAGAGGGCCACAGTTTTTACAGGACCGTCAGGAAAAAATCAAAACCATATAATAAATGCAGTGTCAGAAGTGTTAAATGATGACATCAAAGAAGAAATATAAAAAAAAAATTATGTGGCAGTTATGGTGGATGAGACGACTGACTTCAGTAACACAGCGCAGTTCTTATGTCCTCGGGTATGTGACTGAAAAGTGACGGGTGAGTGCTTTACTACTTGTCGAGTATTGTATCATGCAGATTGTGGTTTGTATCTGATAATAAGCATTATTAAGGGCTTATGCACATTGTTATTGAGTGGTTCGTGTTGCACTGATAGTAGCCTGTAGCATGTGGATGTGACACTATGCACACAGTGTGCAGGGGATTACATGATACATGCAGTGAAATTTAGTCTGAGTTCAACCCACCCTTACCTGGCATACTGTTTTAGGCTTATTGTTGATCAGCTGTCATGTTGCTGAGTGCCTGTATGTGCGGCCGAATATATGCATTATTTGCATATGGGTGTGTTAGCTGTAACAGATGAGTATATATGTGGTTTACATGCTTACTGAAGGCCCTGACTGAAACCCCACGGCACGCCACTGTCTCTGGGTGGGAGTCTGTAGCTGCAGGCTCGGAGTACTACTCCATGTCCTGATTTATAAATGTGTGGCTTCGCCCACAATGAAAATTTGGGGTGCTTGCCAATACCAACGCGCCAAAGGCTGCTTGTAAGTTTGAATCATATAAACTAGCCCACATTTCTTTACCTCATTTATATTTGAATATATAACTACTTGGAATTGCATTATAGCGCTACCCTAGTGGTCAAGCTCTGCAATATTTTGCATATGAGCTCAGCCTTGGCACATACAGAAGTGTACAACGTTTCGTGTTAATATCTCATTCCCATCATATAGCCATTTAAGTATATGTGGCCAAGCCCCTTTTAACGTTTAGGCATGGTGTTGGAATGATGAGTCGAAAGTAAAAAAAAATGATAATTAATTTTCAGTGTCTAAAGAATATTTCAGCACTGGATTGGTTACGATAGGCCGAAAAACCCAGGACTAGTTTGCAAAAGTAGATACCAGCCATGTTGGTAAATATGTAACAAACGATTCAATTGAGGCAAGTGGTTCTTGAGGAAAAGTTACATTGATATGAAAATCGTGTTTATATCTGAAACACTACAAAATACACAATTACATAAACAATGAAAATTAGGATAGCGCCCCCCGGTGGCTGATTGTTTTCATACTTTGCATAGACCTTCAGGGCCAAAAGTCAAACATGCCCACTGAATTTCGTTCCCATCTGCCTCCGCTAACCTTGTCTAATAGCGGCTTGTTGCGGATATGTTTTAGTCATTCATAGTACCTTGCACAAAGACCACACGTGCCAAGTCTCAGGTCCATCAGTCAAAGATTTATGTAATTATGTCCTTTCAAAATTTATGTCATTTTATAGTGCCAACTAGTGGTGAAGTGGCACAAAACAGACAGTGGTCTACAGACAATATTCAACCTGAATGCACAATATTACTTGCATCAAAACTGAAGACAAAATACGCAGTACACTAGGCTGATTGGAAAATTATGGTGCGAGTGGAATATTTATTTGAAACTGTGCATTCAGGTGATTTTAAAGCTGAGCCATGCATCTCTTGACAGGATGTATTTGTCTTTTTTTCCTCTATAGAGTGCCGAAGGGATGACATTTTTGTAGGCACCCCAAAAGTTATTGGGACACAATTTCACAATTGCACAATTTTTAAAAAATATTTTTTTGTAGTAAATGCATTTAGACAAATTCCTAAAAATTTTCTTCAACTATGAAGATTATCTTGTTGGACAAAAATGTGACTTACATTTTTCTTAAAAATCATCAATCATTACTCTCATTATTAGTGTTAAATCAACTAGAAAATCTATTTTGGACATTTGTTTATTGGTGCAAATCGTGATTCGATTGCAAATAGATTTTCCCCCAACCCCAACTGCTCATAGCTTATTGATCTGGTTTGGGTTTGCAATCTCTTACCAAAAATAAAACTTGCTCAAGAGCAGACTAGACGTGTAGCGCAATAATAAGTGAGCCTGAAAAAAACAATGTTTGGTTAAACTTACTGGGGGTAACCACTGAAACATGCTTCCTGCAACAGGCCACAGAGGTGACTACAGAACTTACTTTCAATCCTTATACCCCTGGCTCTGAGATGGACTAACATCATTCTGTAGCCAGTATTAGGATGATGGCAGAGGATTTCATGCACCACTGCATCTAGCTCTCTGTTCCCAAGAGTGCTATATAAATCAGAAAACCTAAGGTTGTTTTCACATATATTGGTGCGCACCGTGGTGCGGCCTCGGAGCGCACCAAAATACATTGTATCATTTTTCAGTTAGTGCGGTCCGTGTTCACATATATATATTTTTTACTTTATTCGAAATGCCGCACCGTACACCATGTGACAACGGTCAGCGCTGTCATTGGTCTCTGACAGCTCTTACCGTCTCATGACCACCCCCACGTTTCCACGACAACCAGCTTGACAGAGAGAGCGCAGCTATCAAGATGTGGAGATAAACGATGCACGTCTTTGGGAAGTTTCTTTGCTTTAACGCGAAATTGCGTAGCTGTTCTATTAAAGCCTTTCTCACGGAGCCGTTTGCTAAAAGCCCGTAATTTCACTATTTGTGTGTGGAGGACAGCTATGCATTTATAAAATCATCAGCTCAAACGTAAAGGAGACAGCGAATCTCTATGCAACGGACCAGGATTGGCTTGTTTGTTGTTAACCCACAATATAACACCCGGCTCACATCACAACGAAAGCCCAGTGGCTCAAACATGTGGAGAACTTCCTGTATTTGGTTCGGCCCGAGGTCCAGCAGTGTTCACACCACAGGTGGGTCGCCCCAGAGTTCGGCAACAGCCGCTCCGAGACCACCTGTTTAGAGCGGTCTCGGAGCGGTCGTTTAGTGCGCACCCGAGTGCGGCTGTTGTGTTCACACTGACCCAAACGCACCGTACTCGGAGCGACACGTCATTTGGGTCGACCTAAACAGTGTATATGTGAAAACACCCTAAAAGAGAGTTTACAGTCAATTGGATTCAGGCCAGTGTATACATGGTGTTAGAAACAGACAGTGGCAGCGATCACACTGAATTTTTTAATGATTAAAACATTTAAAAACAGGATACTTCTAAGGACGCGTACTTTTAAAGCAAGACTCGATATTTGATAGACGCAGCCTCTAAAGTCATTGAAGCAAACTGAAATGATACGATCCTAGCCCAATGGTCACCAATCCTGTTCCTGGAGATCTACCCTCCTGCATACTTTGGATTTTTCATTATATAGTACTTGTCAGAATCCTGCCGGATCCTGTTGGTATTTAGATCTAGTTTAGCATGGCAGGGTTCTGACAGTACATATGTTCTATGTGGGAAATGTGTGGTTGTAGTATTGGTTTATTCTGACCACGCATTTCCCGGGTCTCGTCACTTTTTCCCCGATCCCTTACTCGTGATTATTTTCCAGGTGTATGTAATTTACTTTGTCCCTATTTATTGTCCTTGTGTTTGCTGTTCGTTGCACGTTTGTCTTGTCACATGCCCTGTCGATTCCTGTAAGCTTGTATATCTCCAAGTCTAGGTCTGTTTTGTGTTTAAGAAGTTTATTGTTAGTATTGTTAAAGGTCCCATTCTTTCTGTGTTTTTGAAGCTTTGATTGTGTTTACAGTGTGCAAAATAACATGTGTTCATGTTTTATGTGTAAAAAACATGGTATTTTTCACACAATTTACTTATCTTTTTAGCGCTGTTTTCACTGTCCTCAAAACAGGCTGATGTCTTCCTTGTTCAAAGAAGTCCCTCCTTCAGAAACACGTAACGAGTTCTGATTGTGTAGTTTGTTTAGTGTGTTGTTATTCGATATCAGCTTAGCTTGCCGTTAGCTTAGCTGGTCACTGACGTATTCCTGTGGGCGGAGTTTAGTAAAAAAACTGTTCTAGTGACATCATTAAAGCAGGAAGTAGAGGGCTGTAGTCCAAACTGGCCGTTCGCTGTAGGCTTTGAAAGGGGAATTCTGTTAAAGAAAATATATCGCCTGGCAGTGAACGTTAAGCGTTATCATTTTACAGGTATTTTTTATACTATTATAGCAACATTACACACCAACTAGGGTTTAAAAGATGGGATCGGAAAGAAGATGACCTTTAAAGTTTAGTGTCAGTTTAGTGTAGTGTTGTTTCCCTTGTCTTGTTTTGCCCCCTCGTGGGTTTTGTTTTCCTGTTTTTCCCCTGTTTTTATAATAAATCCCTTCGTTATTTATGTCTGCATTTGGGTTCGTGTTTTGTGTCCTCTAAACCCTGACAGTACTTAATGTTTTTATTGTATAGTGTACGTATTTTAAATGTGATAGTAAATAATAATTTAAATATGAATGTAGTACATATTTATTTATGTATATATATATGTAAATAAATGGCTGAGCCACACCTGCTTCTCATCGCTTTTACATTATCATACCTAATTAAAATCCGTAATGAATATTACAGAAGGCAGCAAAGATGACGACTTTGTAAGAGACTGCTTCTGGCCAAGACTTTTGAACGAGTTAAGCAGCTAGCTCAACCTTCTGGACAGATTTGTAACTTGCTAGTTTACCACAGTGATAAAGGTCTATGAATAATTATTTTATTGCCAGAAACCATATACGAGGTGGGTTAATGTTAAATAGTATTATTTACAAATAATTATTTACTTTTATATGGTTTCTAATTATTTATAATAATTTAACATAAACCCACTTTTTATATGGTTTCTGGCACATTCGTAAACTCCTCCATAGTTATGACTAACCGTTCTGACTGGTGATGACATGGTGATGTGAAGTGATGTATCGAGGTGATTCTCTATGCCGTGCTCAGTGCCCCTCGAACATGAACACTGAACATGTTCGCTCCCTTCGGATTGGAATCTCACTTAAGATGGCGGAATACCCTGTGAACTCCACTTCGCAGTCCAGTTATGGTCAAATGGAAAGCATCATAGATCTCCAAAAACAGGGTTGTTGACCACTGGTCTAGCCTATGTAAGATAATTTCCTGAATAAATATAGCACCTCCCCAAAGGACACTGCATGGGGGCAAAGTGAGTGCCCGGGAAGGCAACTCTCTACGATTCACAGTGGACTTCCGACACATTTGGGTTTCAAGACACACCTTTAGGGTGTCATACATTTGTATTCTTATTCTCTCATCTACCATTTGTATGGAGATGTGATGTTTGACAATCAAGGGTATCTATCTGTCTGTAGATCTACCATTTTTATGGAGATGTGATGTTTGACAATCGAGGGTAGCTCTTTTCTATTGAAATGTCTCATTGCAAGTGGTTACAATGGTCTCACTCATATAACAACAGAATTCAATGTTAAAGTATATGTGAAACTTCATTCGATGTTGATAGACAACTCCCATTCTAAGCATAAGCCAATCACCCACTGTATACAAATTAAGGACAGCCCGTAGTTTTACAACAACCAATCAGTACCAAATTCCTATATGCTTTGTTCTCTGGTTATTTAAGGAGATGTGTAGAAGATTTAGGCGGGTCTTTCTGTTCATGGAAATTCACCCCCATGATGCTGTATCTTTGATACAGCATCATGTATTTTATTTTACTTTGAGAAATCTGTAACCAGATATTCATCATTTGCCAGGTATGCATTATTCTCATTTGTTTCCTCGTATTTGAATTGGAATGTAAATTGCCTTTGAATTGTGATTTTCTTACCTGGTTAATAAATTGTTAAATTTGATTTATTCTGTGTTGCTCTGTAAATATTGACACTGCAAGTAATATCGTTGTATCCGTAGTTACCGTAAGGACTGAAATCAGGCTAGGATCGGCCCAAACCCAGTTAGATAGTGAATAATACATCAGCTGAGGATTTGTGAGATACGAATAGCAATTGGCGTTAGTTTAAGTGTACTTAGAAGCGTGGAGGCTGTGTTTCCGTTTAGAGTAACATTTCTGATTACTCTAAATAGGGTCAGCCTCAACCTCTGTTTATTTCAATGTTATTCTATTCTTTAATCTTGATTAGAAATAATAATTGTAATAATTAAGTGTCACCTCTAAGGGGACTAAATAAAGTATGCTTAAAGTTGAGCACGCAGAAAGCGGCCGCTTAAGCGTATAGTCCAACCTCTGGCAGCGACCAACACTGAGTCGCATACGACCGTTGACCAGTATATTAATTATGAGGCCCGTACTAGGATCATGTGCGACTGTGAGAACCGAATGAACGAGTGTAATACCAGAGCTTTATCAGAATAAATAAACAAACATCCATCTAAATTCTGTATGTTTTAAAAGTAATAATCAATCCGATTTGTAAAATAATATAAACTAAATCTTTGTCTTTGGAGTCAGATTAGAGATAAATATACCTAAATTACGTAACGCCAAAACGTCATCTGCAAAGCACCGGAAAAGACCGAACGCGCTATTACCCTTCGTTTGGATTCCGTCGTTGGGCCAAACGGATGGATGGGGGCACATATTTTTCACCCCTTACAAAGTGGTGATTCCCGGGACGTGATATTCAACCAGTGAGAAAATCTTATCAAAACGTACAAAGTACGACTGATTCGATCCCTGGAGAATAAGAGTCTGTTCATGGAGCTAAAGGTTTGAACTTCTTTTATTTCTTCAGCTGATGTGGTAAGTTAATCTTTTCTTTGCCTTTTAAAAATGTTTGAGGGAATGTTTTAAACATCCCACATTTATGAAATAGGTTGTAAATATACCTAATGTTAGACTGGAAATCGAATCCGGTGAGGCTTAACAATTAAATGAAACCACATTATCAAAAATGCTGTGTAACGCTATATGAAGAATGAATTACTTTGCTCTGTTAAGATCTTTTGTTTACGTGCCTACGGAAAACAAAAGATCGTCTTACATTGGAGTTAAATCATCCAAAGTTTGTTCTGATTCTCAAACAAGGATAAAACTAGAATCTAAATTTAAATCACCTAATTCTATACAAAATTGTTTATGTTGTGACCGCAAATGCACAACATAGAAAAGTTAGTTAACAAACTTTAACAATTAAACAATGATGTTGGATGATTTAAACTGCAATGCAATGAATGTGTTTGCATGTGAAAGGAGGACTTGGACAATTGAGATGTGAAAAGCACACAGATAGTAAGGTTTTTAAATGTTGCAACATCAGTGTACAATCTATATTTGATAGCTTAAGGAGATAATGTGATTACATTTACATTTACATTTAGTCATTTAGCAGACGCTTTTGTCCAAAGCGACGTACAAGTGAGGTAAACAATAGAAGCAATTATGGCAACATAAGAACAGCAATACATAAGTGCACTGGAAATAGTCTCGTCAAGTCCAACACAGTATACATAGCCGAGGGTATGTTAGTATTTTTTTTTTTTTTTTTTAGATAAAGAGGAAGGTAAATAGAGAAAGAGATAAAGAGAAGGTAACTAAATAAAGATAGTAAATCTGTAATTAGGAAGTTAGGTAATGATGGAAGAGATGGGTTTTTAGCCAAGTCTTAAAGACAGCTACAGTGTCAGCTGATCGTGTCACGACCGGCAGATCATTCCACAGTTGTGGGACAGTTCCTGAGAAGGTACGCGTTAGTGTTTTCTTCCCTTTTTGAGATGGTACCACAAGTCTTCGCTCGGTGGCAGAGCGCAGTGATCGAGAGGGTACATAAGGCTCTATAAGCAAGCGAAGGTAAGGGGGAGCTGACCCAGTGATGGTTTTAAAGGCCAGGAGCAGAGCCTTAAATTTGATGCGGGCTGCTATATTAAACTGGAGAATGAAGGAAATGCATGAATGATTGAAGGCAGTGTTGTTGGATTTAAAAATCCCCAATGCATAGAGAGGTGTAATTGAATGCTGGACATTAAGCAAGTAGGGGAATGATTTAAATGAGTTGTTGTGAGTGAGCCTTCTAAAAGATCACTCTGGGTTGAATGAGGATAGAATGGAATTAGTAAGTCATATTACAATTATAACTCCTAAATCATGCAGTATTCCTCCATGAATGAGATACAGTTAAGCAAAACTTAAAATTGTTGCAGGAAAATGTAATGTTGTTCCAGGCCAATAAAACACAAATGGTCTTATCTCTCACTGTGAGAAACCCAACTGAGATCAAAAGGGGCTTAACCCCCGCTCAGATAACGGGCTATCCATTGTTCTCAAGAGAGAACATTGTTTTAAAGAGAGACACTTGTATTTAAGAGGAATACATTAGCATGAACCAGTGAACATCTGTACCTCACACCAGTCTGTCCAGGGCTTTGAAACCTTTTCACATTCAAATACATTGATAAAGGAACATCTTGCAAACTAAAAACATCAATCTGGTAATCCTTAAGAGATCAGTAATGAATGTATTTTTAATTAATACTATTTTTAATATAATGTAATCTACATTGTGCTCAAGTTGCAATATACATTATATTATAATGGCCAAACAGGCCTCAGATGGTAAATGGGTGATTCTCACGAAACCATTGAAACACCACGGCACTAATGATTTTAGATATAAAATGTGTAATATAGTAATATTAAAAAGCTTCAGAATTAACACAATACTGTGTTCTACCTTGCACAATGTGTGATTTCAACATAAGAATTTATAATTTGTCAATTTTATCTCATTTTCTGCTGAAATTCTCATTACCGCAATGCGTCCGGCTGTGTTTGAACATGCGTTATGCTGTAATTTAAACATATTAAAACAAAAATATTTAGAAAAAAAATAAATGTATGTTTTGCTAGACTACTTTAGATGACAGAAAAATAATTTACTGAATATTCATGTATAATAATAATGAAGAAAAATTAGGAAATTGATGTGTCCATGCCTGATGTTCTCATCCTCCGCAACACTTTTTGAGAACAGTTTAAGCACACATACAGAATTTTAATAAAGTTTGATTTTGAGTGACCAAGCACATGGACCAGTTACTTCAAGATGGCTACCAGGTAAGATCATCTCTTTATATCTTTCCAGTTAAATTTAAAATATTCTCTGGTCAGAATGCTTACACGACATTTTGATTATCATTACCGAAACAGGTAGTTTTCTACATTTCGAAAATTGTTTGATTTACAATTTTTCATGAAAATGTTCTTTATTAAAGTCTAATTATATGCACTGAATAAAAAATGAGCAAAGCCTATGTGGCTTCTCTATTTTTAGCAAAACATACTGGGGTACCTCATCCTCCGCAACACCATTCTCATATACCGCAACCATTTAATAGCAGTTGCGGTAAAGATAACTTCTGTTTCGGAAATGAGAATTTAAGCATATTGTTTATTACATTTAAATATCTCTAATGAATTTAATATAAATTTAAAATGTATTAACTGTTGATATTTTGCTTTATGATGCTTCATTGTAGACAGTCAGCAAGTGAGAAAAAAGCTTTAGCAAAGGCCAGGTTGACAAAGTTCAGGGAGAAACTTAACAGCAACCCAGAATGGCTCGAGGAGCACAGAAGGAAGGAGAGAGAGAGGTTAGGTTTGGAGATGTTACTAGCAGGTGTATTTAGCAAAAAACACACTACAGTGTTAGGAAATGTACATGACACACACACAACGCAACAAGACTATACTATATGATGATGTGTACATCTGATGTGTAATTTTTTTCTCCCATGTTGTGAGACATGCTAATTTAATGTTATGCTTTCTTTCCACTTTCAGGTATCAAAAACAACCTAGCGATGGCACGCCACGCATCTAGGCGCTGCAACATCAGTTGGATCACAAGATCCACAAAGTTGGATCCCATGCGTGCCAGCATCTCAGCTACCTGCGACCGTACAATGCGCGCTGTCTGCAGCGTCAGATTGCTGCCTGGGGGCGAGGGACAAAGGGAGACTAAAGGCGGCACCTCCTTTCTGCGCAGTGCTTGAGTCACAGACACCAGAGAGGATGGCCTAAAAGCGCCCGGCGCTGTGACAGAAAGCGGGTTGCTGCGCAATTCATTAGGACTGTGCGTTAACCCTTTCTGCCTCTGCTGTCTTCGCAGCATGTGGGTCGTGTTCGAGAGTGGCGGGGCGTGTTGTAGACGCTTATGTGAGGACGGGCCCTGGAGCGAGCAACACAAAACCAACTGAGGAGAAAAATGCTCTGTTTTTGAGCGGCTTCGTTCCGGACGGCAGTCCCCCAGGACCCAGTTTCTTGCATCATATACTGGAGGATTTGTGCCATGGACTCTTGTGATGCACCACCGGTTCTGGTCCATGAGACACAGGGTGGTGAGGTAGGAAGTGGTTCATAGCCTTAGAGCTCTTCACCGCTTCCGAGAAATGCTCCGTGATTGTGCCCACCGTGTCACCAAACAGGCCGGATGGAGAAACAGGCGTGACTGTGCATGACCACCATGAGTGGTCTTCTTGGCCCTTAGCGTGAAATCCGTAGCCATTCTCAGATCCCTGAAGGTATTTAGATCCGTGCTGCCCTCATCTAGAGCCTTAAGCACCTGCGCCTAAAAGATCTGTAGGACCGCCATAGTGTGCAATGCAGACAGAGCCTCTCTCGGCGCGGGTATGCTTTTTCGGACTGGTGTGCTGTCATGAGGCTTCACTACCCTCAAAGCTGTGCCACACCATCCAAGGAAGTGGACAAGGGGCAGAGGTGAGCAGCCACAGCGTCCTTGATGGGGGGAATACACAGGTAGCCTACCTAAGAAAAAAAATGGGGGGAGGGGTAGCCCACGCTTTGGTGACTTTCCTCCAAGCATCAGCGGGGCGGCCTGAGTGAAGAAAACAAAAGTCAAGCTTGCTTCTCTGGGGTTCTTGTGGGGTGCTCCACTCAATCTCCAAGTCCTGCACGGCTTTGAAGAGAATGCGCACCAGTTCCTTGTAGAAGGATGGCTGTGTGTCTGATGCACCATGTGGAGCCTGGTCCCAGTCTCCATCCAACGCTGTCAGAGACATCTCATCTTCCTCCGCTGGAAACCCAAAGGAAACAGACCTGGCGGCTCCTGGTTCAGGACACAGGCTCTCGGCGACAAACTGAACCGGTTGAGCGAGGGGAGGACGACCACCAGCGGCTCTTTGCCGGCAGAGCTCGTGTGAATTGGGTGGGTCGATCAGACCTCCGCACCACAAGCAGATTTGCGACATCCCGGAACACAGAGAGGGCTGCTTACATTTCAACCTGAATTCAATTTTGCTGCCTATGAAGTCTGTCCTAAAGCATTTCTCGGAGCTGCCATTATGCAGCCAAAGTCATTGTCTCATAAGGCAGCTAGGGAACAAGTCAGCTGTCTAAAGTTTCGGATACAGCCTCTCTCTCTCTCTCTCTCTCTCTCTCTCTCTCTCTAATCGAAACAGATACAGAATGGTAAAAGGTCATCATATCCAGCAAGGAAATATTTTTCATCTAATTTACACAAATGTTTTGTGATATCCAGCTGACATTAGCTGGCCATTTCTCAATCCGATGGCTGCAGCCTTCAGAGCTTGCATTTGTAGGCAGCATATGTCATCAAGACCATCTTATTTCAGTATGTTAAATGCATAAATGGGGACTTAAATATGACATAAAGGAATATTAATATAAGCCTTCCTGTTCTAATGTTTTTTCTTTAATATTTTTTTCAAAGACTACATAATAAAACAGTTTTGAACTTGAACGCATGATGCTGTAAATATTATCAGACTTTCTACTTTAAAATTTGTTTTTAACAAAATCTCAGGCTAGTATACGTATTCTCATTACCGAAATAATTAACCTCATTTCCGAAACCTATGTATCATTACCGCAACAGATGCTTATTAAATGTTAATTTTATTAATAGAATCATAATACTTTGATTTTAAATGCATGTGCAGAATCTCTAAATTATGTTCTTTCAGGTTTGTCATGTCATTTTGAAAATGTGTCAGGTTTCTTCGAAATATAAAAAAAAAATAGTTGTAAATTGTGGAAGGTGTTGCGGTATATGAGCTAAATAAAACAAAATAAAAAAAACCGTTAAATTTAAAATAAATATTATTTCAGAATTTCAATTTACTGTGCATGACTATTAATAATCAATTTTTTAAAATGTGAAAATATATTAGCTTTTCTAACAGTGTTGATGTTTTCTGACTGTTGCGGTAATGAGATTTTTTAGGACTTATTTTTGAAATTATGTTACAAAAAGTGTTAAATGATAAGTAAAAGTTTTTAAATTAATGTTCCCATATACTTCAGACTTTGTTTCTAATGTCTGGTGGAAAAAAGTAAATTTAAGCAATTTTTACATTTTCATGCTTGACATTTTTACAACCAAGTTTTCGTGAGAATCACCCAAATATTGTGGTGTATTATATGTATGTATACTATATGAAATAACTTGCACAGGCCAAACTCACAGAATTGGTTCACTACACAGTGTGTCAAGGAGCGGAGCACGCTGTCACGTGTTGCCATGTTTTAACACTGAAAAATTACATGACACTCGTGATGATAGTGAACCAAATCTCCTTCATTGGAAATCTCTAACCCATTTTTTAATCCAATACAGAGGTCTATTTTAATCATTTGGTAACTAAACCTATGATAAATGCTGAACACATCAAGCAAAAGAGTCCTTTTGGGTCAGAGATCTGAAGCAGTCAATTCAATTCAATTCAATTCAATTTTATTTATATAGCGCTTTTCACAATTGTTAATTGTTGCAAAGCAGCTTTACATGAGTAGATGTAGAGGAGAACATTGAAAATCAATACATAGTATAAGAAGTAGAATATAGCGGCTAAGGATAAAAAACCGTGTAAGCGAGCATATTAATAATGTAACGTATACAGTAAAGTGCTAAGTTAAGCCAAAGTTGGCTGACTCTCCCTGGGACTAAAAAACCCCCTAGGAGAAAACCCAATGGGAAAAAATCCTAGAAGGACAAAAAACCCTAGGGAGAGATTAATATTTATATTTATAATATATAGACACGGTAGGGATAGGAAGCGTGTAAGCGGATTAAACTGGTTCAGCCGGTGGCCGTTGGTCGCGCATCGGTTGGGCGTCACGTTGAAGGACAGCCAGTTGATTAGTGGTGCGATGACCTTCACAGCAACAGGAACTGGATCTGTTTGTCTCATTGTCCTCAGAGTCGAGGACGAGACAGGGAGACAAAAAACAGAATTCTATTAGCGTAGGGGCCGTTCGCATGTAATGCAAGTGTCATACATTATAGTGGTTTAATTCAGCTCGGTTCCAGACAGGCTAACTATTGCGGCAAGATTAAATTACCCGTATGAGGTATGTGAGTGCTTTGTTCTAGACAAAATAACTACTGCGGGAAAAGTACATTTACTGGACATTCTATGTGAATGCTTTGTTAAAGAAGAATGCCTTAAGTTTAGATTTAAATTGTTCGACTGTGTCTGATACTCGAACATTATTTGGTAAATCATTCCAGAGCTTAGGGGCTAAGTAGGAAAAGGATCTACCACCTTTAGACACTTTTGATATTCTAGGGATAATTAAGTAACCCGAATTTTGTGATCGCAGTTTACGTGGTGGATTGTATTCTGATAGTAGTTATTTTATATACGAGGGCGCTAGGCCATTTAAGGCTTTGTAGGTGATTAGTAATATTTTAAATTGTATGCGATATTTAACTGGTAGCCAGTGTAAAGATGCCAGAATTGGACTAATGTGGTCATACTTTTTAGATCGAGTAAGCACTCTTGCGGCGGCGTTTTGAACCAGCTGTAGCTTGTTTACCTGATTTGCATGGCATCCCCCGAGTAACGAGTTACAATAGTCTATTCTAGAGGTCATAAAAGCATGGATAAGCTTTTCTGCATCTGATGCAGACAGCATATGGCGTATTTTTGAGATATTTCTAAGATGGAAAAATGCTGTGCGGCAGACGTTGGAGATATGACTATCGAAAGATAGATTGCTGTCAAACATTACGCCTAAATTCTTAACCGTGGAAGATGGCACCACCGTGCAGCCATCTATGGGCAACTTGTAATCTGACATATTATGTTTGGAGCGATTTGGTTCAATAATAAGTATCTCTGTCTTATTGGAGTTTAGCATAAGAAAGTTATGTGCCATCCAGTCCCTAATATCACTAATGCCGTCTGTTAGCTTAGCAAACTGGTGGGTTTCGCTAGGATGTGACGAGATGTAAAGCTGGGTATCATCCGCATAGCAGTGAAAACTTATGTTATGTTTCCTGATAATGTCTCCTAGAGGTAACATATATAACGAGAATAGGATAGGGCCTAGAACTGATCCCTGAGGTACGCCGTATTTAACGGGAGAGTGATGTGACTCTTCCTCATTTACATAAACAAAGTGATATCGATTGGTTAGATACGATCTAAACCAGGCTAATGCCTGACCACTGATGCCAACATAGTTTTCTAGTCTATTGAGTAGGATTCTGTGATCTATTGTGTCAAAGGCTGCACTAAGGTCTAGTAATATAAGGATTGAGATTTCACCACGATCGGATGTTAATAGGAGGTCATTTGTAACTCTAAGCAGCGCTGTCTCTGTGCTATGGTGGGGCCTGAATCCTGATTGGAACTTTTCATATGTATTATTATTCGCTATGAATGTGCGTAGCTGGCTTGCCACTACTTTTTCTAATATTTTAGAAAGAAAAGGTAGATTTGAGATTGGTCTAAAGTTATTAAGATCTCCCTGGTCAAGGTTTGGTTTTTTAATGAGCGGTCTAATAACTGCTAGTTTGAAAGCTGTTGGAACGTATCCTAATTCTAGCGATGAGTTAAAGATATTTAGTACCGTGTCGGACACTACATGAAATACTTCTTTTAGTAATTTTGTGGGAATAGGGTCTAATATACAGGACGATGATTTAGATGACGTTACTAATTTAGAGAGCTCTTCTATTGTAGTAGGTTTAAATGTCTCAAGATGTTCGTATGATAATCTAGTGGTCAATGTACTATTGGGTAGAGTGGTGGCTGCTTGCGTAGTTTCTATGTTTTCCCTAATAGAAATAATTTTGTTAGTAAAGAAGTTCATGAAGTCGTTACTATTGTGTTGGAATTTACTATTGGTTTCTGTTTGTTCTTTGTTTCTAGTCAGTTTCGCAACTGTGCTAAAGAGGAAACGAGGGTTGTTATGATTTTCTTTAATAAGCGTACTGAGATAGGTAGATCTGGCGGTTTTAATAGCCTGTCTGTAGTGTTGAACACTCTCTTTCCATGCTGAACGCCATACCTCTAACTTTGTGTTTCGGTAGTTTCTTTCCATTTTTCTAGCTACTTTTTTAAGGGCTGCAGTATGATGGTCATACCATGGAGCTGGCGTTTTTTCTTTGATTCTCTTTTTTCGTATGGGAGCAACGGCATCCATCGTGCTAGAGCAAACGTTGTTCAGGTTTTCTATTATAATATCCAGATCTTCACGGTTATCTGCTACATGTTTCATTTGAGACAGGTCTGGAAGAGTGCTAATAAAGCTATCTTTAGTGGTGGAAATTATTGTTCTGGCTAATCTGTAGCATGTTGTAGACTGAACGGTCCTATCTAGAAGTATTGTGTATGACACAAGGCAATGGTCTGAAACGGCATCGCTCTGGGGTGATATTTCGATGTCATTAATATTGAGTCCGAGTGACAGAATTAAGTCTAATGTGTGCTTATGAGTATGCGTGGGTCCAGACACGTTTTGTTTAATACCGAGAGAATTTAGAACATCCATAAACGCACGTCCTAATGCATCTTTTGAGTTATCCACATGGATGTTAAAATCACCAACGATAAGAGCTTTGTCTACAGTGACTGTAAGCTCAGATAGGAAGTCTGCTATTTCTTTAAGAAAATCTGTGTGGTGGCCCGGAGGCCTATATATGGTAGCTAAAATGAACGAAAGCTGTTTGTTGTTACGATCAGTTATTTCCATGTTTAACAGTATTATTTCAAACTAATTAAATTTTAGTTCTGATTTATGGTTTACTTTGAACATTTTGTTGTATATTGTAGCTACACCACCCCCTCTCCCTTTTAGACGAGGAACGTGTTTATAATAATAGTCTTGTGGGGTGGATTCGTTTAAACTGATGTAATCGTCTGCTTTAAGCCAGGTCTCTGTTAAACAGAGTGCATCTAAGTGTTGGTCAGTAATTATTTCATTGATAATAGGTTCTTTATTGGTAAGCGATCTAATGTTAAGAAGGCCGAATTTTAACATTTGAGTTTCATCTTTTAATGTATTGTGTTCTAATTTTATGTTAATAAGATTTGTACGAGACGAGGTAGACGGTGCTCTGTATTTATTTGTTCGAGGAACAGACACAGTCGAGATGTGTTGGTACTCTGGTAAAAAAGGCTCTATGTGCTGGGATATATGTGATCTTGACATGTCAAGGCAGCTAACAGACTGATGGGTAAGCCTATCTGTCTGTTTCCTGACCTGGGCCCTGGATAGTCAGACTATATCAAAAGTAAGACTATTGGTCAGATTTCTAGAGAGTATAGCACTACCTTCCGGAGACGGATGGAGGCCATCTCTCTTTAGCAGGTCAGGTCTTCCCCGGAAATGCTTCCAATTGTCTATAAATCCTACGTTATGCTGAGGGCACCACTTTGACATCCAGCCATGAAGAGACACTAATCTACTGTAAGTTTCATCCCCCCCGTAGGCGGGGAGGGGACCAGAGCAAATTACATTGTCTGACATTGTTTTTGCAATTTCACACACCTCTTTAATAGTATCTTTGGTGATCTCCGACTGGCGGAGTCTGGTGTCATTCGTGCTGGCGTGAATAACAATCTTAGAAAACTTACGTTTAGCATTAGCCAGCACTTTTAATTTGGATCTAATGTCAGACGCTCTGGCTCCCGGTATACAATCGACTATGGTGGCTGGTGCCTCAATGTCAACATTCCTGAGTATAGAATCTCCAATAACCAGGGCACTTTTAACAGACGTCTCAGCCGGTGTATTGCTGAGTGGAGAAAATCTGTTTGATATTAAAACAGGAGCGTGATTTGGGTGCCGAATGTGACTATGCCGCCTGACAGTCACCCAGTTAGTCAGCCGCCTTGACTCTGAAGTCGGAACCGAGCCATGTGTATTACGCTTAACACTAGGCGCACCCGAAACAGTGTTTGTAACATTAACATTAGCGGTCTTACTGTCCTCAACTAACGTTCGGATGCGCGCTTCAAGTTCAGCAACCTTCTCCGTCAGCCTTACTACTTCAATACACTTAGCACATGAAAACCCCTCTATGCTGACGGAAGAAGCTAAACTGTACATGTGGCAGGTAGTGCAGGTTACAATGACAAGCGGAGTCTTACCGTTTTCATGCTGGGCGATGGCGTCTCCGTTCGCCTGAACGCGGTCCGTGAAGCTGCATCGCGACGGGTGCTGGCTCGCAGTACGCCTCGGCCGCCTACGAGTGTCTGTGGTCAGGGTGATGTGAGGCACGCTGACTCTGCGAAGGCCGGGCAGCACCTCCTTCACAGCTTCCCGATCTGGTGTGGACAGATCAGAAAAGCATACCTCGGATGAATCCGCCATTAGATCGCCAAAGAAGGCAGGTTTAAGTAAACAGTCAAAGGTGTGATGAGCTGATGAATTGCCCACAGGTCTGACTGAACTGAGCAACTTAAAATGAAGCCATTTGAGCTTATGGAAAAGTTCTCCAGCAGAAATGGATTTTGAAGGCTCACAGAAGACAGCAAGGGTTTAAATGCTATCACAGCTTAAAGTAATATGCTGTCGGACTACACTGCAATAGCAGTAGTCAAAAAAAAAAAAAAAATCTCTGACCAAAGGATGAAAACTAATTTAATCTCTGAAAATAAATTTGCAAAGTAATATGACAATGGTACATCTATTCCCTAATGACTGATCACCAAAATGAGAAATTGTACCGCATGTCTTAATGCAAATTGCATAAAGGGTTAAAAACTAAATTGTTTCTCTGTATGTCTTTTTATCAGGTTGAAAGCTGTAAATCCTGGCCAGAGATGTCTGGCCACATCAAGGACAACAAACTTTGCAGAAACACAACCTAAAATTCTGGGATCTGGGTGTGAAGAAAATTCAAAGGCCATTTTACACCTCACTACACAATACCATCATGAATAGCGATGGCCTCGAAATTTGCAACACTAATTGTTAGAGATGAAATCCACCCATTTTTCAGACAAACACTGATTGTACAGCACACACATTGACTAAAACAATCTCGTAACACATCTGGTATAGACGTAAGGACTATCCAGACGTAAACACTGCACACCACACAACATATTCCAAACTTAACATTACATTTAAAATCAACATTCTCCTGTTACACAAACAGAGTTGTCTGATCTAACACATAAGCTAAGTGATATCATTCACACCCATATTAGCAAAACTACAACATTCATAAGAAACTTACATGGCAAAGTCACACTTTGATGATTATGTTTTTAATTGCAATAACAAACTTACTGTCTTAATCTCAAATCAATAATCTTACTGTTGTTGTCATAAGTGAGGACCAGTGGCGCCCTGATCCTCAACTTATCACTAAATAACAGCACAGACAATTGTCAAGAATCAATCAAACCATTTACATCTCAACTCCTAATATCAAATGTGACTTAGCCAACAGATCAGAGATCACACACACACACACCTACCTATACACGCAAACACATTGAAATCTGAGATTCTAAATCTTCAAGTGTATGGACTACACATACTCATAAACATGTCTATACACACATACACATACAAATACAGATACATATACACATAGGCACATTCCTGCTCACATAGAAATCTAACATGAGATTCTGAATATTCAAGTGTGCTCATGGACTCAACATGTTCTGAACATATTCAAAGTTAATCTTAGGCCTACAAGTTGCTGCTTATATTAGAAAATTCAGAGTTTCCCTCGAAACACTCATTATAGATATGTGTATGGAATGATTACAACATTATGTGCCTATTACTATTATTATTATTATTATTATATGGTCTACAATGCCCATACCTAAATTTATTAGTGATGAGCGAGTCACTCGAAACTCGGATCATTTAACCCGATCCCTAAAATGACTCGAGAACCATAAGTCCTAGTGACCATTAACCTAGTGCATTAAGACATTTACATTTACATTTAGTCATTTAGCAGACGCTTTTGTCCAAAGCGACTTACAAGTGAGGTAAACAATAGAAGCAATTATGGCAACATAAGACAGCAATACATAAGTGCACTGGAAATAGTCTCATCAAGTCCAACACAATATACATAGCCAAGGGTATGTTAGTAGTTTTTGTTTTTATTTTATTTTTTTTATTTTTTTTAGATAAAGAGGAAGGTAGATAGAGAAAGAGATAAAGAGAAGGGTAACTAAATAAAGATAGTAAATCTGTAATTAGGAAGTTAGGTAATGGTGGAAGAGATGGGTTTTTAGCCGAGTCTTAAAGACAGCTACAGTGTCAGCTGATCGTGTCACGACCGGCAGATCATTCCACAGTTGTGGGACAGTTCCTGAGAAGGTACGCGTTAGTGTTTTCTTCCCTTTTTGAGATGGTACCACAAGTCGTCGCTCGGTGGCAGAGCGCAGTGATCGAGAGGGTACATAAGGCTCTATAAGCAAGCGAAGGTAAGGGGGTGCTGACCCAGTGGTGGTTTTAAAGGCCAGGAGCAGAGCCTTAAATTTGATGCGGGCTGCTATAGGAAGCCAGTGTAACTTGACAAAGAGAGGAGTGACGTGCGCCCTCTTTGGCTCATTGAAGACCACTCTTGCCGCTGCGTTCTGAATCATCTGTAAGGGTTTGGTCGTGCAGGCTGGAAGTCCTGCCAGTAGCGCATTGCAGTAGTCCAGCCTGGACAGGACAAGAGCTTGGACCAGGACCTGCGTAGCATGCTCATCTAGGAAAGGTCTCATTTTCCTAATATTGTAGAGGATGAATCTACAAGAGCGAGCGGTGCTGGCAACATGCTCCGTGAAGCTAAGCCGATCATCAATGACCACTCCCAGGTTTTTGGCCGTCTTGGAAGGCGTGATGGTCGAGGAACCTAGCTGAATGGAAAAGTTGTGCTGAATCTTTGGTTCGGATGATATGACAAGCAGTTCTGTCTTTGCAAGGTTAAGCTGGAGATGGTGATCCTTCATCCAGAGTGAGATGTCCCTCAGGCATGCCGAGATGCGGGCAGAAACCGTAGGATCATCAGGGTGGAACGACAAGTGGAGTTGAGTGTCGTCTGCATAGCAGTGGTAGGAAAAGCCATGTTTCCGAATGACAGAGCCCAGGGATGTCATGTATATCGAAAAGAGCAGCGGTCCAAGCACAGAGCCTTGAGGGACCCCGGTATCTAGACGTTGGGGTTCGGAGACGTCACCTCTCCAGGATACCCGAAATGACCTATCTGAGAGGTACGACTTGAACCATAAAAGCGCTGTGTCAGTGACACCCATAGACATGAGAGTCGACAGGAGGATGCGGTGATTGACGGTGTCAAAAGCTGCAGATAGATCCAGTAAGATCAGCACAGATGATTTGGAGGCTGCCCTTGCCTGCCTTAGGGCCTCAATGACTGATAGCAGCGCAGTCTCAGTGGAGTGACCACTTTTGAATCCAGACTGAGAAACGGGTCTGTAGTTCTCTAGCATAGCAGGATTGAGAGTGGGTTTCTTCAGCAAGGGGGTTATCCGGGCCTCTTTAAATGCTACAGGGAAGGTGCCAGTGGAAAGGGATGAATTGATAATGTGAGTGAGAGCAGGGATAACAGACGGAGAGATGGCCTGGAGGAGATGGGTGGGTATGGGATCTAGCGGGCAGGTAGTCGGATGATTAGAAGCCAAGACCTTGGAAACAAGAACATGTTAAGAATGAGAAATTGTATAAAACACAAAGCTCTTCAAATGTTTACAACAGAATTACAACAAATAACTCTACATAAGCTGCCATAGGTTCTATAAATTGCAACAACAAGTTAATTTACATCTCCAAATGTCAACTGGGGGTACGGAGTGAGCAAAAAGCTGCTAATCCGGATCGTAATTTCCTGCAGCTCCGAGTCCGAGTACAAAGGGATGCGTGCGCGCGACAATGAGTTGGTCGGCGGCTCGGGGAATCACACAGAGAGTACCTCAACTCATAGAGCTTGAATCCTGGACTAGGAAAAATGAGCCTTGCTCGTGTTATTAACCCACTGACTCATGTAGGCTAATCTGTTGCAATATTTGACTGGCACAATGTTTTGGGTAGAAGCTGCAAATGTTTAAACATTTTAAATCCGAGGACTGCTGCAGCAGTGCTGCTGGAAAGATCCGCCACCGACGGACATACACAGCTCCTCTTGTTGACTGAGTCACTCAGAGTGACGCGAGTGGTTCACTCACAGGACCCGTGCAGGAGCGGGCGTCTCTGTCTGGGACTCAATCACAAGATCATGTTCTTGCGTGGATGAGTGACTGTGTGGCTGCATTAACCGAAACCTATCGTGGATCTTTTAAGTCAATCTGAAACAGGACACGTTCCTCTCACATCCAAGTCAAAAAAGCATGACATCTTCTAAACGTGGTGTTGATATATTTGTCATTATGAAATGAAACTAAACACACCGAACTTTTACAATTATGTTATTGATAATGTTACCCCGGACATGTATGTTTTTTACGAGTTCCCCAGCCGTTTTTTGCGAGCAGAGGAGTCGTAGACTCGTAGCTGCATGCGTGATCTGAGTTGATTGGTTGGCATTAGTATGATTTAGCGATTGGAATTGGAAGTGACTCAAGTGACTCGAGTGACTCGCACAACCCGGATCATATTAGTGAGTGACTCAGAATAACCCGAATCCTTAAAAAGATCCGGGTTGACCATCACTAAAATTTATTATAGCAGTATTTTACTATCACTATTATTGATACACCCTATAGTATGCATAACCAGATTTTTACTTTAACATTTTCCGTTTTATATTTTCACATGACCCAATATATGCATACCTGAATGTTATTTTAACACCTTCTAGTCTTTTTATTTTATTTTTATTTTCACATGACCCAATATATGCATACCTGAATGTTATTTTAACACATTCTAGTCTTTTTATTTTTTATTTTCACATGAACCAATAGGCATACCTGAATGTTATTTTAACACTTTCTGGTTTTTTTCACCTGACCCAATATATGCATACCTGAAGGTTATTTTTACATTCTCTGGGTTTTATTTTCATACAATCTAATATGCATACCTGAAGATCATTTTAACAATTTCTGGGTTTTATCTTCATACAATTTGTAACATGCATATCTCAAGGTTATTTTAACATTTCATTTTCTGGGTTTTATTTTTATAATATGCATACCTCAATGTTATGCCTTGTTTTAACCTGATCTTTTGCATCTTCTTCTTCATTATCCAGAGACCAAGTACATTTAAATTCAACTAAACTCCAAATACAACAGTGGGAAAGAACATTGGTAATTTTATAGATCAGATATCTTTGACCTGGTGAGACCGTACACTTGCACTTTTCACATCAAGGTATCATGTGTTATGTTTTTTATTTATTTTATTTATGGTTTGCCCTATGAATCTATTGATAATGTTGCTGAGCCTATCAGTATTGATCAATGTTCAATCAATGAATGGTCCTTAAGAATGTGCAGGTGTTTCACACAGTGATGTATTGTCAATGACATGATCCCCACCTGACGATGTCTGAAATCAGAGGAGATCACCATTCAGAGGTGACCACTTTCTTCAAACGGACAGAACATATAAGAACAGGTGGTTTTTCGCAAAAGAATGGGACATTCATTGAACAAAGCACACAGGCCTTGGTTGACACACTGAACTTGAACACTACGAACACTACAGAGATTGGACACCACCAAGAGATAACATCTTACTGTATGTTGATCCCATCGGAACTGTTATGTTCTCCGATATGATCAAGCGGTGGAGCTGTAAGATAATTTCCTGAATAAATATAGCACCTCCCCAAAGGACACTGCATGGGGGCAAAGTGAGTGCCCGGGAAGGCAACTCTCTACGATTCACAGTGGACTTCCGACACATTTGGGTTTCAAGACACACCTTTAGGGTGTCATACATTTGTATTCTTATTCTCTCATCTACCATTTGTATGGAGATGTGATGTTTGACAATCAAGGGTATCTATCTGTCTGTAGATCTTCCATTTGTATGGAGATGTGATGTTTCACAATCGAGGGTAGCTCTTTTCTATTGAAATGTCTCATTGCAAGTGGTTACAATGGTCTCACTCATATAACAACAGAATTCAATGTTAAAGTATATGTGAAACTTCATTCGATGTTGATAGACAACTCCCATTCTAAGCATAAGCCAATCACCCACTGTATACAAATTAAGGACAGCCCGTAGTTTTACAACAACCAATCAGTACCAAATTCCTATATGCTTTGTTCTCTGGTTATTTAAGGAGATGTGTAGAAGATTTAGGCGGGACTTTCAATATCTAGAAATGCACCCCCATGATGCTGTATCTTTGATATAGCATCATGTATTTCATTTTACTTTGAGGGATCTGTAAACAGATCTTCATTCTTACCAGGTATGCAATGTTTTTTCTTTTTATTCTTTCATATTTTAATTGGATTTTAAATTGGCTTCTGAATTATGTTTAACCTACCTGGTTAATAAATTGTTACGTTTTACATTCATTCTAATTTGCTCCGTATTATTGACTCTTCTAAGTTACTATAAAGAATGATTAATCCTCTGTTTAGGCAGGGAAGATTAGCATGACATGCTAATATTAGTGAACCTCTATTATAACAGGGAAGCCTCTGTTACTACAGGGAAGAATTAGTTATCCTCTGTTTAAGCGGGGAAGATTAGCAATGCAGTCTAATAGGCTATTTGTTATCCTCTGTTATAGTAGGGAAAATTAGCACTACAGGCTAATATTGGTTATCCTCTGCTATAGTAGGGAAGTATTGGTTATCCTCTGTTTAGGCAGGGAAGATTAGCATCACATGCTAATATTTGTTATCCTCTGCTATAGTAGGGAAGAATTGGTTATCCTCTGTTCAGGCAGGGAAGATTAGCATTACATGCTAATATTTGTTATCCTCTGCTATAGTAGGGAAGAATTGGTTATCCTCTGTTTAGGCAGGGAAGATTAGCACTACAGGCTAATATTGGTTATCCTCTGCTATAGTAGGGAAGTATTGGTTATCCTCTGTTTAGGCAGGGAAGATTAGCATCACATGTTAATATTTGTTATCCTCTGCTATAGTAGGGAAGAATTGGTTATCCTCTGTTCAGGCAGGGAAGATTAGCATTACATGCTAATATTTGTTATCCTCTGCTATAGTAGGGAAGAATTGGTTATCCTCTGTTCAGGCAGGGAAGATTAGCACTACATGCTAATATTTGTTACCTCTGTTATAACAGGGAAGAATTTGTGTACGTGACTGTAGGGGTGGAACATTAGTAATCGAATGAATGAGTTCAATGTAAATATGAGTAAATAGAATGATCAAACGTCTATCCAAATTCTATATTTACATCAATTTGATTCATATTACAATACGTTTCATATCGTTGGAGTCAGATATTAAGTTGCGTAATGTTAAAACGTCATCTACAAGCACCGGAAAAGACAGAACGCGCTATAAACCTCGGCCATGCCGTTTTGGATTCCGTCGTTGGGCCAAACGGATGGATGGGGTCATATTTGGACCCCTTACACCTACAGTATAGGGGAAGTTGCGTCACTTGCTGTTCCTGCCCACCATGCTTGTCAGCGGGACACAACAGCTGAAACCTATTAGACTTTTAAAAATAAATATGCAGCCAGAAATTTTATTATTTTAGTTTAAAAATATGACACACGTTGATGCAGATTAAACTACCCAATAGTATGTTAAATTTACCAACAGTAGAAATATACAAAAATGCAACATGCACGATATTGCAGCATTATTATTAATTAACATTACTAAAACATCATTTATTATAATAAAACAGTCACAAGGACCTTTAATTTGCTAAACATACACATTTATTTAACTACAGTCCTGAAAGTTTATTTCAAAACACTCATACGCCGCAGGCACGCATCGAATTGTCTTGAGCCAAGGAATCAGCAGAAACAAGAATTACGTTTCTAGGACATACGGGTCAGAAGTTATAAGCAAAAACGTAAGTGCAATTTTGGACTGTTGGTGGCGCTAGCAGGTTTGATATAGAGACTTCAATTTTACTGTGGACACTTTTTGGACTGTCCTCTATCAGTGCGCCAAATTTCATAACCTTCCTATGTACGCTGCTATGGGCTGCCATAGACGCAATGGCGGAAGAAGAAGAAGAAGTAAGAATAATAATAAGAATACTAACAATAACAATAGGGTTCTACGCCCCTTCGGGGCTTGACCCCTAATTGCTACATTAAAGGTGCTCTAAGCGAATTGAAGCGTTTTAGACCATAAAACATTTTTTGTTACATACCGGAAACATCTCCTCACTATCTGCTTGCTGCCTGTCCGCTGATCAAACTGTAAAAAAACGCTTTGTAGTCCCAGCCCAGGCTTCACAAACGGCAATATCAACAAATGGCCAAACTTAGCATCACAAATCAAAACAAAGTATTCCAGCCAATAAACGACAAAAAGGATTTGGGGGTGGGGGTTGGGCGCGTTCATGAAAGCACGGAAGGGAGGGGGAGGGGGAGGAGTTAGCTACGCTCCGTCTGTTTGAAAACAGTTTCGAAAGTCAACAATAACTAACGTCTCGCAGATTCGCTTAGAGAACCTTTAACTACAGTAACAGATTCGGTAACTAGAAAAAATGCAACTGCAGCAAATATGATTTAGGTCTGTTACAGACGTCTATAAGCAAAATAATCACACAAACTTACAGAACTTGTGTCGCTGTTTATTTCCTATCTAATAAGTAAAATATGACATTAACAGCACTAGTATATATATATAGGATATATAAACTGTGTATATATATATATATATATATATATATATATATTTTTTTTTTTTTTTACTTTTATTTATCATATATATATATATATATATATATATATATATATATATATATATATAAATATATATAAAATAAATATATTAATTATATATTAATTCTATGCTGTATATTTTCTCAATATTTATGTATTTTATATATATGTATTTTATTTATATATATATATATATATATATATATATATATATATATATATATATATATATATATATATATATATATATATATATATATAATTTCAAATTGATGGCTAATATAGATCCTATACTTAAAAGCACTCTTTTTCTTCCTGCTTGGACAACCAACCAATCACAGTCTTCAAAAGATTGTGTCACACAGCAACGGGGTCAATCCCGCTTCCTCACTAAGATAAAAAATGTTTGTCTTTTCCTTACTCAGAGTTGCTCTCAGATCAGTCCCGAATCGCTCTTAGGCTAAGACTCCTACGTAAAAGTTTTTAAGCTAAATGAAGAGTTCTCTGAGAGGGCTCTTAGAATCTTTAAGAATACGGGCCCATGGCCCATATGTATAAAACATCTCAAAAATGCTCTTAAGAATAGTCTTAAGCTATTACTTAAGTGTCAAAAAATTCTTAGTAAGGAGTAGGACCAGTCTGAGAGTACAGACGTTTATAAAGAAGCTGAAAGCAACTTTCAGTAAAGTTGAAGACTCATTCTTAAGTGCTGACTTAAGTGCTGCAAACTGAGGACTACAATGATTTCAACCTAAAATGGCCTTAACCTCTGAATCAGCCAATAGAATGACGGCAATGTTATACAGTCAGCATGTGACACCATACATTCATGAATAATGAAGACATTCAAATTATATTAGTATTTAAATATTTTAATTTAAATTTGCTTCACAAAATGTTTAACAATATTACAAATAAGTTACTACCTTATATTTCACACGATTTTGATTAAGTTTCAACATGTTAATGAAATAGACAAACGTAATGCTATTTAAAAATTAAGATGATGAATCACATTTTGATTTTACTTACAAGCTGTTAACACTCTGGGGTCGGCTGCGGCGCGGGCGCCGCAAACTCTTTATTTTTCGATCACTCCCCAAAGAGACTTAGATAACTCTGCTGATTTTTGACATACAGATATGATTTATACATCATTTAAAACGTTAAATTGTCTAGTTTTTTTCTGTCCACTCCCAATAAAAACAGCATGTTGTGCTTTTCGCAAAATTAAGAAAATAATCATGATGCGCGTTTTGTTCTCTCTCCCTCAGTGAAGTCCTTTCAGAAACACGTCAGAAAAATTAACTCTAACTTAACGAATATTTGTCATATAAACAAAAGATAAATGTCTACATAATGCTTGGAATGTCTGCTTTTGGAAGATGTAAGTGAAATCGAAAACAAATATTGTAATTCGTTGTTAACTGTATTAGAAGAGAGAGATGTACCGTCTTTCTTCTGTTGCTTCATTATCTATAATGAGCCACGCCCCGCTCCATTGAAGAAAAGAGCAGAGATCATCCATATTCATTAGGCAACCCCACAGTCAATGGACATTCCATTCCGTCTCTGCAGCCATTCACTGCTGTGAATGAGTTTTAATCCGAGTGCTGGAAACATGACATATACTTGTTTACTCGTGACTGTAACTAAAGTTATCTCCAGACGCGAGTGTGACTCGATCGACGTCCAAACGCACACACAAACACACAATGCCTCATATTTGAAGCGCTTTGTGGTATCATTATAAAAGATGCGATTACACACATCACATACTTGTTTACTCGCGCCTAAATCTCCAGACAGACGCGAGTGTGTGTGCTTCGTCAGTGTGACGGGATCGATGTCCGACATATAAATCCTTATTTACTTGCGGATGTGTGGCAGTATCTCCAGACGCGAGTGTTTTCTTTGTCTTCCGTCAAACAGCTGAGGCGACGGGAACGCACATACACAAACACGCGAGTCAGGAAACTCGACGCGCTTTTTGGTATTCTTATAAAATACGCGATTGCAAACAGTACAATCCTTATTTAGTTGCGTCTAAGCGCATATCTCCGCACAGCAAGTTTATTAAACACAGGATCACTCGCGTGTGCACACATTCACTGCTTTCATGATCAACACGTGAGGTAATGGCGGCGGCTGTAAACAAACATTGATAAGTTTATCACGCGTGTCCCTGGTTGTGTTTCTACTATAATGATTACAAAAACACAAATAGGAGTCCAGACAACGATAGGCAGTTGTTCTTTTGAGCTTTTTACTGCACAAAAGTAAACCTCTCGCTGGCCAACCAAACACAAACCCTGTGTTCACTTTATGATGGCCAAACAGTACCTTTACCATGATTAGGCTACTATGGTTTTTAAAAGGTAACTTATAATTGTGATATTAATAGAAAATATTTCAATAGAAATATATATATATATATATATATATATATATATATATATATATATATATATATATATATATATATATATATATTGTGTGTGTGTGTGTGTGTGTGTGTGTGTGTGTGTGTGTTTACATTGTATTGAAAAGTAAACCTTATCATGGTTTTACTGAGGGTTACATTCCTGTTGAACATCCCCACAAGGCTCATTATTCAACTCTTTTGTCTCTCAGCTGTCAATCACTGATTATTCAGGAGCTTTCCCGCCTCCACGCATACAGCCTTTACCAAGCAAAAGTGTCTTAGAAATTGTAAATCAATGCATTGCTTTATGTGATTGAGTAGGCCATATGATTTTCACATCATTTTGAAGAATAAACTCTAGACTACTAGATCCTGTTTGGAAAGTCTTGGGAAAACATGTTTAGAATGAGTTTTGTGGAGTTATATCAGTGACTTAAAAATTTTGCTTTTTCAAAAACCACGCATAAACATTTTTCTCTCAAAAATACAAACATGTACATACATGTTGATTATATGATATTGTAGCCCAGTTTGTGATGAACACAGTGTTATGAGACTTTTGCCATTAATATGTTTTCAAGCAACTGAAAAAAGCACAAATGTCAGTGCAGGTCAAAACTTCCCAGGGCCCTAAAAACCCCTTAGACCCCAGAGGGTTAATAAAGAAAAGACTTAAGTTTGCAAACACTTAGATAAAATATACTTTGATGATTAAGCCTGAACAAGATGATCAAGTTAAGTTGGATTTCTCCACTTAAACACTATTGTAATTTTTGCCATCTTTGTCACTTTCACCTTTGGCTTGCTCACTGCTAACATTGCTAACATTATGTTTTGGGTCAGGGTTGTATACCCTATTAATATCACTTTACATGTAATAGTGTCACTGCAATATTGTAGATACTTCACATTTTTTATTGTAGATTTTATTTACATTTTATGGTATTTTATTTACCTATCATAAACTGTAAAATGTAAAAGCGGCTCTTCCTAAAAAACTTACTTCAATCACTGTCTTGATAATCCCATAAAATTATTGGTACTTTGCAAGCACTTGAATAAGTTTCACTAATATATATCTTATACTGTATATTATATTGTGTAATATAATATACATTGTATAGAAAACCCTATACACTTTATATTTCATGTTATATTAATTTCTATCTACTGTCTATATACTACTAACATGTATTTATTGTACATTTTCTGCTCTGCAACAATGCAACAATATTTGTTTTCAAAAGTGCTATAGAAATACATTTGAATTAAAGTAATTCTAACACATTCTTTGTTGTAAAGTGAATGATCCTCTGCCTCTCTGCTGCCCTCTTGTTACTCTTAACTAGCTCTCTTAAATAATTTAGGAGCTGAAACCTAGTCTTTACACTTAGGATGCTTTATAAATCAAACTTATGCTTAAGTCTAGGGCCCAGGGCCCGTATGTATAAAGCCGCTCAGAGTAAAATTTTAGTCTTAAGTGTGTCAAAATTCTAAGAATGACGTCATTTTACTCTTATTCCTAGACTTAAGAAAAAGTTTGATTCATAAAGCCTCCTAAGTGTTAAGACTAGGTCTCAGCTCCTAAATTATTTAAGAGAGCTGGAAAAGTCTCTTAACCTAGTTAAGAGTAACAAGAGGGCAGCAGAGAGGCGGAGGATCATGCACTTTACAACAGAATGTGTTAGAATGACTTTAATTCAAATGTATTTCTATAGCACTTTTGAAAACAATTATTGTTGCAGAGCAGAAAATGTACAATAAATACATGTTAGTAGTATATAGACAGTAGATAGGAATTAATATAACATTATGAAATATAAAGAGTATAGGGTTTTTATACAATGTATTATATAACACAATGTAATATACAGTATAAGATGTATATTAGTAAAAAAAGCACATTCAAGTGCTTGCAGAGTACCAATAATTTTTATGGGATTATCAAGACAGCAATGGTATCATGTATATAAATTTGAATAATATACACTGTAAAAAGTTAAAGTTGGATCAAATTATTGATAATGCCTAAAATGTAATGTTTTTCAACTTAAATTTCTCAGTTTAAGTTAAATAATTAAAGTTAAAAATGTTTAAATATTAGGTGTTAACAATTGAAATAAGTTTTTTAAGTAGAGCCGCTTTTACATTTTACAGTTTATGATAGGTAAATAAAATACCATAAAATGTCAATAAAATCTACAACAAAAAATGTGAAGTACAAGATTGCGGTGACATCATTACATGTAAAGTGATATTAGAGTATACAACCCTGACCCAAAACATAATGTTAGCAATGTTAACAGTGAGCAAGCCAAAGGTGAAAGTGACAAAGATGGCAAATATTACAATTGTGTTTAAGTGGAGAAATCCAACTTAACTTGATCATCTTGTTCAGGCTTGATCATCAAAGTATTTTTTATCTAAGTGTTTGCAAACGTTAGTCTTTTCTTTATAAACAGCTTGTGAGTGAAGTTAAAATAATGTGATTAATCATCTTAATTTTTTAAATAACATGTTTGTCTATTTCATTAACATGTTAAAAACTTAATCAAAATGGTTATTTGTAATATTGTTAAACATTTTTTGAAGCAAATTTAAATAAAAATATCTAAATACTAATATAATTTGAATGTCTTCATTATTCATAAATGTATGGTGTCACTTGCTTCTGTGACTGTATAACATTGCCGGCTTTCTATTGGCTGATTCAGAGGTTAAGGGCGGCCATTTTAGGTTGAAATCATTGTAGTCCTTAGTTTGCGGCACTTAAGTCAGCACTTAAGAATGAGTCTTACACTTTACTGAAAGTTGCTTTCAGCTTCTTTATAAACGTCTTCTGTTCTCAAACTGGTCCTACTCCTTACTAAGAATTTTTTGACACTTAAGTCATAGCTTAAGACTATTCTTAAGAGCATTTCTGAGATGTTTTATACATACGGGCCCAGGGCCCGTATGGATAAAGCCGCTCAGAGTAAAATTTTAGTCTTAAGTGTGTCAAAATTCTAAGAATGACGTCATTTTACTCTTATTCCTACACTTAAGAATTAGTTTGATTTTTAAAGCCTCCTAAGTGTTAAGACTAGGTCTCAGTTCCTAAATTATTTAAGAGAGCTGGAGAGGTCTCTTAACCTAGTTAAGAGTAACAAGAGGGCAGCAGAGAGGCGGAGGATCATGCACTTTACAACAAAGAATGTGTTAGAATTACTTTAATTCAATGTATTTCTATCGCACTTTTGAAAAAAAAATTTGTTGCATTGTTGAAGAGCAGAAAAATGTACAATAAATACATGTGTATATAGAAGTAGATAGGAATGAATATAACATGAAATATAAAGAGTATAGGGTTTTTTAAACGATGTATATTACATTACACAGTATAATATACAGCAGTGGTTCTTAACGTTATTCCTGGAGGCCCACTGCCCTGCATGTTTTGTATGTCTCTTTTATCTGGCAGACTCAGTTCAGTTCATTGAGATCTCTTCTAATGAGCTGATGATTTGAATCAGGTGTGTTAAATAAGGGAGACATACAAAATGTGCAGGGCAGTGGGCCTCGAGGAATAACGTTAAGAACCACTGATATACAGTACAAGATGTAGGCTATATTAGTAAAAAAAACATATTCAAGTGCTTGCACAGTACCAATAATTTTATTGGGATTATCAAGACAGCAATGGTATATACTTAAATGGTATATACATTTGAATAATATACACTGTAAAAAGTTAAAGTTGGATCAAATCATTGATAATTCCTAAAAATGTAATGTTTTTTCAACTTAAATTTCTCAGTTTAAGTGAAATAATTAAAGTTAAAAAAATTTAAATATTAGGTGTAAAATTTTTTACAGTTTATGATAGGTAAATTAAATACCATAAAATCTACAATAAAATCTACAATAAAAAATGTGATGTATCTACGAGATTGCAGTGACACTATTACATGTAAAGTGATATTTATAGAGTATACAACCCTGACCCAAAACATTATATTAGCAATGTTAGCAGTGAGCAAGCGAAAGGTGAAAGTGACAAAGATGGCAAAAATTACAATTATGTTTAAGTGGAGAAATCCAACTTAACTTGATCATCTTGTTCAGGCTTGATCATCAAAGTATTTTTTATCTAAGTGTTTGCAAACTTTAGTATTTTCTTTATAACCAGCTTGTGAGTAAAAATCTAATGATGTGATTCATCATCTTCATTTTTTAAATAGTATTACGTTTGTCTTCATTAATAAGTTTGTCTTTCATTAACATGTTGAAACTTAATCAAAATGGTGCAAAATGGTGTTAAATAAATGCATGTACTTATTTGTAATATTGTTAAACATGTCGTGAAGCAAATTAAAATTAAAATATTTAAATACTAATATGATTTTAATGTCTTTATGATTCATAAATGTATGGTGTCACATGCAGTCCTCAGTTTGCGGCACTTAAGTCAGCACTTAAGAATGAGTCTTACACTCTCCTGAAAGTTGCTTTCAGCTTTTTTATAAACGTCTCCTACTCTCAGACTGGTCCTACTCCTTACTAAGAATTTTTTGCCACTTAAGTCAGGGCTTAAGACTTTTCTTAAGAGCATTTCTGAGAAGTTTTATACATACGGGCCCTTGTCTTTATTTTAGTCCTTACACTACAAAATAAAAAGATATAAAACAAAAAGGTAACTTTTCTTAAATTGGTGATGGTGTTTAAAAGAAACTGTTTGTAAAAGATGTTCATTGTCATTCTACTAAGACAAGTAGTAAATATATTTATTTCTTCAGGTTTAATTCAATTCAATTCAATTTTATTTACTGTATATAGCGCTTTTCACAAAAGTCAATTGTTTCAAAGCAGCTTTACATAAATAGAAGCAGTGAAAAGCACAGAAAAACGACAGATAGCACAACAAAATACATGATAGCATGAGCAGTTAAATTTGCTGCGGCTATGACTCAATATTATAAGTGCACGTATTACTAAAGCAACGTATAGAAGAGGAAGCTAGGTAAAGCCCAAAAAGGCTGCCTCCCCGGGGTGAAAAACCCCCTAGGAGAAAAAAAACCCCCGGGCTTTTATCCGAGGAAAAATAAGTCCTAGGAGGGAAAAACCCTTGGGAGAACGGATAAGGAGATTTAGCGGAGATTAAGCGGTTCTGCCGGTGATTGTTGGTCAGGCATCAGCTGGGCATAACGTTGAAGGACGGCCAGTAGATCAGAGGTGTGCCGACTTTCACATCTACCGGGACTGGGTCTGTTTGTCTCGTTGTCCTCGGGTCGAGGACGAGACAGGGAGAGAAAAACAAAATCGTATTAGCGTAGCGGCCGTTCATATGTATTGAAGTGTCACACAGTGATGTTAACTCAGCTTAGTTCCAGACAGACTAACTTTTGCGGCATAATTATGTTATCCACAGTTGAGGATTTAGCAAATTGGGGGCCCAATGCGAGGGTATATATGGTAAATAAGGGTCACCTTCCGATCTTTAAGAGAAAATGAAACCTGACGACCCGTTTGACTAAGGCCTAAAGCCCCACTGTCGTCGTTAATGCAGGTTCAGTGGCAAACGGGTCTATATTGTATACCATTCACAAGACACACGAAAGCGCGAAAAACGCAACCCGATCATACATACCAACCCGTTTGACTAAGGCTGGAGGCCCCACTGTCGTCGTTAATGCAGGTTCAGTGGCAAACGGGTCTGTATGGCATACTATTCATAAGACTTACGATAGCGCCAAAATCGCAACCCGACCATACGTGCCAAACCGTTTGACTAAGGCTGGAGGCCCCACTGTCGTCGTTAATGCAGGTTCAGTGGCAAACGGGTATGTATGGCATACTATTCACAAGACACACGAAAGCGCGAAAATCGCAACCCAACCATACGTGCCAAACCGTTTGACTAAGGCCGGAAGCCCCACTGTCGTCGTTAATGCAGGTTCAGTGGCAAACGGTGGCAAACTATTTAATGCAATTCATTTTAAGTGTTCATGCAGAAAAGGTTTTTATTTATTTATTTGGTTGGTCTGTGTTATGACCGTGAGTGCTTTGTTCCGTGAAAATAACTATTGCGAGTTAAGAACCTTTACTAGACAAATTATGCGAATGCTTTGTTGAAGAGAAAAGTTTTAAGTCTAGATTTAAAATGATCGACTGTGTCTAATTCTCGGACATCGGTTGGTAAATCATTCCAGAGCTTAGGGGCTAAGTAGGAAAAGGATCTTCCACTTTTAGACACTTTTGATAGTCTAGGGATAATCAATAGGCCAGAATTTTGCGACCGTAGTGTGCGTGATGGATTGTATTCTGATAGTAATTCTCTAAGATATGAGGGTGCTAAGCCATTTAAAGCTTTGTAGGTGATTAGTGATATTTTAAATTGGATGCGATATTTAACTGGTAGCCAGTGTAAAGATGCCAGAATTGGGCTTATGTGGTCATACTTCTTAGATCGAGTAAGTACCCTTGCAGAAGCGTTTTGAACTAGCTGAAGCTTGTTGACCTGATTTGAATGGCATCCCCCGAGTAGCGAGTTACAATAGTCTATTCTAGAGGTCATAAAAGCATGAATAAGCTTCTCTGCGTCAGATGTAGACAGTATATGGCGTATTTTTGAGATATTTCTAAGATGGAAGAATGCTGTGCGGCAGACGTTGGCGATATGACTATCAAAGGATAAGTTGCTGTCGAACATCACACCTAAGTTCCTAACCGTGGAAGATGGCACCACAGTACAGCCATCTATGTGCAATTTGTAATCTGACATATTATGTTTGTAGCGATTTGGTTCAATAATAAGTACCTCTGTCTTATTGGAGTTGAGCTTAAGAAAGTTATGTGCCATCCAGTCACTAACATCGCTAATGCAGTCTTTTAGCTTAGAAAACGTGTGTGTTTCACTGGGATGTGAGGAGATGTAAAGCTGGGTATCATCCGCATAGCAGTGAAAACTTATGTTATGTTTCCTGATAATGTCTCCTAGGGGTAACATGTATAACGAGAACAGGATAGGACCTAAAACTGATCCCTGCGGTACACCGTATTTAACCAGGGAGTGATATGACTCTTCCTCATTTACATAAACAAAGTGATAGCGATTGGTTAGATATGACCTAAACCAGGCTAGCGCCTGACCACTGATACCAACATAGTTTTCTAGTCTATTGGGTAAGAGACTGTGATCTATTGTGTCAAAGGCTGCACTAAGGTCTAGTAATATAAGAATTGAGATTTCACCACGATCGGATGTTAATAGGAGGTAATTTGTAACTCTAAGCAACGCTGTCTCTGTGCTATGGTGGGGCCTGAATCCTGATTGGAACTTTTCATATGTACTATTATTTGTCAAGAATGTGCGTAACTGGCTTGCCACTACCTAATATTTTCGAAAGAAAAGGGAGATTTGAGATTGGTCTAAAGTTATTAAGTTCTCCTTGGTCAAGCTGTGGTTTTTTAATCAGCGGTTTAATAACTGCTAGTTTGAAAGCTGTTGGAACGTATCCTATTTCTAGCGATGAGTTAAAGATATTTAGAACCGGGGTTGACACTACAGGGAATACTTCTTTAAGTAGTTTTGTGGGAACGGGGTCTAATATACAGGACGATGATTTGGATGATGTGACTAGTTTAGAGAGCTCATCTATTGTAGTAGGTTTAAATGAATCAAGATGTTCGTATGGTAGTTTAGTGTTAAGTGAACTAATGGGTAGAGTGGTGGCTGCCTGGGTAGCTACGATGTTTTCCCTAATAGCCGAAATTTTGTTAGAAAAGAAGTTCATGAAGTCGTTACTATTGTGTTGAAGTTTACTATTGGTTTCTGTTTGTTCTTTGTTTCTAGTCAGTTTCGCAACTGTGCTAAAGAGGAAACGAGGGTTATTATGATTCTCATTTATAAGCTTGCTAAGATATGTAGATCTGGCGGTTTTAATAGCCTGTCTGTAGTGTTTAACACTCTGTTTCCATGCTGCGCGCCATACTTCTAACTTTGTGCTTCTATAATTTCTTTCCATTTTTCTAGCTGCCTTTTTAAGGGCTGCGGTGTGATGGTCATACCATGGAGCTGGCGGTTTTTCTTTGAATCTCTTTTTTCGAATGGGAGCAACGGCATCCAATGTGTTAGAACAGACATTGTTTAGGTTTTCTATTTCAATATCTAGATCGTCACAGTTATCTGCTACATGTTTCATTTGGGACAGGTCTGGAAGAGTGCTAATAAAGCTATCTTTAGTGGTGGAAAGTATTGTTCTGGCTAGTCGGTAGCATGTTGTGGATTGAGTGATCCTATCTAGAAGTACAGTGTATGACACAAGGTAATGGTCAGAAACTGCATCACTCTGAGGTGATATTTCGACGTCATTAATATTGAGTCCGAGTGACAGAATTAAGTCTAATGTGTGCTTACGAGTATGCGTTGGCCCTGTCACGTTTTTTCTAATATTGAGAGAATTTAGAACATCTATAAACGCACGTCCTAATGCGTCTTTTGGGTTATCCACATGGACATTAAAATCACCAACAATAAGAGCTTTATCTACAGTGACTACAAGCTCAGATGGGAAATCTGCTATTTCATTAAGGAAATCTGCATGGTGGCCCGGTGGTCTATAGATTGTCGCTAAAGCAAAAGAAAGCTGTTTGTGGTTACGATCAGTTATTTCCATATTTAACAACATTACTTCAAATGATTTAAATTTTAGCTCAGATTTTTGGTTTACTTTAAAAATTGTGTTGTATATTGTAGCTACACCACCCCCTCTCCCCTTTAATCGAGGTTCGTGTTTATAATAATAGTCTTGTGGGGTGGATTCATTTAAACTAATGTAGTCGTCTGCTTTAAGCCAGGTTTCTGTTAAACAGAGTACATCTAAGTTTTGGTCTGTAATTATTTCATTGACAATAGGTTCTTTATTGGTAAGCGATCTAATTTTAAGAAGGCCGAATTTTAACATTCGAGATTCATTTGTTAATGTATTGTTTTCTAATTTTATTTTAATCAGATTTGTACCAGATGTAACAAGCGGTGCCCTGTATTTATTTGTTCGGGGAACAGATACAGTTGAAATGTGCTGATATTTCGGTAAGATTGACTCGAAGTGCTGGGATATAAGTGGTCTTGACATATCACGGCAGCTAACAGACGGACTGGATAGTCAGACTATATCAGAATTAAGACTATTGATCAGATTTCTAGTGAGTATAGCACTTCCTTCCGATGACGGATGAAGGCCATCTCGGGTTAGGAGGAATGGTCTTCCCCAGAAATGCTTCCAATTGTCTATAAACCCTACGTTATGCTGAGGGCACCACTTTGACATCCATCCATTGAGAGACACTAATCTACGATGTGTTTCATCTCCCCGGTAGGCGGGGAGGGGACCAGAGCATATTACATTGTCTGACATTGTTTTTGCAATTGCACACATCTCCTTAATATTATCTTTGGTGATTTCCGACTGGCGGAGCCTGGTGTCATTCGTGCCGGCGTGAATAACAATCTTAGAAAACTTCCGCTTAGCATTAGCCAGCACTTTAAGTTTGGATCTAATGTCAGACGTTCTGGCTCCCGGTATACAGTCGACTATGGTGTTTGGTGCCTCAATGTTAGTGTTCCTGAGTATAGAATCTCCAATGACCAGGGCACTTTTAAAAGGTGTTTCAGCTGGTATACTCCTTAGGGGATCGAATCTGTTAGAAATTACTGTAACGTTATGGGTCTTAGAAGGACGCCTTATATGACTATGCCGCCTAACAGTCACCCAGTTTGACCGCCGACTTGACTCTGATGACGGAACCGAGCCATGTGTATTTTGATAAACACTAAGCACGCTCGATACAGTATTTGTAATATTTATATTAGCATCTGATGTCGGAACCGAGCCATTAGTCTTTTCGCTCGATAGATTATTTGCGACAGTAACATTAGCGGTTTTGCTATCCTCAACTAGCGTTCGGATGCGCGATTCTAGTTCAGCAACCTTCTCAGTTAACCTTAATACTTCAATACACTTAGTGCATGTAAACCCCTCTATGCTAACAGCAGAAGCTAAACTATACATGTGGCAAGTAGTACATGTTACAATAACAAGCGGAGTCTTACCGCTTTCATGCTGGGCGATGGCGTCTTCGTTTACCCGAACGCGGTCCCCGGAGCTGCATCGCGTGGGGTGTTCGGTTGTGACACGCCTCGGTCGCCTGCGAACGTCTGGGGCCAGGGTGATGTTTGGCTTGCTGAATCTGCGAAGGCCGGGCAGCGGTTCCTCTACAGCTTCCCGATCGCTTTCATGTCGTTCACGGTCCGTGAAGCTGCATCGCGTGGAATGCTCGTTTGTTGCGCGCCTCGATCGCTTGTGGACGTCGGAAGGCAGGGTGAAGTGGGCGCTGTACCTCGCCTTGGATCTGCTAAAACCGGGAAACAACTCCTCCACAGCTTCCCGCTCAGGTGAGGACAGGTCAGAAAAGCATATATCAGATGAATCCGCCATTAGATCGGAAAATGCTAGCTTCAGCCTCCACCGTGTGGATGCTAGCGGGCTATATGCTAACACTGGGTGTTTATTAGTGATAAATAGTTTCACGTGGTAGTACTGCTCAATAATCGTCACGGTAAAGTATTCCTATGTAAAACTAATAAGTTATATTATATAAATAGGAATAAGATGGTAAAAAAAGCTTTTAGATGATGAACTCGACGGAGCTACGATGCACGATCTGTTCAGCGTGACGTCACAAACCGGATGTTATGTCACATTTAAACGGTGCCCAATTGTTTAAAAGCATAATGGGTAAAATTTATTTTAGAACCAGCATGTACTTTTTTAGCAATTTCAGCTACAATAGCTTGTTTGTTTGATTGGACCACACAGGCGAGGAGGTGTCTTTGTCTTGCAAAAAATTTTACTTTACTTTATTAAAAAAATTCACTACATTCTAAAGAATAGAATCATACTGTGTATTTCTTTTATATAGCATATTAAAATAAAAATTGTGTACTTTTACTTTCTTGAGTAAAAGTACGAAAGTACCTTTTACTTAAATAAAAGTACAAAAAAATACTAATATGATAATATGCTTTGGAATGTATGTTTCCAAAGAAAAACAATAATAAAATATGAATACTTGAAAATGTACTTTTATGTAGAAAGTAAAACTACTTAAAGCTTCACTGTGTACTTTTTTGAGTTAATTCTTAGCAAAAACACATGTGTTCTTTCAAAAGTATGTGCTAATTCATGTGTAATTACTTCCACTCACTAATCAAAGTATTATCGTAAGTGTAGAATCTGCTATTTAAAATACATACAGGCGAGTCGCTCGTCTGGCTGAATCCATGTTGTGCCATTCCTGAAATTCAAGCTCCGCATTTCGCGCTTTCAGACTACACTCACGCTGGCCGCTAGCTGAAGCCTCCCGAGTTTGCATGTGTAGGCGGCATACGTCATCAAGACAGTCTTATTTCAGAATATTAAAAGCTGACAATTATTCTTAGTTAATCATAAATTTATGTAATATGCTTATGACTTGTGAATGTAATGCTCAGTTAATTTAAATAAACCAGGCTTGATGACGTATGCAGCCTATGCGACCTGCGTAGACTGAATCCTTCAAATTAAACAACGGCCGCACACCGTGATGATACCGCGTTCTAATGCTTTGATTTGAGGCAGATTTGAAAACCTGTTGAAGACCTTTTCTCGAGGACATACAAACAAGTCGCCAATGAAGCGAAAAAGATTTAAAACGACAACGCGATAGGAAAAACAACAAGACAAAAGTCAATATTGGAGTAATGTTAGTTTTCCAAGATCATGAGGCTCACGAGACACCGAAGTCTGTAGAGACAGAAATCTTTTTTGCTTTTTTGTTATTGACCAAAATACTTATTTTCCACCATAAATTGCAAATCAATTCTTTAAAAAAATCAGACAATGTGATTTTCTGGATTTTTTCCTCATTTTGTCTCTCATTGTTGAAGTGTACCTATGATAAATATTACAGGCCTCTCTCATTTTAAGTGGGAGAACTTGCACAATTGGTGCCTGACTAAATACTTCTGTATATACTGTATATTAGATACTGTATTATAAAATTTACAAGAGCAGACATCGGCTGGTCATCACGTTAAATGAAGGCCAGTAGATTAGTGTTGTGATGAGCTTCACAGTAGCAGGAACTGGGTGTGTTGGTATTGGTGTCCAAATTATGTGAAGTTATGTAATGTGAAAGCTTTTTTCAAGTGAAATGTCTTTAGTATAGACTTCAAATGATTGACACTGTCTGATTCTTGAACATTGTTGGGCAGTGGGGCTGGTCACTAGGGGGCGCTGGGGCACCGCCCCCAAAGTTGGCCAGAGAAGAGTTACAAAAAAAGATAAATAAATAATGCAAATTAATACAAAATAAAATTGTTTAGTGGTACTATTTCACTGTTAGTCTTGTTATCATTTATTTAAAAAAATAAATAATCAAAACTGAGTTCGTTTTGTGTGTGTGTCATGTTTGTGTGTCTGGGGCACACCCCTTATGAGTGTCAATGTAGGTTAGTAAAAAGGGTAAAAACATGTGACCTGAGGCTGAGCTCTAATTGGCTGGTTTCGGATCCACCCTGGGGCGCAGGACTGTGCGCCCCAAACCCTCCCACTTATGTTGTAAGCAAATCAGAATAGTTTTTTGTGTCTTTGACCTCATGTGATTGGATCGTTTTCAGAGTCTCATAAACGTGCTGCAGATTGCCATGTAACTGCTAGATACAGTACTGATCGGTGAAAGCAAGTGAAATACCTTGAGATAAAAGCATATATAATTTTATACTTTCAAAATCACCCTTTACAAGACATTCAGTTGAAGAATAAATAAAGGATTAAGGAGTTTGGACCAGATTGAGCAGCAGGAAATGATCATGGTCAAGTTTTCACTGTGTGCTTTTCCAGGACTTAGCTGGATGCTAAGTAAGTCAAATGCCTTTTATTATTTCCCTGTTTGCCTTTTATAAGAGCTGCCTTTGCGTGGACATGATGTTCAGATAATCCGGTATTTTCTGTGGCTTGGTCAACTTTGTTGCAACGTGCTGGTATATGATTAGGCAACTTTACTGTGTGTGTGTTAGTGTGTGTGTGAGATCGCGTTAACCGAAGCGTAATGTAAGCACGCGATCAAGAACAGAAGTAAAACTGCGTTGTCTATCTGGGGTAAAAACACAAAATCCAATGACAAGAGTCTGCATTTATCTGCCTTCATGCGTTTATTACACAAGTTTCAGATACACAGTCAGTGTTTGATTCAATTCAGATTTAACAGATTTACACGCCTGTTGCTATTTTAATCGCAGTAGTATTTTGTGATTTGATTTGTTCATATTTGCCCATTTAGCACAAAGTTTGTGTGTGTGTTTTGTTTGCCTCAGCTGTCTGTCACTCAGACCTGCCAACCTGTACGCATTTTGCGTAGCAGATATTCATTTTGACCTCAAAGTACGGTGGAACGATTTGTCACTCTAAACTACGCAAAAACCTGATGACGCCCTTTGCCGCGCGAAGTACTCAAAAGCAACAGAAAAAATTAAAATATGTCCAATCATAGCACTGGGCTCATCCACCACATAGAAAGTGGGGATGATTGCCAAGTCGTATGGCCAATCAGTAACAAGAGTCAGCTATCGATGGAATCACAAAATCCAGCGTTATCTCCTTCTTCCACCCGGAGTTTCTGACCATCTTTTTCAACGGAGAGTCAAGACGTCTGACCCGCTAAGGTAAACTGGTCAGGGTGGATGTGCAAATAATGAAATAATGCATTAGCTTAATCCTTTGAAGTCGACGGTCGCGCAGGCTCCTTTTCATAACGTGCACTTGACCGCAAGATGCGCTAACATACTTCTGATTTGTAAATGAGCATCATTTATAATTGAGCGCTTACGAAAAAGTACAATGATTTTACCACGGGGAGAGCATCCAGTTTTAGTCAAATAAAAACGGAAAGTTCACTCTCAGTGAAGGGAATCCTCCTGACATCCGAGTGAAGCGGATTAAATGCGTTCTGAAATAACGCGCTCTTGATAATTGTCAATAAAATAAAACGTCATATACAAACCACATCAAATAAAGTTTTATAAATGGAAAATATCTCATTTCTCGAGCGCCCACGTGATAGGTGCATGCCATACTTTACTGCACTGTAAACAAAGCTACAATAAATTACAGACAGACATACAGTTAACAGCACTACTGTCACATTTATGGTTGAATTTAAAGCAGTGTTAACTCTAAAATACTCTTTAAAGGGATAGTTAACTTAAACATGTAATTCAGTCATAGTTTACATAACAGAACAGACCATCCAAACATTTATGAGTTTCTTTATTGTGTGATACACAAGTTATTTTAAAGAGTGTTGATAACCACAGTGTCTGGTCCCCACTCCATTGTATTTTTTGCTAGTCAGGGAAAAACAACAATTTTTTTCTCAATTTTTTTGTGTGTGTTTCACTCAAGAAAGAAATCATGAGGGTTAGACACATGTGATTGAGTAAATGATAACAGAATGTCATTTGTGGGTTAACCATCTCCCACTATGTAACAGTAATATCACTTTTAACAGTGTTTGTGCAGACATGCTTAACTTTGGAGAATACAGTATTTAACATTAATAATGTTATTAATCACCATGTATGGCACATTTAGTTAAACATGATTTTATTCACATTTATAATTATTTTTAAAGCAGATTATGGCAGGATGGGGAAAAAAGTGAGTGCAATGTGCAGCATGTTACCTTGAAAGTTACCAAGAGGTGTGTGTGCGTGCATGTGCGCGTGCATGTGTTAAATTATATGTTAAAAACCCGTGTTCTGTCCTTTCGGCCGATGCTACTGTGCTACTGTAGATCTGGTCAATGCGAGAAAAAATTATTCATTTAATCTGCTTCATGTGATGTTAAACATGTAAAGTGATCCACATTCTCTGTTCATCATATGTTCTCTTCACAAATAAATAAACGCATTTGAACTTGAATGCTCGTCTTGTAAATTCATGATTAGAAATAAACACGAAAACAATTCTTATCATTAAAACATAAAAATTACAGATAATTTACTGTCTGGGTTTTCAAATGAAATAGTATAATGCAAACCCTGGTGTGTTTGTGAGTGTGTGTGAATGATTATTACCATGATTAGTTCATTACTGATAATAAACCCACATTATACTCAGATTTACACATTCATAGTAAATTTATTTCATGACTTTAACAGTAACATTGTCAGCATTTTAGCTAAGCAGTAATGATATTTATCACCTGATAAACCGGCTATTTACAGACCTGCATTACCAAAGTAAAAGTTAAATTTCAAGTTTGTATGAGCCCCCCCCCCCAATTTCTTTAGCACCAGCCGCCACTGTTGTTGGGTAAATCATTACAGAGCTTAAGTGCTAAGTTGGAAAAGGATCTACCGCATTTAGACACTTTTGATATTGTAGGAAAATTTAAGTGACCTGAATGTTGCAACCGCAGTGTACGTGATGGATTGTATTTTAATAGTAATTCTCGAAGATACGAAGGTGCTAGGCCATTTAAGGCTTTGTAGGCAATTCGCAATATTTTAAAAGGTATGTGATATTTAACTGGTAGCCAGTGTAAGGATGCCAAAATTGGGCTGATGTGATCATACTTCTCAAGCTAAAGCTTGTTTACCTGATTTGCCTGACACCCCCTGAGTTACGAGTTGCAATAACAGAAATTAGTAGGATAAGGCATTTATAAAGTATTAAGGCTTACAGTCTTCATTGTCCAGGTGCCTTTTAATGGAACAGACGTGGGTCTGTTGAGGTCTGCCATGAGGAAATAATCCATTCAAGTGGCCACTTCAGCAACACCACAGTAAGTAGCATGATTTATATGGACAGTACTGATGAAACAGCCAGGATGCTGTTTCACGAAAACATTTGTTATTGCTGGGGCTGAGGTGAGGAGATAAGATATGGAGGAGCAACTTGGAGAAGAGTTTTGACCTCTTGCTTAAATATAAAGCCAGAGTTCAATGGGAAATCATGTGTTGTAGGGTCATTATATAGAAACAGTTGGAAAAGAAACCTTATTTTCTTTTATTTCCTATTCTTTTCCCCAAAGTTTATTTTTATTTTTGCCATATCTCCTTCTGTAATGGAAATTATGGGCAACTTGTCATCTGACATATTCAGTTTGAAGCAATTCAGCATAAGGAAATTGTTTATGGAGAAGCAACTTGGAGAAGAGTTTTGACCTCTTGCTTAAATATAAAGCCAGAGTTAAATGGGAAATCATGTGTTGTAGGGTCATAATATAGAAACAGTTGGGAAAGAAACCTTATTTTCTTTTATTTCCTATTCTTCTCCCCAAAGTTTTTTTATTTTTGCCATATCTCCTTCTGTAATGGAAATTATGGGCAACTTGTCATCTGACATATTCAGTTTGAAGCAATTCAGCATAAGGAAATTATTTGCCATTCAGTCACTGATATTGCTAATACAGTCTGTTAGCTTAGAAAACTGGTGGGTTTTGCTAGGATGTTAGGAGATGTAAAGCTCGGCATCATCTGCAAAGCAGTAAAAGCGTATGTTATGTTTTCTGATAATGTCTGCTAGCCTCTTCAACCCTGGAGACCCTGTCCCGGGTCCAAAATTTCGTATTTTGACTTAATATAAAAGATTATTTGAATCTTTAATGCTCCGTCATGGACCCCAGTAACACATATGAGATACTGTTTGAAAGCTTAGAGTCTCTACTTTCTGCAGATATGCATCACTTTGACATATCTTTTACTGTAAGAAAGTTATTTACACTTAATTTACACTATCACCCCCCCCCCCCATATTTTTTATATCATTTAATATTCACATATTTCATATTTTTCAAATATGACAAACATGGGCAAGTCTTATATCAAATGAAAGCTCTCATTCTCAGGAATAAGGCTACATCGTTAGTTTTGCTCTATTATTAACACATATCCAACAATCGTTGAATTAATAATAAGGTAAAAAATGGTCTTTTGTAAACATATGTGAAACTTGAGTGTGAACTGCCTCAGATAGCACATATAGCCACAAATGATACACCATCTTTTATCTTAGGTCCTACTCTAAACAATGAGTCCATTCACAGCATTTTCTTTGGTTGTGTGCATAATTAGTCCCTTGCTATTTATTATATGTGCAAAACAAAAAAATAATATTTATATGAAAAATGTCTTTTCACACCCTTCAGTAAAATAAGAATAACTTTTGAATGCGACATGCGAAAGAGTTCATTCTTTTTTTGGGTGTTTACTGTCTGCTGCTGCTAACAACCAGAACTGTCTGCAGTCTGCTAGAGCACACATAACCAGATTTATACACTATCAAAGACTGTGTTTACAACATAAAAAAGAAAATTTAGTTTTTCATCATATGAAAAACAACATAAATAACAATATTTGTCACAAACAGCAGCTTTTTATGTAACTTCAAAGCGTTTTCTTTAAAATGATATAAAGAAATTGCATTTATTCCACTGTATGTGGTTATGGGGACACTTCAAATGTTTTTAGGCAGAAATTGTATACAAAAAGGGTATTATTCCTCCCTTCAGTTGGAGTAAAATAACTTTTGCATAGATTATGATAGAGAAAAAATTCCTTTTTCTTCTGTAAGCTGAAACAAACAAAACTATCTGCAGGCAGCTGAGAGACCCAGGGCCGGAGTTATATACTTTCAAATAAAAACTTTAGAGAAAAAAACATCAAAAAGCGCCTATTTATTTTTGTGTTTATTAGAGGCCTGATTTCACATACAACCATGTTTAGCACATTCAACAGTGTTTTATGTAATTTCAAAGGGTTTCCTGTAAAACGATACCAAACTTTTGTATGTTAACATCTGCATGTGGGTATGGGGAGCTTTTGAAATTGGGAAGGCCAAATCCAGGCGAAAATTCCCAAAATAGCTTCAGGGTGGAAGAAGCTAGAGGTAACATATATAATGCGAAAAAGATAGGGTCTAGAACCGATCCCTGTGGTATACCGTATTTAACCTAAGAGTGACAAGACTTTTCCTCATTTAAATAAAAAAGTGATAGTGGTCAGTTCAATTTGATCTAAACCAGGCTAATGCCTGACCATTGATGCCAACAGAGTTTTCTAGTCTAATTAGTAAGATTTGCGATCTATTGTATCAAAGACTACACTAAGGTATAGTAATATAAGAATTAAGATTTAACATCTAATTGTGGTGCAAAGGAGGTTATTTGTAACTCTAATCATTGCTGTCTCTGTGTTATGGTGGGGCCTGAATCCTGAATACAACTTAACATACGTACTATTATTCATTAAGAATGTTCATATTTGGCTTACCACTACTTTCTCTAATATTTTAGAAAGAAAATGAAGATTTGAAACTGGTCTAAAATTATTAAGCTCTCCCTGGTCCAGGTGGGGCTTTTAATGAGGAGTCTAATAACTGCCAGTTTAAAAGCTGCTGACACGTATTGTAGTTCTCAAGTTAATGATATTTAGTACTGAGTATGACACTACAGTTGTCATGCATGGTGAAACGGGTTAGATCCAAATGCAGGTTTATTTGAGAGAAATCCACAACAGGCAAGGGTCATACACCAGGCAATGGTAGTGAGCATGGTTAAATAGACCGGATAATGACAAATAGGCAACAGCTGTGGTGATCAGACTAGTGCATGGCAAACACCCTGTCCCAAATGGCACACTCCGGACTTGTGGTCCTCCTCAGAGTCCACACTTTGATGACATCACGTAGTCCAGACTTTAGGGACCCTTGATGCGAGTCCACGTAGGTGCACCGGAGTCGTATTTTGGGACAGACTCGAGCATCACACCGGAAATAGGTAGAGAAGTTGCCCGTCAGTGTGAACTCCTCCCTTCCGTCGTCTGATTGGTCTTATTGCCCTTTCGCAAGGACTTCTGGGTTGGCAAAGTGCGCGAAGCCTGCTGCAGTGCGGGCTTCGCCGAAGACTGCATCAAGGGGGCAAAGGAGGCGCTGATGAGCACACTTCAAAGCGTAAAAATGACAGATGGGACACCCTACGGCAGGGATGGACAACTTCGGTCCTGGAGGGCCGGTGTCCTGCAGAGTTTAGCTCCAACTTGCCTCAGCACACGTGCGTAAAAGTTTCTAGTATGCCTAGTAAGACCTTAATTGGCTGCTTCAGGTGTGTTTAATTAAGGTTGGAGCTAAACTCTGCAGGACACGGCCCTCCAGGACTGAAGTTGCCTATCCCTGCCCTACGGACTCGTAAGTAGTTATAGTAACCCGGCATTCGTCAAACTAATGATTTATGACCCCCTTGACAGGTCGTGTTCTGACAGGTCGTGTTTTATGACCCCTTGACAGATGGTATTTTGACAGGTCGTGTTTTATGACCCTTCCTTGACAGATGGTGTTTTGACAGTTCGTGTTTTATGACCCCTTGACGGATGGTGTTTTGACAGTTCGTGTTTTATGACTCCCTTGACAGATAGTGTTTTGACAGTTAGTGTTCTGACAGGTCGTGTTTGACAGGGGGGACAGGGCTATCAATCAAAAGTTGTACAAGCTGTCTAGTTTAGACAGCGAGTGACCGGACTGTGATCGCTTTACGACATGTCATTTAGCGGGTTGTTTTTCTTGTGTGTGTTTTATGTTAAGGGTATGCTGTCATGTTTATTGCTGGCAAAAAAAGTTTTATTGTTTTAGACTGTTCTGGACTGACAGTTGCCGCCAGCGTCTCTCCCCCCTCCCTCCCTCCTTTCTAGCCCGTGCGCGTCTCACCACGGAGTGTCTCACAGCGGGTGCGTGGTGTAAACGAGTAAAGATTTCTAAAAAACTCAATGTTGGTAAAATAATTCACCATTACGGTGCAAAAAGTAAATGTTTATTTAGACAAATCATGAACAAGGCTCTGATTAAAACTTTTTGATTGTAACATCACAAGTTATTTAATTAAATATTCCGTATACGTGTATAGGTTAAGCATTGACCTAAGCCATAACCTTCGGTGCCGTTAATACTACAATCGTTAGACGAAAGTCTAAACTAAATAAAATTTTAAACGGTTCATGAGGTCCGTGAATCTTTTCATGACCTGCTCTATAGTTTCACGCGTATTAAAGATCACTCTCCGGCGGTGCCTGACAATGCGCCGGGTGAGCGTACATATCTGCCATTTTAAAACAAACTTAATGAATGTAATTCTGTCCACTATGGCAAAATATGGTTTTATTTTAGATTTAGGGGATTCTTTAACCAAGTCTCTGATTAAGACATGCACCGATGGTGACAGAGAACTTATATCTGACGTTAATAAACTTTTAAATGTTTTTAAGACGTGTTCATCCCATCTTAGGCGTTTATTTTTAATTGAATGATTCTTAAAACCATGTGTGAAAATGTGTATATTATACAAAGAGTCTTATATTGTCTGCTCTGACAAAAATAAAGTATTATTTTAGATTTTAGGTGAAGTGCCACCGTGTATGACAAATATAGTTTGATATAAACGTTTGTTTTGTCAAAAGTTTCTTATAGACATTCAAGAAACAAATATTTTAGTTAAACTTAATTCTGATATTTTCTATTGAACTAGTCTATTTTTCTGATCAGACACAAAGTTTCTGATGCTGATCTTATGTCAGTGTGTGATAGATAATTCACAGCAGGGGCGGTTTGTAATCTAGTTAGAGTCTTTTAAAACTGTAGTGGTAAAATGTAATATGGTAACTCTGACAAAAAGTAAAAGGTTTATTTTAGATCACAACCTATTTTATGGCAAACAATGCAGTATCTAAAAGTTTGTAACATCACAATTTTATTTAATGAAATACTCAGTACGTGTATAGCAATGAACTGTGCCAAAATCACCGGGGTCCCGTCAATACTGTATTCTTTAGACTAAAGGGTATTTATTTTAATCTAAATAAAATCTTAATCTTTTCATGCACAATATTCTGTTCACGCCATTAGATTGCGTTCCTGCGTTTACAATAGAGAACATACGCGGATGCGTGTTCATATACATCGTTAAGAAACTTTTTTCAACGATTAAAGACATTTTCAATTCATCTTCTGGGGTGTGTTTTAAAATAATGACACCTTAAAATCAACTGTGAATATGTGGTTATTACACAATAAAATGTAATTCTGTCTGCTCCGGTATAATAAGGGTTTTATTTTAGATTTGGGACTTTCTTTAACCAAGTCTCTGATTAAAACATGTGAATGCGTGCACCAACGTTGTCAGAAAACGTAGGCTGATGCGCTCTTTATATATGGTGTTAAGAACCTTTTAAACGTTTTAAGACATTTCACCCCCTCTTCTGGGTTGAATTCTTTAATGTCATCTAATATCCACGGGTGTACATGTGTATTTACGATAAATGTAGCACGGTACGCATTGTCAAAATAAAAGTGTCTTGAACATGGTATTCCATTACGTGTTTTTTCGGCATATTTATTCATGTGGAAAAAAGTTTGTTGTTTTGGACGTTCAGTTTCAGTCTCTCTCTAGCACCATCCGTTATCACCCAACAGACCCCCCCAGCGTGTCTGGACAGTGTTGGTGTTCAGCAGACCGTACTGTTTCCAAAACTCTGTGTTGGTAAAATAAAAGTAATTCAGCCCCCATTGACAAAAAGTAAAAGGTTTATTTTAGATTTCAGGCTTCATTACTCAGATACAGATTAAAGCATGTTATCTCTTATTTGTAATTTAAAGAAACTTAGAAGTTTTAAGACATTTTATCACACATCCTATGACGACTTAAACCCTTCTGTTAGCCCTTTAGAGGACAATAAAATGGGTGCAAATATTATTTATCAAAGTTTGATGTTGTTATAATCCAGGTTGTCACTAACGTGACAACAATCATTTCTTTAAAGACAAAACATTTAACAAATTTGACATGGCTCGCAGAGACACACTTTTTTGTGTGATTTTGTTAAACATGATTGTGTGCATCCATAAAACTAACTATAACCACAACACCAGATAGGACATGGTTCTACATAACATTAAAATTACGTACTTACGTTAAATAGGTAAACCTTAATTTTTACTAAATAAAATAAAAATATACTATTTGAACATCTTAACTGATATTAGATTAGGTTTAAGATGAATCAGCGTCTATAGCTTTACGATTTACAGCACAAAACCCCCAGAGGATATGGGGTGTGTGTGTGTGTGTGTGTGTGGATTGGCAGTTATCACGTGGTAGGGACCAAACGACCAACGCCACGGGGGTTGTGAAGCGAAGAATGAGGCCTGTATAGATGAGAAGCTTTCCTTCTGAACACAGAACCTTTACCAAAAACTTAACCTGCATTAACACAGCACAGAACAATTTTGAACAACTGTGCCGGATTCGCACACCCCAGAGGTCTGTTTTATGTTTTGCAGAAACTGTGTAACCTTTTGATGATGCGAAGGTGACCGAATTCGCAAACAAACTATCAAACGCTGCGCGGCAGAAACTGTGGACACGATCCTTTTGTTGCTGAGAAGGTGTTTGAACTCAGAAACAAACAAGCAAACAAAGTTGTCTACGACAATACGGATTCTTGAAAAAGATGGCACAAAGATCATTCGAACGACTTCGCAATGGTCAGATGGGGTATGTGTACGGTACCGACCTTTTTAAAGATATGCTTAAAAAGAACTACAAGCGGGAGATGACCAATCTACTATGTACTGTGATATACAAAGATGCCAATGTGTGCCTGCCTCCAAATTATTGCGAAACTAACGCCGAGCGTGTAACCAGACTCAAGGAAAAAACAGATGGTGTAAAAAGTATAGATGACTCTCTCAATAACATGGTTCAGACAGTGGTCCAGACCCAAGAGGAACCCAGTGTGATTATTAGAAAGGCCATAGAGATATTTTATGAATGTGACGAGGTCGAGTTCTACATTGTCAATATCATACTTATGTCGGCCTTTGTAATTGATGTATGCATTGTTATGCTTGTAAAGAAATGAGAAATTAATGTGAAATGCCGTAGAAAATCATAGAAAATGCCGTAGATTTCATGTTTGAAAAGGGTCTTGGTTCATGCATGCACTTTCTATGGTATCTAGACAATATCATAACGTTTAATGATGATGATGATGATTAAAAACCAATCGTGTGAGCCAGTGACATATCTTACGATAGTTTTTACAGTTGTTTTTTAGTTTTCCAAAAGTTTCAATCTGTTTTATTTTTACTCAACATTATGATTGGCAATCCATGTCCGTCAACAATTGTATACTTAAACAAAAACTACGTTCTAGTAGTTTCGATGTATGGTCACTGTGGTTATCTACATTGAATTTGTTTACTACTTATGTCTCCTGTATGTTTTGCTGTACCGATTTCATAAAAACAAAAAATATACAAGGATTTTTGGTCTTAATGTCTGTGTTGTTACCATTAGATACAATCATTAGAACATTTAGATATCTTGTTTAGACAACGTGTGACATTGCTCATTCTTCATATGTTTTGCAACTCCACACAGAGAAACGTGAAAGATTAATAGAAATTACATGTGGCTACATCACATGTCTTTCAGAGGCATAAAAATAAAGTCAACAGCGTTAGTATGGGAAGCTAAAACAGCACAGGCACGATCTGATCTTAAATTTGTTACCTGACGTCTGTCACATAGGCAAAGATCATCTACTTCATGTCTCTACGAATCCTGACAGAGTTTTGGTTTCATATACACAACACATCAAATGTAAACCATGGTAAACTAAATACATTTGACAGCCAAGATCTCCAATTTTCCAAAAAAGATGAGGGGGTCATCATCAAACATCACTCACTTTTTTAGGTACCGAAAGGTTTTTTGTTTATTTTAGTTTAACTCAACACTGAAATTTTAGTTTAAGCACACAGAAATGCTCAGATTTTACGTTTTCAGTATTCATGTGCACATCACATTGCGATTTCAGTCTCAACCAGATCGATGATCTATCAATATTAGCTACAAATGTTTTTTGAGTGCATGCTACGGTTTCACAAAACATACATTTACATTCAAAACCTATGGATTCAATGCCTTAAAGTCATCAATTTTATTTTGTTCACATCAACAGTACCAAAAAAAATTTTTAGAATGTGCAAACTGTTTTTACTTCGTTTTAAACATGTTGTGTGGTTTCGGTCTAGATTTTTATAGAAAACTTCAGAACATGACGGCGTTTTAACATTTACCATAATGAAGAAGCATTTTACTTTTAAGTGTCTCCCATGAGTATGTGTTTGTGTGACAAATACTTTTGATTGTTTGGAAATGATATGAATGCAGAGAAATCAAAAGTTTTGAACTTTAACATATTTTTATATGGGTCCTGATTTTTAAAAGCAGTAAGCTGCAATGTTTCTTACACACAGATCTAATCACATCACAAGTCTGAATGTTTAATAACATAAAAACCTTTTTTGTAGATCTCACACAATACTGATTTCATAGGATGTATATATGACATGTCGTGTATGCAAGGGTTTGTTGGCGTATTTTAGACACAAGCTGTTTATTTTAATCTTTAAACAAATGTGTATGACAAATGTTGTTCTGTCTGAACTGACACTAAGGCTCGATGCTGAAATGTTAAATCTAAGTAATTGCAAAACAACCTTCACCACAATATAGATGTTTTCAATCTATTGGTACCGGTTTTAAATGTGACCAAACTATTTCAAACATTACCAAGTTGTAGTTGGTTGCGACTTAATTTACAAGGTTTTAACACACATTACTGTTTTGTCACGGTGTGTTTCATCGCATTGCTGTTGCATGCAACAGACTCTCAAGTTTTATGTTAAAAGGATTACTAAATAAAAACCTAAGCATTCTGTATTATGTTGCCACTGATGATTCTACAAGTTTACAGTTTCAAACATTTTGCTATCTTCGCTGTGAAAGATTTAGTAAATAAATCTAAAACATAAACAGTATTGAAGCGTTCCCTTAATCTTCTAGCAACGATTTTCAAGAGATTACCAACATGTTTGATGTACTAACTGTCAGGGGATCTGTGATATTATTTTCTGAAGTAATTAAAAAGTTAGCTATCTAATGCCTACTGCACAATAACTTAAGCGATAAAGAGTGTTACGCCCAGAGAGGAGTGACCCTAACTCCAGGACTCCTATCTCCGCCTATCCATTACAGTCATTAAAACGGCGCCAGTATGATTCATTCAAACAAATTCGCTTAACAAGTTTCAAGAAACTATGGACTACTACTTTTACACCAACACATTTGCGTTATGTTGTGGTTTTCTTTTTCCTTAATAAAACAATCTTCAGTCTTAGGTTTTGATTTCAAGAGATAGACTTTTATTTTCCGGTCAAATAAAAAGCCGGGTCCGCCCTGGTGAATCCCCCCAGAACCTGAGTGTGGTCCTGGGAGGATCCTCTGAGCCAGGGCTTGGTTAATATATAGGTCTTTGTTCCCTCCCCTCATGGTTAAAACAATATAGGATTTGCTTTGGCTCCCTCCCCTCCATATGCTTAAAACAATATGTTTCTGTTCAGGCAAGAACCACATGACATCCCTCAGACCAGTGTCTCCTTTCCTTGACCTATTTGACCCTTGGCTATTTGCTAATACTAAAACCCTTTGTGCCCTGAAACATGAATACACACATCTGTTCCACACAGATGGCTTTTACAACTCCTAACACAGATGGCTTTTTTAAAACACCTAACACATAAGGCACCACACAGATGGCTTTTATAAGGCATAGTAAACCACTTCATAATAAAAAGGCATAGTTGGATTATAATGCTAAACTCATGATGCACATTTAAAGATTAAAATAAACTACTTCAGTTACCCACCCCAGAGCACTATGAAGATGAGAAAACCTACAGTTGGACCTGTGCACTCAATAAGGCCACCACAGTACCTGATGGTGGACCATCAACCTACAACAACACCACCCTTTGTGCGGCTCACGTAATGTCTGATGATGTTCCAATGGAGCTGTGTCCCCAAGAAGGATCCGACGATGCCTGCTGAATCAAGACACATTGCGTGTATCGATTCCACAGACTGTTTGGTTTCAAGATCATGGTACATCTGTTGCAAACTTGATGACAAAAAGCTAATGGCGCTCTGTAGAATCTTTAGAGACTCTTACCTGTGTGGTTTGTGTGTGTTTACAATATCAAGTAATGATCAAATTGCTGTTTGTGAAATTATTGAACCGATTGTGAAAAACATTGTGATATTTCTACACTACAATGATAAAATATGATGTATTTCTTTTACTTGATGAGAAATAAAAACATGTACCACTTTAAACATCTGCGTGATTTTTTTAAGCGTAAACCTTATGCCAGTGACTTTGTAATTGATCTTGTTTCATTTCTATAGGTTAAGTTAGCATTTGTCAAACTCTTTATCGCTTAAGTTTTTGTGCAGTAGGCATTAGATAGCTAACTTTTTAATTACTTCAGAAAATAATATCACAGATCCCCTGACAGTTAGTACATCATGCATGTTGGTAATCTCTTGAAAATCGTTGCTAGAAGATTAAGGGAACGCTTCAATACTGTTTATGTTTTAGATTTATTTACTAAATCTTTCACAGCGAAGATAGCAAAATGTTTGAAACTGTAAACTTGTAGAATCATCAGTGGCAACATAATACAGAATGCTTAGGTTTTTATTTAGGAATCCTTTTAACATAAAACTTGAGAGTCTGTTGCATGCAACAGCAATGCGATGAAACACACCGTGACAAAACAGTAATGTGTGTTAAAACCTTGTAAATTAAGTCGCAACCAACTACAACTTGGTAATGTTTGAAATAGTTTGGTCACATTTAAAACCAGTACCAATAGATTGAAAACATCTATATTGTGGTGAAGGTTGTTTTGCAATTACTTAGATTTAACATTTCAGCATCGAGCCAGTGTCAGTTCAGACAGAACAACTTTTGTCATACACATTTGTTTAAAGATTAAAATAAACAGCTTGTGTCTAAAATACGCCAACAAACCCTTGCATACACGACATCCTATGAAATCAGTATTGTGTGAGATCTACAAAAAAGGTTTTTATGTTATTAAACATTCAGACTTGTGATGTGATTAGATCTGTGTGTAAGAAACATTGCAGCTTACTGCTTTTAAAAATCAGGACCCATATAAAAATATGTTAAAGTTCAAAACTTTTGCTTTCTCTGCATTCATATCATTTCCAAGCAAATCAGACGGGGAGCTTCTGTTTTGAAAAGGTGTCGGAGGCACTTGTTCTTGAGAAGCTGAAAAGTCTGGATGGCTCTAAAGCCACAGGAGTAGATTCTATTCCATCTAGATTCCTGAGGGATGCCACTGAGATAATAACCCCAAGCATTACACATATTGTAAACATGTCGATAGAACAAGGATGCTTTCCCAATGATCTTAAGATTGCCAGAGTGATTCCACTATATAAGAAAGGGAGTAAATTAGACCCCGGCAATTATAGACCGGTTTCAATTCTTGGTTGTCTGTCAAAGATAATTGAAAAGATCATTTTTGAACAGATTGATAAGTATATAAAATCAAAAAACTTACTTTATGAGTTTCAGTCGGGTTTTCGGAAATCACATTCTACAGATACCTGTTTACTATTTCTAACTGACTATATAAAAAAGGAGGTAGATAATGGAAATCTTTGTGGCATGGTCATGTTAGATCTGCAAAAAGCCTTTGATACAGTTGACCATGGTGTCTTAATGTATAAATTGAAAGCTATGGGTTTTAGTGGACAAGCATTGAAATGGGTGTGCTCTTATTTGGAGAATAGAACGCAAGTTATGGATATTGGAGGCAAAATGTCTCAACCAACAGGCATGGATTGTGGGGTACCTCAGGGAAGCATTTTGGGTCCACTCTTCTTTTTGTTATATATAAATGACCTAAAGTCTGCATGTTCATGTAACCTTTTTTTGTTTGCAGATGATTCTGCTTTAGTTGTCTCTCATAAAGATAAAAATATGATTGAAAGCATACTCAGCGAAGAACTTCTAAATGTTAGTATGTGGATGGCGGATAACAGATTATCCCTTCATTTAGGGAAAACGGAATCTATATTATTTGGAACAAAGATAAAGTTAAAGAAAGCCTTACGTTTTGAGGTTCGTGTTGGAGAAACAGTAATTACTGCCAAGGAATCAATCAGTTACCTTGGATGTATGTTAGATTGCCACATGTCTGGGGTAGGTCAGGCTTTAAAGGTTATCACCAAGGTAAACCAGAGAGCCCGCTATATGGCCAGAATATCAAAGTTTTTGGACGAAAGAACTAAGATAATTCTGGCAGGAGCGTTAATACAGCCTTATTTTTATTATGCGTGTGGCTCATGGTACAATGGTGTCACAAGCAACCTAAAACATAGGCTTCAGACATCTCAAAATAAATTAATAAGGCTTATTTTAGACCTCCCTATAAGAACTCACCTGGAAACATGCCACTTTGAAAGGGTGGGATGGTTGAGAGTTGAGGATAGAGTACATCAGTTGCAGCTGGGTATGATACATAAAATTGTTTATGGGGATGTTCCCAAATATTTTAGAAATTATTTTAATAAAGTAAATTAAGTTCACAGGTATTCCACAAGGGGTAGTGCAACAGATTTTATACCACCAAGAGTCAAGACCAATTTGGGCAAACAGTCTTTTCTTTATGTTGGAGCTACCCTTTGGAACAGGTTACCTAGTACACTTAAGACAGTTAGAAGCATAGGCAGTTTTAAAAAGGGTTTGAAGGTGTGGCTTAGGTGCCAAACATAGGTTTTATGCTTTTATTGTTTTTGTGGTATAATATTAAATGGTTGTGTTAATGTATGATGAAATGATTGTTGTGAGATCTGTTGCCACTTGTCCTTTGCCCTTACGGACCACAATGGAAATAAGTCTTTGGGCTTTATTGTGTTATCCCTGACTATTTATGTATTTTAATGTATGACTCGGAGTGTTGTTTCATATTTTAATATTTAAGTGGTCAAATAAAATCAATCAATCAATCAATCAATCAATCAAAAGTATTTGTCACACAAACACATACTCATGGGAGACACTTAAAAGTAAAATGCTTCATCATTATGGTTCATGTTCTGAAGTTTTCTATAAAAATCTAGACCGAAACCACACAACATGTTTAAAACGAAGTAAAAACAGTTTGCACATTCTAAAAAAATTTTTTGGTACTGTTGATGTGAACAAAATAAAATTGATGACTTTAAGGCATTGAATCCATAGGTTTTGAATGTAAATGGATGTTTTGTGAAACCATAGCATGCACTCAAAAAACATTTGTAGCTAATATTGATAGATCATCGATCTGGTTGAGACTGAAATCGCAATGTGATGTGCACATGAATACTGAAAACGTAAAATCTGAGCATTTCTGTGTGCTTAAACTAAAATTTCAGTGTTGAGTTAAACTAAAATAAACAAAAAACCTTTCGGTACCTAAAAAAGTGAGTGATGTTTGATGATGACCCCCTCAACTTTTTTGGAAAATTAGAGATCTTGGCTGTCAAATGTATTTAGTTTACCATGGTTTACATTTGATGTGTTGTGTATATGAAACCAAAACTCTGTCAGGATTCGTAGAGACTCTTTGTGTAGCCACATGTAATTTCTATTAATCTTTCACGTTTCTCTGTGTGGAGTTGCAAAACATATGAAGAATGAGCAATGTCACACGTTGTCTGAACAAGATGTCTAAATGTTCTAATGATTGTATCTAATGGTAACAACACAGACATTAAGACCAAAAATCCTTGTATATTTTTTGTTTTTATGAAATCGGTACAGCAAAACATACAAGAGACATAAGTAGTAAACAAATTCAATGTAGATAACCACAGTGACCATACATCGAAACTACTAGAACGTAGTTTTTGTTAAAGTATACAATTGTTGACGGACATGGATTGCCAATCATAATGTTGAGTAAAAATAAAACAGATTGAAACTTTTGGAAAACTATAAACTATCGTAAGATATGTCACTGGCTCACACGATTGGTTTTTAATCATCATCACCATCATTAAACGTTATGATATTGTCTAGATACCATAGAAAGTGCATGCATGAACCAAGACCCTTTTCAAACATGAAATCTACGGCATTTTCTATGATTTCACACACATTAATTTCTCGTTTCTTTACAAGCATATCAATGCATACATCAATTACAAAGGCCGACATAAGTATGATATTGACAATGTAGAACTCGACCTCGTCACATTCATAAAATATCTCTATGGCCTTTCTAATAATCACACTGGGTTCCTCTTGGGTCTGGACCACTGTCTGAACCATGTTATTGAGAGAGTCATCTATACTTTTTACACCATCTGTTTTTTCCTTGAGTCTGGTTACACGCTCGGCGTTAGCTTCGCAATAATTTGGAGGCAGGCACACATTGGCATCTTTGTATATCACAGTACATAGTAGATTGGTCATCTCCCGCTTGTAGTTCTTTTTAAGCATATCTTTAAAAAGGTCGGTACCGTACACATACCCCATCTGACCATTGCGAAGTCGTTCGAATGATCTTTGTGCCATCTTTTTCAAGAATCCGTATTGTCGTAGACAACTTTGTTTGCTTGTTTGTTTCTGAGTTCAAACACCTTCTCAGCAACAAAAGGATCGTGTCCACAGTTTCTGCCGCGCAACGTTTGATAGTTTGTTTGCGAATTCGGTCACCTTCGCAGCATCAAAAGGTTACACAGTTTCTGCGAAACATAAAACAGACCTCTGGGGTGTGCGAATCCGGCACAGTTGTTCAAAATTGTTCTGTGCTGTGTTAATGCGGGTTAAGTTTTTGGTAAAGGTTCTGTGTTCAGAAGGAAAGCTTCTCATCTATACAGGCCTCATTCTTCGCTTCACAACCCCCGTGGCGTTGGTCGTTTGGTCCCTACCACGTGATAACTGCCAATCCACACACACACACACCATATCCTCTGGGGGTTTTGTGCTGTAAATCGTAAAGCTATAGACGCTGATTCATCTTAAACCTAACCTAATATCAGTTAAGATGTTCAAATAGTATATTTTTATTTTATTTAGTAAAAATTAAGGTTTACCTATTTAACATAAGTACGTAATTTTAATGTTATGTAGAACCATGTCCTATCTGGTGTTGTGGTTATAGTTAGTTTTATGGATATGTTTAACAAAATCACACAAAAAAGTGTGTCTCTGCGAGCCATGTCAAATTTGTTAAATGTTTTGTCTTTAAAGAAATGATTGTTGTCACGTTAGTGACAACCTGGAATATAACAACATCAAACTTTGATAAATAATATTTGCACCCATTTTATTGTCCTCTAAAGGGCTAACAGAAGGGTTTAAGTCGTCATAGGATGTGTGATAAAATGTCTTAAAACTTCTAAGTTTCTTTAAATTACAAATAAGAGATAACATGCTTTAATTTGTATCTGAGTAATGAAGCCTGAAATCTAAAATAAACCTTTTACTTTTTGTCAATGGGGGCTGAATTACTTTTATTTTACCAACACAGAGTTTTGGAAACAGTACGGCAGACATGGGGACTTGTGACTTGGTGACTTGGACTCGAGTCGACTCGAGTCGCTATTTTTGTGACTTGTGACTTGACAAAAAATAAAATACTTGAGACTTGACTCGGACTTGGAAGTTAAAGACTCGGTACTTGACTTGACTTGAGACACGATGACTTTGAATGACTTGAGTGTTAATCACATCATGTTTTCAGTTTAAATATAAAATATATAAATTATTTAAAAAAATAAAGTCGACCCAGCTGGAGCGCAGGCTGAGAATGGTGTTGTCATGACTGAATCACGACACTATCATTCGCCATGCCCTCTCGTACCTTACGCACACCACGGCCACTTAGATCAGATATTAACATGTCAGCCGGAGGGGTACGGAGGGTCATCGCTTTTGGCTTCAACAAGATGGCAAAAGACGAACATTGCGTTGCAAGACATGCAACATTAAAATCACAGGCAGCCAGAAGGCAACCTCTAATTTTGGTCGTCATTTAAAGAGCCATTATGCCCAGTAAGTGCTTGTCAATTTGTTAATATCTGGTTAGTTGGTAGTTAGCTAATGTAATAATAGCTAATGTAGCCCTCATCATACTGTGTTGGGGACAAATGTGGGCAAAATAATTTTGATTAATTTTTTTAAATACTTATTTTTATTTTTGAATACTTCTTTTTCAAGTTTGCCACCTGAACACACACACAGAGAATAATTACTTGATTCTACAATGTTAGGGGCGGTTCACATGTCGCGTCTTTTGCGCGCTCAAGTTCGTTATTTCAAATTTAGGCGCGCGAACGGAAGAGATGCGACGCGCTCGTTTTTTCTGGGCACATGTATGAAAGAGAGAGAGAGAGAGAGAGAGAGAGAGAGAGAGAGAGGAGAAATGTAACAAAGTTTAATGTTATACGTAAACTGTGTTTGAGAGAGAGGGAGGTGTTCAAAGAGGGGTCTGTTGGATGTTAAGCTGTTATTTGTTTTATGGACTCAATGTGGAAAATTTCAAACACGGTTGGCAGAAGTGAAAAATAAATAATTTATGAAGTTACAATTTTGTTTGATTCCAAGATGTATTTTACTGAACATGAGTATTTACAATGCAAATCCAAATTATTGTAATTCACTGATAGTTACCTACTGTATATCTTGTCACTTTATTAAGATCAGATTCTGCAGGTAAAATTACAATAATAAGGTGACTTGACTTGGACTTGACCTACTACAGGACTTGACTTGACATAGCCTGTGACTCGACTTGACTTTACTTGCCCAAGAAAAAAAATACTTGGGACTTACTTGAGACTTGAAGGTTCAGACTTGAGACTTACTTGAGACTTGCACATGTGTGACTTGGTCCCATCTCTGCAGTACGGTCTGCTGAACACCAACACTGTCCAGACACGCTGGGGGGGTCTGTTGGGTGATAACGGATGGTGCTAGAGAGAGACTGAAACTGAACATCCAAAACAACAAACTTTTTTCCACATCAATAAATATGCCGAAAAAACACGTAATGGAATACCATGTTCAAGACACTTTTATTTTGACAATGCGTACCGTGCTACATTTATCGTAAATACACATGTACACCCGTGGATATTAGATGACATTAAAGAACGTTTTAAGACATTTCACCCCCTCTTCAACCCAGAAGAGGGGGTGAAATGTCTTAAAACGTTTAAAAGGTTCTTAACACCATATATAAAGAGCGCATCAGCCTACGTTTTCTGACAACATTGGTGCACGCATTCACATGTTTTAATCAGAGACTTGGTTAAAGAAAGTCCCAAATCTAAAATAAAACCCTTATTATACCGGAGCAGACAGAATTACATTTTATTGTGTAATAACCACATATTCACAGTTGATTTTAAGGTGTCATTATTTTAAAACACACCCCAGAAGATGAATTGAAAATGTCTTTAATCGTTGAAAAAAGTTTCTTAACGATGTATATGAACACGCATCCACGTATGTTCTCTATTGTAAACGCAGGAACGCAATCTAATGGCGTGAACAGAATATTGTGCATGAAAAGATTAAGATTTTATTTAGATTAAAATAAATACCCTTTAGTCTAAAGAATACAGTATTGACGGGACCCCGTGATTTTGGCACAGTTCATTGCCATACACGTACTGAGTATTTCATTAAATAAAATTGTGATGTTACAAACTTTTAGATACTGCATTGTTTGCCATAAAATAGGTTGTGATCTAAAATAAACCTTTTACTTTTTGTCAGAGTTACCATATTACATTTTACCACTACAGTTTTAAAAGACTCAAACTAGATTACAAACCGCCCCTGCTGTGAATTATCTATCACACACTGACATAAGATCAGCATCAGAAACTTTGTGTCTGATCAGAAAAATAGACTAGTTCAATAGAAAATATCAGAATTAAGTTTAACCAGATAACTAAAATATTTGTTTCTTGAATGTCTATAAGAAACTTTTGACAAAACAAACGTTTATATCAAACTATATTTGTCATACACGGTGGCACTTCACCTAAAATCTAAAATAATACTTTATTTTTGTCAGAGCAGACAATATAAGACTCTTTGTATAATATACACATTTTCACACATGGTTTTAAGAATCATTTAATTAAAAATAAACGCCTAAGATGGGATGAACACGTCTTAAAAACATTTAAAAGTTTATTAACGTCAGATATAAGTTCTCTGTCACCATCGGTGCATGTCTTAATCAGAGACTTGGTTAAAGAATCCCCTCAATCTAAAATAAAACCCTATTTTGCCATAGTGGACAGAATTACATTTATTAAGTTTGTTTTAAAACAGCAGATATGTACGCTCACCCAGCGCATTGTCAGGCACCGCCGGAGAGTGATCTTTAATACGCGTGAAACTATAGAGCAGGTCATGAAAGATTCACGGACCTCATGAACCGTTTAAAATTTTATTTAGTTTAGACTTTCGTCTAACGATTGTAGTATTAACGGCACCGAAGGTTATGGCTTAGGTCAATGCTTAACCTATACACGTATACGGAATATTTAATTAAATAACTTGTGATGTTACAATCAAAAAGTTTTAATCAGAGCCTTGTTCATGATTTGTCTAAATCTAAAATAAACATTTACTTTTTGCACCGTACTGGTGAATTATTTTACCAACATTGAGTTTTTTAGAAATCTTTACTCGTTTACACCACGCACCCGCTGTGAGACACTCCGTGGTGAGACGCGCATGGGCTAGAAAGGAGGGAGGGAGGGGGGGGGAGAGACGCTGGCGGCAACTGTCAGTCCAGAACAGTCTAAAACAATAAAACTTTTTTTGCCAGATATAAACATGACAGCATACCCTTAACATAAAACACACACAAGAAAAACAACCCGCTAAATGACATGTCGTAAAACAATCACAGTCCGGTCACTCGCTGTCTAAACTAGACAGCTTGTACAACTTTTGATTGATAGCCCTGCCCCCCCTGTCAAACACGACCTGTCAGAACACTAACTGTCAAAACACTATCTGTCAAGGGAGTCATAAAACATGAACTGTCAAAACACCATCTGTCAAGGGGTCATAAAACACGAACTGTCAAAACACCATCTGTCAAGGGTCATAAAACACGACCTGTCAAAACACCATCTGTCAAGGGGTCATAAAACACAACCTGTCAGAACACGACCTGTCAAGGGGGTCATAAATCATTAGTTTGACGAATGCCGGGTTACTATAACTACTCTCGTAGACTAAGCGAGAACGCGCAATTTAAGGCCACGAGACCGAAAGTCCACATGAAGTGCGCCATTTGGGACAGGGCCATAATGGGTAATGAAGTCATTAGGGTGATGTGTGGGAAAAGCCTCTGCAGGCCAGCAGAGGGAGCCATGATGACTCTCGTCACAATAGTAAATAACTCTTTTAGTAATTTTGTTGGAACAGGATCTAATATACATGATGATGACTTAGATTATTTTATTAATTTGAAGAGCTCCTCTATTGTAGTAGCTTTAAATGACTTAAGTTGTTCGTGTAGTAATCTAGTGTTCAGTGTACTATTGGGTAAAATGGTGGTTGCTTCCATAGCTTTGATATTTTCCATAATAACCACCATTTTTTGTGACAAAGTTCATGAAGTCGTTGCTACTTTGTTGGAGTTTAGTATCTGTTTCTTTTTGTTCTTTGTTCCTAGTCAGTTTTGCAACTGTATTAAAGAGGAATCAAGGTTTATTATAATGTTTTCTTCGATGAGCTTGCTGAGATAGGTAGATCTGGTGGTTTCTAAAGCCTGTTTGTAGTGTTGAACACTGTCTTTCCATGCAGGGTGCCATACCTTTGTGCTCCTCCAACTACACTCCATTTTTCTAGCTGCCTTTTTAACTCTTTCCCTGATTATCCACCATATAATTAAATGATATTTGAAAGGTGATAAAAAGAGAACAAATGAAGGTAAAATGAAACGTTCTTTCATTTGATATATTGTATGTTTATATATTTAAAGAAGAACATTTTCTATATGGAATTAAACTTTTGGGAAATCGTTAAAAAAATCTAGCGCTGACTGGCAACCTAAAAAAAAAACGCTGGCAGAGATGGTCATACAATGGTGGTGGTGTTTTTTCTTTGATTCTCTTTGAGAAATTTTGATTACATCATCCACTTTGAAAGGTTTTGATTACATCATCCACTTCACGGTTATCTGCTACATATTCAATTTGGGACAGGTCCGGGAGATTAATAATAAAGCTTTATTTTGTAGTACAGTGTTAATTTCGTTGACGATGACGAAAAATATTCGTCAACGAACCTTTTTTCACGGACGAAAACTAAATAAAAACTAAATAAAAGTCAGATATAATGACGAAGACTGTAATGAAATATAACTGACACTTTAGTCAACAAATAAAAATAAGACGAAAATGTTATGGAGGGACGAATGGAGAAGAGATCCAATCAGAGCTACTCATTTTGTGGGGCAAGTTGGGAAGAAATCCAATCAGAGCGAATCTTTGAGGGTAGGTTGATCTACGCAGGCAGTAGAGGCATTTTAAAAACCTGCGGCAAAGTTCGTTTTCACAACAGGTTGTTTACATTATATTTAGTTGTACAGTCTTCGTTACCCAGCTTTGGCTGATTTCAGTTGACTTCGCTCGTTAGCAACACGCTAACGTTTTGCGGTGCACCCGATCCGAAGACATGTCTCATTAACAACAACAATGTCAGAGCTAGCGTCTAATCTGATCACACTTCAAATATGACAAGATGACAGCCTGTAAAGATGACTCATCCAGAAATACATGCGAAGGTAAACATGCACGCTAAGGTTATTTTATAAAATAAACCACCGTGTTTTCACTAAACTTGGAATAACATTGAAAAGGAATACACATCTGAACTGTATTGATTGTATTGGGTTGTCTGAATTAAGTAAATATTCAGTGTCCTCAAATTGAATGAAATGTGTAACATTACTATTATAGTATATGTTGTGGTTTTACATGACTGGACAAAGTGCGTGTGTAAGTGTGTGTGTGTGTCTCTGTGTGTCTGCGCGCGTGTGTATCTGTGTGTGCATGTCATTTAGGGAGAATGCATATCTTTTTCAGGGACCATGTATATTTTTTAGGTAGAGCGTGCCTTATGCTTATTTTATGTGATATTATCTTTTGTGAAAAAGCCCCGGTCAGTTTTTTTGACATTAAAGGCTCTCTAAGCGAATCTGCGAGACGTTAGTTATTGTTGACGTTTGAAACTGTTTTCAAACAGACGGAGCGTAGCTAACTCCTCCCCCTCCCTTCCGTGCTTTCATGAACGCGCCCAACCCCCACCCCAAAATCCTTTTTGTCATTTATTGGCTGGAATACTTTGTTTTGTTTTGTGATGCTAGGTTTGGCCACTTGTTGATATTGCTGTTTGTGAAGCCTGGGCTGTCTACAGAGATCGCGTTTTTTTACAGTTTGATCAGCGGACAGGCAGCAAGCAGATAGTGAGGAGATGTTTCCGGCATGTAACAAAAAATGTTTTATGGTCTAAAACGCTTCAATTCGCTTAGAGTGCCTTTAAGAATAAAATAAAATACGTAACAATAACAACTATTAAATCTGTCTCTGTATTGCATATTCAAACCTTAATACCATTCCATGACAGACTAAAAAACTTAAGACTAGACTAAGACTAAAACTCTTATGATATTTCGTCGACTAAAACTAGACTAAGACTAAAATATTTCAGATCACTAAAATAAGACTAAAACTAAATGGTGTGTTATTCAAAAGACTAAGACTAAGACTAAATCAGAATTTGCTGCCAAAATTAACACTGTTGTAGTAGAAATTATTGTTCTGCCTAATCGTTAGCGGAGAAGACCTAGCCTACCTGTACCATGTATAAAACAAGGCAATGGTCTGAAATAGCATCGCTCCGGAGTAATATTTCTACGTCACTAATATTGAGCCCAAGTGACAGAATTAAGTCTAAATTTACCGGTATGCAAGGGCCTTGTCACGTTTTGTCTAATACAGAGAGAGTTGAGAAAATCCATAAAAGCTAGTCCTAACGTGTCCTTTGAATTATCAATGTGGAAATTAAAGTCACAAACGATAAGAGCTTTATCTACAGTGACTACTAGCTCAAACAGAAAATCTGTGTGATGCCCCGGAGGTCTATGCATACGCATTGATCATAACATAAGCCAACACAGAGGAAAAAGCAACAGAGTAAGCATGCAGATTAATTAGTATATGACATTATGATTTAATGACATCAGATTTAAATGATTAATATGTTTTTTAATAATGAGTGATTTATTGTGGTCTTTTGGATTCCACTGTGACAATGAGGAATAAAGCCATGACAGCGTACACTGAAAGTGTAGTGAACTAAAAAAAAACGCTTAGGTTACTCACGTAACCCCGGTTCCCTGAAATAACGGGAACGAAGCATTGCGTCAGTTAGCTGACGCTATGGGGGGAAACTCCTGTTTACTCCGTGACTGAAGCCTATTGGTTAACGTCTGTACAAAGTACAGACCAATGACGTTTGAACCCGCGCGCGGGAGGAACACGGCCTTATATAAGCGCGGTTCAATCGTCAGGAGCTCATTATTATTCGACTGAAGCGCGCAGCCGAATAACACTCGCTGCGTAGACATTTGTAGCACGGCAAGAGACGCAATGCTTCGTTCCCGTTATTTCAGGGAACCGGGGTTACGTGAGTAACCTAAGCGTTCCCTTTCAATACGGTTCACTTCGCATTGCGTCAGTTAGCTGACGCTATGGGGGAACGTAATCCCATCACGCCGTGCATACACAACGTACTGAAGTGCCTTACCGGAGAGACACTGCGTGTGGCCCTATACCCGGCATATTCACAGCTTTAAAAGCAAATGTGTAAGCACCATATAAATTGTTGACGCGCACACGGTGGGGTTTTAAACGCACCGGGGGCACATAACATAGCACAAGACGGCGAGGTACCGAGCGCGCCGCGGCTGTGCGAGATAAGTAAATTCAGAGTCACGTTGGTGAGCTCGCTGAGGGCACCGTGGTGTACACATAAAACGCATGAGCGTGCATGATTGAGCCGAGAGAACCTGCGCTCGTAGGGCAGGGACGTCTAAGCTGTACAATCTGACAACGTAGACGGCGAAGACCAGCCGGCCGCGTAGCAGATATCAAATATAGATATAGATACCCCTGTAGACCAAGTTCATGAAGAAGCCAAACTCGCACAGAGTGGGCTCTATATAGGACATAGCTCATAGAGGGGCGTGAGCCAGTGCGATGGTTTCAACGATCCATCTAAATAACCACTGTTAGCAACAGACATACGTAGTGAGTGATCTGCGAAGCTCACGAACGGCCGATCTGACTATAATATGCGGCAGAACGGTTCGTAGCGTGGGATTATACAGATACCACAATAGTGTGAACCCAGGTGCACCCTCGAGCGCATCGGGATGCATATAGGTAGTATTATAGTGCACAGATCGGTGAGCTTTCCAAGCGCGCCGTAAATGTGTATTGACTATAAATTGCACGGGCACAGGTGAACACTTGAATACATCGTGAATGCATATAGATGAATCAGAGTGTTATAATGCACAGGCCGGCAAGATTCTCGAGCGCGCCGTCATGTGTTCTGATAATAAATTGTGCGCACACGGGTGAACTCTTCAGTGCACCGTGAATGCGTATAGATAAATCAGTGCACAGAACGTGCCGTGAATGTGTACAGATATGATTGATGAACGTAACGGTGGGCACCCAACGCACCGTGAACGTACACAGATGAACAACAATGTATGTGTCACAAAGCATAACACAGCTGTGTATACAGGTGAGCTTTCCCAAGCGCATCTTATTGTATACCAAAATGTTATAGCGTGTACATGTGAGCTTCTCTAAGCGCACGGTGGACGCATATAATTAAAAACCATATCGTGCATACAGGTGAGCTAATGGGCGCACCTTTAATGCAACAAACCTCAGTAGTGCGCGAAGCAGGGATGTCGAAGCTGTAAACTGACAACGTGGACGGCGGGGACCAGCCGGCCGTGTCACAATTGTCAAATGAGAAACCTCTAAGACCATGCCCATGCTCTAAGACAAGTGAGCATAATTGTCACGGGAGGTGATAACGTCAACGATCCATAAATAGCCTGTATTGACAGGTGCTCTAGTGAGTGATCTGTGACGCAGATGAACAGCTGATCGTCTGATGTACGTCAAACGTATGTGTCATACAGGACCTTGGACAGTTCCAGAGCGCTGTGCCTCGGGCACCTTCCGCATCTGAGAAATGACAGGCTTATGAATAAAGTGAATGGCCAGCCGTAAAAGCATGGTTCGCTGTTGCCGCCGCCGTCCGCATCTGAGAGATGACAGGCTTGTGAATTAAATGAATGGTCGGTCGTAAAAGCGTGGTTCGCTGTTATCACGGCCACATAGGTATAGGTAGGGGAGAGAGCCGCCGTGCCTCTGTAGTGAGGAGAAAAGTGTTCCACCCACGATTCGCGGGGGGTTTAGACTTTCAAATGTCACTAGACAGAATGGATCAGACTTTGCATAAGGACGCCTCGTGAAAGGGGTCCTAGCAGCTTGTGTCAATGTGTCATAAGGCACGTAATGTAGGTCGTGTCCCACGGATGCCATCTCCGCACGCCCATCGTAATGGGTTAATATTGGTAGTTTAAGCATGAGATGCGTATCACTCTGATTGAACATAGCTTATAAAGCGATGCAATGAGTTTATAAAGGAGATGACTCGTCAGCTTGTTCAGGGGGCGAGATCTCAGTCTGGTTCGGTAAATAATGAAACCACCGTAGATTGCCCGACCGCATTATCACAATAACACGGTCGAGAGTGCTGCAGTGCTAAATCATCCTCTTAATGTACCGTATTCACATTACAAGGTGATTTATATGAGACAAACGGCGTTCCACGCGCCGAAGGCTGATTGCCGTCGTAAAGCGTGTTCAACCCACAGCAGATGCTGGGCTAGCTCGTAATGACAGCACTTCATGCAGCCGTGTGTAACTTAAGCAAGCTTCCCGGCCGTCAGCTCGGGGCGGGACCTTTGCTTAGTCAAACTGAAGTGGACTTATGAACAGAATGCCACGATATTCAGCTTTCTGAGGCTCGTTAGAGGGGTACGTGTGCCCGTCTTAAACGAGATGCCGCGCGCGTCTGACTGTGCGCGCGCTTTAAGCTTTGAAACTTATTGTGGCGGGTAGCAAGCTCACTTGAGGTTGATATTACCCTTAATATCTCCTAGTATTGGAGCGGAGGTGTGAGCGTCTTCGGATCCGCTAATATAAATCAGCTATATGGCCGAAAAATGTCATAAACCGCTTGGCTGTAAGCCTTTGTGTGGCCGTCCGGAGAGGGCGCGATTCAAACGCTTGGAGCCATGCAAAAGTCTGAGGCTGTCGTCTCTCTAGGAAGTGAGAATAACAGCCGTAAGACCATGCTCGTTTGCGCTATCAGCATCGTAGCGGAGAAACTGAGGTGGGCTGCGAGCGAATTTGGCAGAAAGGTGTTAGAGACACCGTACAGTCGTGGGGTGTCAATACACAGTATATGGCCAAACCGGGGTTTTTTCGGCAAGCGTCGATAGAATTATGGACAGCGGGCCGTGTGTGCGTATTACTGATTGCTTGTCAGTAAGGCGATAAAGTGTTTAGAGACACCGTACAACCGTGGGTGTCAATACACAGTATAGTAAGCACGGAAATTACTCTTTTAGAGGAATTAAATACCGTTCGCCACTATAGTGAGGTCGCATAACCGACAGTATTACACAGTATGTTTGGATAAACAGCACACAGAAAACATTTCAGGGCAGTCCAGCCTAGGCGCGACATAACCCCTTTTCTCCCAGACAGTTTCGTTCTCTGTTGATGCAGCTGTGCTGCTGAGACCAGAGCTCAGCCGTTCAGGTGCACAAGCCTCAGTAGTGACGGTGACCGAACGGCTTACGGAGCAGAGCAGTATGTCTAGGTGGTTTAATGTCAGACTGAACCCATCGCAGAGAGGAAGTCTGCCGTGAGGCCCGCGGTTTTGCCGTTTATTAAAAGGGCAGAAAAACAGGGTATATAAGAATGTACCAATATTCAGCGCACTGATATAGGACGGGACTGAATAAAGGGAGGTATTCGGGCCTCAGTATATTATAAACAAATTCGTTCTGCCTCTGATTCCGTCTAAACCAGAGAGAAATGACCGGGCAGACGAACAGTAAGCTATCCGAAGTGAGACAGGCTCAGGCCAGTAAAGCTTTATAATAAGTGTTTTAGCGCTCCAATAGAGGCGTGTCCGCCTATCGAGCAGACGAATGAGATCGTGCCGCTCCAGGAGGGGAGGGGCATGAAGCTCTCTTATAATGAGTGTTCTTGGTGCTCCAATAGCGGCGAATCCGCCCTATCGAGCAGACGAATGAGATCGCGCCGCTCCAAGAGGGGAGGGGCATGAAGCTCTGTAATCGTTGAACACTAGACAGCTGCATTAAGAGGCAGCGAGCCGTAATACCGCGTGCTAACTAAGCCGTTAAGAGACCTCACCACTGTGGGAAAAGGAGCGAGGGACTCCGCGAGCGTGGAGCACGAGTGGCTGTGCTATGACAGAGAACAGGGGCAGACCGCCCGTGTTTGCTTGTCGTATGCATCCAGTTCTACGGTTCCCCGCTTGTTCATCTCAACAAGAGAGGAACGGCAGAGGGGAGCAGCAACACAGACAGAACAGCCATGCGCCGTATGAACGGTATCACCCGATGCACTCGGGGGATTAATATATGTGCCAGAGATCTCGCCACTGAATGTAAGAGGAGCGAAGGGACTCTGTAAGCATGAACGGTTGCGGTGTGACAGAACACAGGGGGGGTTAGTCCGTGTGTGCTTGTCTATGCATCCATCTAGTCTCATGGCTCGCCGTGTGTTCATCCCGGCGAGAGAGGAACAGCAGGGGGAGCACGAAACATGGATAAGACAACCAAAGCATAAGCGCGGTCCCGGCGTGGGAGGTGCCAGACCGGTAACGCGCTCGGAGGAAATTCATAGCAGAGAGGCTCACCGAGCCGCTGTGCTGGACGCTATTACAACAGCGCCTGCTCTTTTAGCTTATAGCTTTATATTAAAAATATTGATCTTACAGGGCGGCCGCAGGGGAGACCTCGTCAGGCATGTGTCCGCTGCACAGGGCTCGTACCACGGCAAGCGAAGGCTATCTTCGGTTCTCGGCCGGAAAGCGGCAGGGGAAGACGCTAGACCTGGACTCTGCTATCTTCGGTTCTCAGCCGGAAAACGGCAGGGGAAGACGCTAGGCCTGGACTCCGCTGCAGGGCTTTTGTCAACGGCGAGGTAAGGCTTCTTCTTTTTCTTCGGAGCAGCGAGAGGTTCGCGCTGAAGGAGAAAATAATGAGCTCCTGACGATTGAACCGCGCTTATATAAGGACGTGTTCCTCCCGCGCGCGGGTTCAAACGTCATTGGTCTGTACTTTGTACATACGTTAACCAATAGGCTTCAGTCACGGAGTAAACAGGAGTTTCCCCCCATAGCGTCAGCTAACTGACGCAATGCGAAGTGAACCGTATTGAAAGGGAACTACAGTTCACTGTACAATCCCAAACAAACAGAGGAAGAGAGCAAAAGCACAAGACAGGCAGTGGAACAGCAGCAGCCTAAATGTGTGTTGATTAGTGTCAGTAGCAAGTCACCTATCCAGGCCTGTTTCTCATTCAGAGGCGGACACTACTTAAAGGTATAGCGGAAGATTTTCGTTTTCCGTGTGGATCACCACTGTTATTGGTCATCCCAGATGTCAATCATTCTGATTATATCTTGACGTATAACCGTCGTACGTGCTCGCCTCTACGTTCGCTTTCTGCACATGCGCACTTTCACGTGTATGTGTGTTGTGCTATGGTTTCAACCATTCATTGAAGGTAGGGCTGTGACGGTTAGGATTTTTTTCTCAACGCGGTGAAGCATCAAAAAATCACGCGGTTATGCGGTTAACCGCACAACAGTAACCCCCCAAAGGCCAAGCGACCCCAAACCAGACCCCCCCGCACCCCCCGGCAAAGCATCGGGGAACAGTATTCTTATTTATTATTAAAAAACATGAAATAATATGTATTTCCATAGCTTTTTATATACATGTTTTGAACGTAATAGGAATTATATAATTTTTTGTCATTGTTTATAACCCATTTTGTACAATACATATCATAAAATAGCAACCAGAAAAAAACTAGACAGAACATGTCGAGCTTAACATTGTTTCTTGTAAGCAAAACCTTGATTCCAATTTCTTTAGACATTTTTAGAGTGTTTTTCGGGTAACACTCCGTGCATATAAAGCATTCCTCCAAACGCAACTGGTTGAACGTTAAATAATTTATTGCACAATAAAATGGGTTACAACCAATGACAAAAACTGTTCCATAATTCATATTAAACTCAAAAGATATCGAAAATAAATGCTATTTCATGTTACTATAGTTAATATGTTTCATTAGAATTTTTCAAAGCAGATACGAAACGAAATAGCCTATTGCATCATCCCGTAAATAACTGCGCAAAACTTATAGATACTGCAATCAATGCTTTAAATTTCTGCTGCCCATTTACATAATCAAGAACGTAATAAGAGTTTTTTGATCCAGAGCTGGAGAAATTAGTTTAAACCATTAGCAAGTCACGCTGTCAGTATGTTAGCACTCACCTGCCTGACTGCTGTGCTGTCCCTTTGGTACTTCGCTTATCTCGCAAAAGTCTTGGAGATTTCCAACTGTCGTTGCTGGGCTGAAGTTTTATGCTTTACTAAAGGTATGTTTGGTGCTCCCAAGTCCGACAAACGCCACATGATAGCTAATCACATCAAAAGATGTGATTTTAGATAGTGGCATTTCCTCTGTACGATAGTCAGACATATAGGTCTACAGCCGATCGCGCTAGTCTTCATAACTATAGTTGGCATGTTTGCCCATTATAGTTTTAAATAATTATGCTATTCTTATCATCACCAACGCGCATTTCATTCTGCCCGGACACCTTCTTGCACCTGAATAATGTAATGCGCGTGGCTGTGAGATGCACTTGAGATTTAGGTATTCGCGCAGTGAATGAGTTGGTACGGTTACATGGCATGCAATAAATATCAGAGCACCTGGGCATGACGCGCTTAAAGTAATGGCTTCATGTTTAAGAAGATTGCGCCCGTGTCAGTATGCTATTTGTGTGTATTTAATTGAACATTTTCTGTAGACACCAAGTACTGAAACTAAGTGATTAAATAACAATAATCAGACACGCGCACATAATAAACCCCTTTATATGTTTAATCCCTCCCCTTTGCGCGGAAAGCTGTTTTTTTCTCTAGAAGCCCTGAACACAGGATGGAAGACAGTAAATATGATTAACAATGACTTTTGTGTATAGTTCATATCATACAGAATATGACTTCTGTATCTTTCACCAGTAAAATAAATAAATAATGAAAATATAAAAAAGTGCGGTGATGACGATGATGACCTCAGCACCGCGGTAGTCATCTCATTACTGCGGTGATGCGGTGACGCGGTTATCGTCACAGCCCTAATTGAAGGTCGCGTTCTCACTGTGTTTTTTTTCAAAATGTCTGAGGGTCGCAAAAGAAAAAGTGTCTACGAATTGTATGACAAGAAGAGAAAGGACTATAAATAAAGAAACAAGACCAGAATGTTTATGGGAGACTATTTCACATGCTGGCGTGAGCTAAAAGTACAGGTTGGGGTTCCCACGCGAAGTTTCTAATGGAAATTTACATTTTGTTATGCTATTTGGAGAAATCCATTTAAAATCACTGCTAGTAAAAGTTGATGTAAGCTATGATTTGCGATGCTAGCCCTGGCACAAGTCACGAACCGCACAGACACGGTAAACATGCCGACAGAAACTTGTAAACAGAGCGAAGAGAAGAACTGAGCTCCTGCATGCTCTCTCTCTCTGTCTCGTGCACGCGTTTAACAGGCGTTCCCTCTCAGGAGCATTTTTTTTTTAATATCGAGGGGCGGTTCTTTTAAATAATTCGGGAAAATCTTCCGCTATACCTTTAAGTGTTTTTACTTTCTACATAAAAGTAAATTTTTAAGTATTCGTATTTTATCAGTGTTTTTCTTTGGAAAACATACATTCCAAAGCATATTATCATAACGTTTACTCCACTACATTTCATAATTTCAAGTTTTTGGTTTATATTTCATATTCAAGTACATTAAACATCTAGTCTTTTTTGTACTTTTACTTAAGTAAAAAGTACTTTTGTACTTTTACTCAAAAAAAGTAAAAGTACACAATTTTTATGTAAATAGCTATTAAAGGAATACTTCACAAATTTAGCATTCAGCTTTGTATCAGTAGAAACCTGGCAGTATTTCTGTATGACCGTGTTTCCCTACCTCATGTCCCCGTGAGAGGAGAGATATCTGTATTCTGGTTGTGCAAAAAAGTCCTCAGATGACGCAAAATGATGATTATTGCGTCATCGGAGGAGATTTTGCCCAGAGGCAAAGACTACAGCCAGTATTAGGAGCTACTTCCGCATGTTTTCTCCCCGCCCATAGGGGTTGGACTGCGAGTCCATTCGGAAAAGCCTGAATCAAAACGAGAGTCAGCCATCTTTAATCTTCGCTAAGCTAAGCTAGCCTGGATCTTGCTTTGTGGAGAAAGCCGAGTTAACAAACCACGGCGGCAGAGTGTAGTTTTAAAACGGATGGCAGAAGGGGATTTTGTTGCTCAGGATGACCTGTTGCTCGAATCTGATGGTCGTGGTTACCTGTACGAGCCGCAATACAACGAGGAACAGTTACGGATGATTGAGGAACAAGATGCTGCCACTGTGGCTGCTGTAGCTGAGGTGGGGCCGGTCTGGTGGTTTATGTGCTCTCTCTGTGCGCCTCGCTGTTGCTCGAATCTGATGGTCGTGGTACCTGTACGAGCCGCAATACAACGAGGAACAGTTACGGATGATCGAGGAACAGTTTTGGATGATCGAGGAACAGTCATGGATGATCGAAGAACAAAAGGCTGCCACCGCGGCTGCTGTAGCCGAGGTGGGGCCGGTCTGGTGGTGTAGGTGCTCTCGCTGTGCGCCTATGGACACCGAAAGAGAATCATATTGCTGTCGGGAATTTCAGCGATGGCATTTTCTTCTTGAAGCCTGTAAGGAGAAACGGAGGCATGGGTATAAAGTGAATATTTTGTTTTTCACATCCGTCAGCTGAGCTATGGTTGTTATATTTACACCTATGTTAGCCTATTGTATGTGAAAATAGCTTGCATTGCTAACTTCGTGCTTACTGTTTTTAGACAATATCGACTTACATCCTATCGTCATTTCTTGGAATGAGTTTTGCAAGGCGAAAGACTGGGGAAAGGACATCGACTTGCTTTACCTGCCTGTGTTCGTTGTTCCCCTTACGAAAAAGAAGTGTACTTCAAGTTCATTTTATTAAGTATACTTAAGTAATGTTGGAGTATAGTTTTAAGAATACTTTATGTAGTAAGTGTACTAACATTTATGTTCTAGTAGTATACTTGTAAGTGTACTGCTTGAATACCGCTTGGGACTAAATTGGCCCACTTTTAGTATATAGAAGTTAGGGCTGTGCAAAAAATCGACTGCGATTATCATGCGCGTGTCATCAGTAAAGCCGGTTCGGTGATTAGTATTAAATCGCCATCAGCTGCTTTCAGATGGAGCGGCATTTATTAAACAGACCCGTAGTTCACCGAGAAGCTAGGCAAAATCGGGTTCATAATCGAGGAAAATCAATTCCGATTTTCTATGCGATTTTGCCTAGCTTCTCGGTGAACTACGGGTCTGTTTAATAAATGCCGCTCCATCTGAAAGCAGCTGATGGCGATTTAATACTAATCACCGAACCGGCTTTACTGATGACACGCGCATGATAATCGCAGTCGATTTTTTGCACAGCCCTAATAGAAGTATACTTCTAAGTGAACTATAAGTGTAAGAGTAGTCAACTTTAAGTGTACAACTAGTGCACAATTAGTTCTTCATTTGTACTGCAAGTGAACTCATGAGTATTCTAGTAGTTTTCTAGACTTATACTTCAAGTGTGCATGCAAATGTTCTGTTAGTGTACTCTGAGGAAACTAGTAGGTTACTTATTGTGTGCTGCAGGTATACTTCAAAGTGTTCTTTTAATATACTTTTAGTTAACTAGTAGTTTACTAGTCATATACTGAAAGTGTACATGCAAATGTTCTGTTAGTGTACTCTGAGGAAACTAGTAGGTTACTTATTGTGTGCTGCAGGTATACTTCCAAGTGTTCTTTTAATATACTTTTAGTTAACTAGTAGTTTAGTAGTCATATACTGAAAGTGTACATGCAAGTGTTCCGTTAGTGTACTCTTAGTAAACTAGTAGGTTACTTATTGTATACTGCTTGTGTAACAAAGCACTTTGACACTGAGGATCCATCTGCAGGTTTTTATTAAACACACTCATATTCCAACAGTCAAGGTCAAACAACAGCAAACACAGCAATGTAAGGCAGACAAATCTCGTAGTCATGAAACAGGCAAAAGGGTCAGAGCAGGCAACAAACATACAGTACTCATAAACCAGGTAAAACAGATCAAGATTAATAAATACAGATAGATAAGCAGGCAGGCAAACCGCTCAGCAATGACAGCCGGTACAAATCAAGACTTTGCACTGACTGAATGTTTCCAGAGAGTTTTTATAGGCTGTCCAATGAGTTTCAGGTGGCAGACTTATCAGTCCAGGCATGCGGGATTATGGGAAATAGAGTCCAGAACGAAAGTTAATATTCAGGGGATTCAGCCATATATAGATATATATATGAAGAGTTTGGTTCCAAAACGCAATAAACGCCATTTTTGAAAAAAATGAGTTACTGCCAGAATCAGTATTATATCAGGTCAGTATTAAAAAGTAAATTCTTAATTTTACGCAAAATCCATTATCCGCCGTGTTGTTCTGTCATCTTTTCTCCCTTTTTTTCCAAAATGCAATAAACGCCACTCCCCCTTTTCTACAGAATGCCATAAATCCACTCCACAGATTGCAGCGCACCATTCACGCAATGTAAACAAACAATGGCGGAGCGCTGAGTACACGGAGTCCTAGTTATCCTCATCTACTTTGTACTTCGTGATCAACAAACAAACAAAAACAAAATAATACTTTAATAGCATTGATAAACCTGTGATGGTTTTCTGTGACGGGAAAGAAACGTAAGCCATCAACATCTAATAATTTACGCAAGAGACGGGTGCTTGTTTGCCCGGGCCGACAGCATCAAGGTTCTGTCATGATAACACATTGACCCCAGGGGATCTTATGAAAAACTTTCCATAATTTTACTCAAAGTCAACGAAAATCGAGCAGGACCAAAACATTTTACAGCTGATCGCTGTGAAAAACACTAAGCCACGACGTCAAGTATAACCGCAGCAATGACAGTGTTCTAAATATGACAAAGTAAATGTTTTGATTAATGACATTAATGTTTATATTTTTAATTAGTGTGTACAACTAGTCAACTAAATGAATATAACATGGCAAAGATGAATGCACATTTATATAGGCTATTGATTCAATAGATTTATAGCATTTTGAATAAAAACTTGTCATGGATTTATTGCATTTTGTGGAAAAAATAATCAGTTTTTATAATAAATCTTTGAAAATCAAGTTATGGATTTGAATTTTTTATGTTTTTATAACCTAAAGATGCTATGTGAAAGTTTGTAACAGAAAATAGTGGTTTTCATCTTGACACTTTCTTGGTATAGAAAACATGTTTTTACCAAAATTTGTCAAAATGGATTTATTGCGTTTTGGAACTAAACTCTTCATATATATATGAAGAGTTTGGTTCCAAAACGCAATAAATGCCATTTTTGAAAAAATTGAGTTACTGCCAAAATCAGTATTATATCAGGTCAGTATTTAAAAGTAAATTTTTAATTTTACGCAAAATCCAATATCCGCCTTGTTATTCTGTCATCTTTTCTCTCTTTTTTCCCAAAACGCAATAAACACCACTCCCCCTTTTCTACAGAATGCAATAAATCCGCTCCACAAATTACAGCGCACCATTCCACGTAATGTAAACAAACAATGGTGGCGCGTTGAGTACACAGAGTCCTAGTTTTCCTCATCTACTTTGTACTTCGTGGTCAACAAACAAACAAAAACAAAATAATACTTTAATAGCATTGATAAACCTGTGGTTTTCTGTGAAGGGAAAGAAACGTAAGCCATCAACATCTAATAATTTACGCGAGAGGCACTCTGGAGACGATCGCTTGTTCTTCCGACAGCATCTAGCTTCTCTCGTGCTAACACATTGACCCCAGGGGATCTTATGAAAAACGTTCCATAATTTTACTCAAAGTCAACGAGAATCACAGCTGATCGCTGTGAAAAATGTTAAGCGATGGCGTTAAGTATAACCGCGCAGCAATGACAGTGTTCCTAATATGACAAAGTTGGGACAGGTAGCAATAAGAGTATAAAAGTTAAATGTACATATAAGGAACAACTAAAGGACCAATTTGCAACTTAATTGGCAACATGATTAGGTATAAAAAGTGTGGCAGTGTCTCTCAGAAGTCAAGATGGGCAGAGATACGTGACGATTATTTAAAAGTATCAGTAACTGAAACGATTTATCGCTGGTAAACACCCAGTATTAGCATATAGCCCGCTAGCGTAAACAAACGGGGAAACGCTGCTCCGTGCATTGGAGCTCCGTCGAGTTCATCATCTAAATCCTATTTTCTTACTATCTCGTTCCTATCTATATAATATAACGTACAAATTTATCTTAGGAATACTTTACCGTGACGATTATTGAACAGTATTAATAAGTAAAACGATCTATCACTAGTAAACACCTAGTGTTAGCATATAGCCTGTTTGTTTACTGTAAATCTGCCTTCCTTTTCGATCTAATGGCGGACACATCCGATGTATGTTTTTCAGACCTTTCCTCACCAGAGCGGGAAGCTGTGGAGGAGTTGTTGCCCGGCATTCGCACCAGACGGTACAGCTTGCCACACATCACCCTGGCTCCAGGCACCCGGAGACGACCAAGGCATGCAACGAGTGAGCACCCATCTCGATGCAGCTTCACGGACCGCGTTCGGGCGAACGGAGACGCTATCGCACAGCATGAAAACGGTAAGACTCCGCTTGTCATTGTAACCTGCACTACTTGCCACATGTACAGTTTAGCTTCTTCCGTCAGCACAGAGGGGTTTACATGTGTTAAATGTATTGAAGTAGTAAGGCTAACGGAGAAGGTTGCAGAACTAGAAGCGCACATCCGAACGCTCGTTGAGGACGGTAAAACCGCTAATGTTAATGTTTCTAACACTGTTTCGGGTGCGCCTACGGTAACGCGTAGTACACATAGCTCGGTTTCGGCAACTGAGTTAACACGGCCGACTAACTGGGTGACTATCAGGCGGCGTAGTCATATTCGATGCCCATCGAAGTCCCCCCTAGTAATTTCTAACAGATTCGACATCCTAAGCAATACACCGGCTGAGACATCTGTTAAAGGTGCCCTTGTTATTGGAGACTCGATACTAAAGAACGTGAACATTGAGGCACCAGCCACAATAGTTGACTGTATACCGGGAGCCAGATCGTCAGACATTAGATCCAAACTTAAAATGCTGGCTAATGCTAAGCGTAAGTTTTCAAAAATTGTTATTCATGCCGGCGCAAATGACACCAGACTCCGCCAGTCGGAGATCACAAAAGAAACTATTAAAGAGGTGTGTGAAATTGCAAAAACAATGTCAGATAATGTAATATGCTCTGGTCCCCTCCCCGCCTACCGGGGTGATGAAACTTATAGCAGATTAGTGTCTCTTCACCACTGGATGTCAAAATGGTGCCCTCAGCATAACGTAGTGTTTATAGACAATTGGAAGCACTTCAGGGGGAGACCTGACCTGCTAAAGAGAGATGGCCTTCATCCGTCATCGGAAGGAAATGCTATACTCTCTAGAAATCTGACCAATACTCTTAATTCTAATACAGTCTGACTACCCAGGGCCCAGGTCAGGAAACAGATAGATCGGCCTACCCGTCCATCTGTTAGCTGCTCTGACATGTCAAGATCACATATATCGCAGAACTTAGAGTCTATCTTACCAGAGTATCAACACATTTCAACTGTGTGCGTTCCTCGAACAAACGAATACAGAGCACCATTTACCTCGTCTCGTACAAATCTTACTAACATAAAATTAGAAAACAATACGTTTACAGATGAACCTCGAATGTTAAAATTCGGCCTTCTTAACATTAGATCGCTTACCAATAAGGAACCCATTGTCAATGAAATAATTACTGACCAAAACTTAGATGCACTCTCTTTAACAGAAACCTGGCTTAAAGCAGACGATTACATTAGTTTAAACGAATCCACCCCACAAGACTACTATTACAAACATGAACCACGATTAAAGGGTAGAGGAGGTGGTGTAGCTACAATATACAACAACATTTTTAAAGTTAACCAAAAATCTGAACTAAAATTTAATTCATTTGAAATAATGCTATTAAATATGGAAATAACTGATAGTAACCATAAACAGCTCTCTTTTGTCCTTGCTACAATCTATAGACCTCCGGGCCATCATGCAGATTTTCTTAAAGAAATATCAAATTTCCTGTCTGACCTCGTAGTCACTGTAGATAAAGCTCTTATCGTTGGTGACTTTAATATACACGTTGATAACCCAACAGATACATTAGGATTAGCGTTTATAGATATTCTAAATTCTCTCGATATTAGACAAAATGTGACAGGGCCCACGCATACCCGTAGGCACACATTAGACTTAATTCTGTCACTCGGGCTCAATATTAATGATATCGAGATATCACCTCAGAGCGATGCAGTTTCAGACCATTGCCTTGTCTCATACACGGTACTTCTAGATAGGATCACTCGATCCACAATATGCTACCGACTAGCCAGAACAATAATTTCAACCACTAAAGATAACTTTATTAGCACTCTTCCAGACCTGTCCCAAATGAAACATGTAGCAGATAATCCTGAAGATCTAGATATTGTAATAGAAAACCTGAACAGTATTTGTTCTAACACATTTGATGCCGTAGCTCCAATTCGAAAAAAGAGAATCAAAGAAAAAACGCCAGCTCCATGGTACGACCATCATACCGCATCCCTTAAAAAGGCTGCTAGAAAAATGGAAAGAAACTATAGAAGCACAAAGTTAGAGGTATGGCGTGCAGCATGGAAAGAGAGTGTTAAACACTACAGACAGGCTATAAAAATTGCCAGATCTACGTATCTCAGCAATCTTATTAAAGAAAATCATAATAACCCTCGCTTCCTCTTTAGCACAGTTGCGAAACTGACTAGAAATAAAGAACAAACAGAACCCACTAATAAACTCCCACACAATAGTAACGACTTCATGAACTTCTTTACTAAGAAAATTATGATTATTAGGGAAAACATTGTAGGTACCCAAGCAGCCACCACTCTACCCATTAATATATTTAACGCTAGCTTACCATACGAACATCTTGAGTCATTTAAACCTACTACAATAGAAGAGCTATCTAAATTAGTAGCGTCATCCAAATCATCATCCTGTATATTGGACCCTGTTCCCACAAAATTACTCAAAGAGGTATTCCCTATAGTGTCTAACCCAGTACTAAATGTATTTAACTCATTACTAGAATTAGGCTACGTTCCAACAGCTTTCAAATTAGCAGTTATTAGACCGCTCATTAAAAAACCAAACCTTGACCAGGGAGATCTAAATAACTTTAGACCAATCTCAAATCTCCCTTTTCTTTCCAAAATATTAGAAAAAGTAGTGGCAAGCCAGCTACGTACATTCTTAGCAAATAATAGTACATATGAAAAGTTCCAATCAGGATTCAGGCCCCACCATAGCACAGAGACAGCGCTGCTTAGAGTTACAAATGACCTTCTCCTAACATCCGATCGTGGCGAAATATCACTCCTTATATTATTAGACCTTAGTGCAGCCTTTGACACAATAGATCACACAATCTTACTTAATAGGCTAGAAAACTATGTTGGCATCAGTGGTCAAGCGCTAGCCTGGTTCAGATCGTATCTAACCAATCGCTATCACTTTGTTTATGTAAATGAGGAGGAGTCACATCACTCCCTGGTTAAATACGGCGTACCGCAGGGATCAGTTTTAGGTCCTATCCTGTTCTCGTTATATATGTTACCTCTGGGAGATATCATCAGGAATCATAACATACAGTTTCACTGCTACGCAGATGACACACAGCTTTACATCTCCTCACATCCTAGCGAAACATACAATTTTTCTAAGCTATCAGACTGCATCAGCGATATAAGTGACTGGATGGCACATAACTTTCTTATGCTAAACTCCAATAAGACAGAGATACTTGTTATCGAACCGAATCGCTACAAATATAATATGACAGACTACAAGTTGCCCATAGATGGCTGCACTGTGGTGCCAACCTCCACGGTTAAGAATTTAGGTGTGATGTTCGACAGAAATTTATCCTTCGACAGCCATATCTCCAATGTCTGCCGCACAGCATTCTTCCACCTTAGAAATATCTCAAAAATACGCCATATGTTGTCTGCATCAGATGCAGAGAAGCTTATCCATGCTTTTATGACCTCTAGAATAGATTATTGTAACTCGTTACTCGGAGGATGCCATGCAAATCAGGTAAACAAGCTTCAGCTAGTTCAAAACGCTTCTGCGAGAGTTCTTACTCGATCTAAGAACTATGACCGCATAAGCCCAATTCTGGCATCTTTACACTGGCTACCAGTTAAATATCGTATACAATTTAAAATATTACTAATCACCTACAAAGCCTTAAATGGCCTAGCACCCTCATATCTTAGAGAATTATTATCAGAATACAATCCATCACGTGCATTGCGGTCACAAAATTCTGGCCTCTTAATAATCCCTAAAATATCAAAAGTGTCTAAAGGTGGCAGATCCTTTTCCTACTTAGCCCCTAAGCTATGGAATGATTTACCAACCGACGTCCGAAAATCAGAGACAGTAGATAACTTTAAATCTAGACTTAAAACTTTTCTCTTTAACAAGGCATTCGCATAGTTTGTTTTAGCAATAGTACTTATCTCCCAATAGCTAGCTTGTACAACCTAATAAATTAATGAATAAATTAAAACCTTTTTTTCGTCAACACTCCAAAGCATGGTAAATGTCATTAATACTCTTTAGTAATATGCTGAAACTTTGAATTGGTTGTCGATTGAGTCTTAATTGCCAAATATGGTCGGTTTGCAATTTTGGCCTTTTTCCCATGGCCTTAAAATAGTATGTCATACAGAACCGTTTGTCACTGTACGTTAGTATTAACGACGGCAGTGGGGCCTCTGGCCTTAGTCAAACGAGTTCTGTTTCTGTTTCTAAAATCATCAACTATATGTAATACACTTATTTCCAAATAGCTAGCTTGTACAACCTAATAAATAAATAAATTAATTAATGAATAAACTAAAACCTTTTTTTCGTCAACATTCCAAAACATGGTAAATGTCATTAATACTCTTTAGTAATATGCTGAAACTTTGCATTGGTTGTCGATTGAGTCTTAATTGCCAAATATGGTCGGTTTGCAATTTTTGGCCTTTTCCCCTGGCCTTAAAATAGTATACAGAACCGCTTGCCACTGTACGTTAGTATTAACGACGGCAGTGGGGCCTCTGGCCTTAGTCAAACGAGCTCTGTTTCTAAAATCATCAACTATATGTAATACACTTAACCAGCAATAGTTAGCCTGCCCGGAACCAAGCTGACTAAAATCCACATTACTGTGTGACACTTGCTTTTTATGTGAACGGCCCCTACGCTAATAAGATTTTGTTTCTCTCTCCCTGTCTCGTCCTCGATCACGAGGACAATAAGACAAACAGATCCAGTTCCGGTAAATGTGAAAGTCGGCACACCACTGATCTACTGGCTGTTCTTCAACGTGATGTCCAGCTGATGCCTGACCAAAGACCACCGGCAGAACCCGCTTAATCTCCGCTTAATCTCCTTCCGTTTTAATGTGTATATATATATATATATCTCCCAAGGGTTTTTTCCTCCTAGGACTTTTTTTTACTTCCCCGGAAAAAATTCCGGGGTTTTTTTCTCCTAGGGGGTTTTTCAACCCGGGGAGGCAGCCTTTTTGGGCTTAACTTCTATACGTTACATTAGTAATACGTTTGCTTATAATGTTGATTTATAGCCGCAGCAAATTTAGCTGCTTGTGCTATCGTGTATTATGTTATGCTATCTGTCGATTTTCTGTGCTTTTCACTACATCTATTATGTAAAGCTGCTTTGATACAATTACCAAATTGTGAAAAGCGCTATATAAATAAAATTGAATTGAATTGAATTGAATAGATAGTCTATATTCTATTTTGAATAAAATATAAGTTTATGAGATTTGTAAATTATTCCATTCCTTTTTTACTCACAATTTCTACAGTGTCCCACTGTAGTGTCCCATTATATATATATACTATATATAATTATACTAAATTATAATTATTTTGAAATATGTTAAAAGTTTAATTGTAAGCAAATATGTTGTAAGCATACTTGCAATATATTCAAAGATGGTACATTTCTTTCTAAGTATATTTGTAATGTACTATTGCAAAGTTAAATATACTTGAAATACAATAAAGTATATTTATTGTTCACCAGGGCTAATCATATGGCTTTTGCAGCTTTCTTGATGTAGCTTTCGTTGTTGCATTTTTTTTACTTTATACTTTTAAGTATATGTCAGTAAACAAGTAAAGGCCAAATATACTTAGACATTTCGGTCAGTATAGGTCAAGTATACTTTAGTACAATTTAAGTATATTTCTGAGAAGTACCTAAAGTACATTTTAGAGAAGTACATAAAAAGTAAACTGAAAGTATACTTTCTTATTTTAAGTTTGAAAGAAGAATACTTATAGCACACTTCAACTTATAGCACACTTCAACAAACTTTTGTAAACTTTTAATAAAAAGTTTTAATAAAAAGTTAAAACTCACATTGATTGTGGTTCGTGTTATAGTCCTTATTGTTGCTACATTAGAGTGACTGCAATTTGAGTAAAGCATTCTTGCATTTTTTTTTAAAGTTTAAGTCTAAATTGTGTAACAAACATAATATTTGGCTTTATTTTTAACCCAAATGATTTTGTAAAGTAAGTAATGACAGCTAAATCACAGTTACAGTAATCATTGCGCCTCCACAAGTCTAAAATGTATAAATTTGGTGTACAAAAGACAGGGTTAGATGAAGAAATTTATTTTTTATTATTCACAATGGAAAAATATTGTGCCACCAGTGAAAAGCACACATTAAAATAAACAATGACATAATTTACATCTATAAATGTCCTGCACAAAATAAAAACAAAGCAAAAAATATATACAAAAACATTATGTGTATATATACACACAGTATAGACCATTTCAAAGGATGTAAACAACACTGGTCCAGAAGCACTTCCAGTTTCAGTTTTTAACACTAGATAAACGTTGGTATAAAATAAACCAACAGAACATATAAACCTGAATTAACTGAAGTTAAACAAACATCTTAAAGATAATGATATATGTGAAATTAAAAAAAGGTCACAAACTGTAACAGGAAGTGTTTCTGGACCAGTGTTGTTTACATCTTTTGAAATGTTTTGAGACGTTTACTGGTGTCTGTAAAAGTTGTATTTAGCGGAGTTGAATCTCCCTCCCTCCTGCCGTCTCGAACCGGTAGGCGTGACTAGGGAGTGGCATTGTAGAGCAGCGAAGCAATGCATTCTGGGATTTGGTGTTTTTCATCCATATCAGCCAAAAAACACATTTTCTGGCTTTTCTCTGCCTAGAAGGCACCAATTTCTAAAATAACTTCACACTTTTACTACATAGGTGACCCAATTTAATAATATATTCAAATTTAAATTGTCTGAAGAATTCCTTTAAATCAATTCTAATATGCAATATAAAAAGAATACACAATATGATTCTATGCTTTAGAATGTTGTGAACGTTTTTAGTAAATGATAAAGCACAGATGCTTGGAAAATTTAGTTAAAATTCTCAAGTAGTGTCTGCCTCGTGTTTCATTTAATGTGGGAATTCTGAAAACTGAGAGAAACAAAGCAGAGAGGAAGAGGTGAAAAGTGCAGTTTGATGAGAGCTTCCTTTGGGACCACGGCATGTTTTCCAAAGGAAGCACATGAGTGCTAATCTCTGGCCCTTGGAGAAGACAGCGGCATCTGCCGGACCTCGGCACATTGTTCCGTTATCATCAAGCAGCAGATGAATCTCGACTCAATTTAACTTTACACTTATCAAGAAGTTGGGGTTAACAACACACACCCACACACATAATTATGAGATGACACACCCATATGCGCAGATATACTCACACAAACACATATGGACTAAGATCTTATTCTATTCTCAGATGGTCACTATATGCCCAATTTTCCTTCACACTTGTGTGTGTGGGTGTGTGTGTATTTTTTTCAAAAAGTGGACCTTTTTTGCTGTTTTTCTCCTCCTTTTGTATTTAATTATGAGCATGGCCATACGCAAGATATTATAAATACCAAGGTCCATATAAGTATTTTTCTAGGGCATGCACCCCAGGAAAAAAAATTCTTATTTCCCTGTTCTACATATGAATTTTAATACATCAGAAAACCAAAGAATCAAATAACTATAGATTTCAAACCATGTCAGTATGCAAAAGACTTGTGTTGGTCATTAGGCATACATTGTAATAATTATTTTACCATCCTGGGCACACTGAGCTGTGTCAGTAAAGTAAACATAGGTTAACTGAATATAGGATCTATTAGGATCTATTAGTCTATTAAATTAATTCACAATATGCACACACTTATTATACAGTTAATATGCTGAAATACAACACCAGTAATGCAGTGGTGGAACTAGAATTGTATAAATGGGTTGGCCAAGGCTACTTTACGGCAGTGGTTCTTAACGTTAATCCTGGAGGCCCACTGCTCTGCACATTTTGTATGTCTCTTTTGTCTAACAGACTCAGTTCAGTTCATGGAGACCTCTTCTAATGAGCTGATGATTTGAATCAGGTGTATTAAATAAGGGAGACATGCAAAATGTGCAGGGCATTGGGCCTCCAGGAATAATGTTAAGAACCACTGCTTTAATGGGTCCATATCCCATTAAAGAAACTGTAATTATTAAGAAGCATAAATTAATATATGATTACTTCACATTACCCCACATAAGATAAATATTCTTCTTGCCCTGCATGCATTACTGCATGCATTATACTAACTGTAAGATGTAAACATAATGCAAGCCTGAAGTTTAAACTTCTCACATCTGATTTACTGTCTGTTAATGAAGCAAAAGGCTTCTTGTTAACTGAAGTAACTTTAGTAAAAGTTGTTCAGAAAATCTAAATTCTATGATAAACCTTAAACTTACTTTAAATAGCAGAGCTCAACACTATGACGAAGTTACAGTCAGGACCAGTAAGTGATTTTATCTTCTTTTGTTAATTATTTAAGTTTAATGACTTATCCAGAGGATAGTAGCAGAAAATAATGACCCTGGCAGAGAATCTAAACTCTACTATGTTGAATAGCCTATATTAGTTTGTATGCACCGTCAGCTCAGGATGTGGATGTTATGGAGATTATGTATGTGAGGTGCGAGTGAGTTTTTAAAAGAAAACATAGCTAGAGTGGTCTTCAGAATAAAAAGCTTGTGAACAACTTTACAATTCTATAACTCTTTACCCCCCCCCCCCCCCCGCCGCGTCCGCCCCTCAGCACCCCCTACCGAAAATATCTTCCCGCGCCTCTGACGTCTGATTACTTACATCATTCTTGCACTTCCACTAACTGAGCATCTGACCTCTGTGTTGCGCCTCTGTCTGCCTGGTTTGATTTGATTGGGCATTTCAGAATAATTTTGACTTTATCTCACTTAATGTGGTGCAGCGCTGATCTGTGACATCACATTACGGCAATATCTATTTAAATCAATTCAATTTTATTTATATACAGTAGCACTTTTCACAATTGGTATTTGTTTCAAAGCAGCTTTACATTAATAGAAGCAGGGAAAAGCACAGAAAATCGACAGAAAGCATAACATAATACAGATAACATAAGCAGCAAAGTTTGATAACATAACATAAGCAGATATGTAAACGGATAAGGAGATTAAGCGGGTTCTGCCGGTGGTCGTTGGTCAGGCATCAGCTGGGTATCACGTTGAAGGACGCTAGTAGATCAGGGGTTGAGAACAAAACAGGGAAAGAGAAACAATCAGCGTAGTTCACATGTTTTTAAAACATGTATTTAAAAGCATACTAAGTCATTACTGTTAAATCGGTCTCGCTGTGCAAGAAGTCAAATGCCGATCGGTCTGCGTGGTGCAGCTAGAAGTCAAAGGAGTGCTGAGTGTTGAGTAAAATTAGATGAGCGTCAGAAAATGACCGAGGTCCGGACCTCGGGGACCTCAGTGGTGGGTACGGTCAAAATTATGAGGTTCATATACTTCATTTTGGTGGCCTATGCACTAATTTGTGCTGGATTAGTTTGTCTGCTGGTATCTTCATGAGCACACTTATTGATGCACCTAAAATACAGAGTTGTATAGTACTTAAGTATTTGTACTTTCTGCATAAAAGTACATTTTCATTTAATCGTATTTTATTAGTGTTTTTCTTTGGAAAACATACATTCCAAAACACATTATCATAATTTTTACTCCACTACATTTAATAATTTCAAGTTTTTGGTTTATATTTAATATTTAAGTACATTAAACATCTAGTAATTTTTTGTACTTTTACTCAAGAAAGTAAAAGTACACAATTTTTATGTAATTAGGCATTAAATGAATTTTAATATATGATTCTATGCTTTAGAATGTAGTGAATTTATTTTTTAGTAAAGAAAAGTAAATTTTTTCCCAAGACAAACACTCTGATAAAGCACAGATGCTTGGAAAATGTAACTAAATACTTAAGTATTATATACTGTACCTCTGCTAAAATATTTACTGCATTGTTGTCAAATTGCTTCCTCATGTACCCCTCCCCCATATATATATAACCCATCCCCCATCATTCGGAGGTGATGCTTCTTCACGGTTGCTTTGAAAAGTGTATTGCAAGAACTCTCTCTGAACTAAAAGCGCGGCGCGCACACACACATTCAGGTACAATGTATCATATTAATTTGAAACAGCAACCCAGTATATTTGTCACAAGCATTGATTAAAACAATGATGACAATAATCACGTGAAGAAAAACGACTTAAATTCTGGACCTTTTGGTAGTATGAGGGGGTTCAGACCTGCAAACTTGTCGCTTTTCGGCGACAATCGCCGTTTTCTTGGTCAATTGGGTCATTCACGTGAATCGCGTAGAACCGGAGAGTTTTTTTTTTTTGAGGTGGTGGGGGGGGGGGTCGGGAGGCTGCCCTTCATCTGAATGCCATGCGGGCTAGAATTGCCAAACATTATTGGATAATTCTTATAATTGACATTTCTCTGGGCCAATCGGAATCTTAGCACTTGCTTTTCTCTGGGCCAATCGGAATCTTAGCACTTCCTTCAGAATCTTGAAGACATCGCGGTCCTTTGGATGAGAGACTCACCTCTACCACGCGAGTCTGATGGACACTTTTAACGTGAAGGAACCATCTTATTCGAGGTTAGTCAACTTTTTAGGAGCAAAAACAACAACTATTTGTTTGCTTGATTTAATTAGCGTTCGCTACCGCTTATATTGTATTTTTAGGAATGAGTCAACGCCAAGTAATGCACAAACGTAGACCTTGCATAAAGTTTGCCTATGCTTCGAGCAAAATGACTAATGTTAGCTAACTTAGCAAGGACGATTGTTAGCTAGGCTTATCGTTACCCAGGTGCTCTGCCCTGAGTTCTGAGATATACGGCTAACGTTACTACTCGAATTCTGAGCTACCGTTACCCTGAATAACTTATTCATGGTGGCTGTGGTGCGCGCTTGCGCAGGCAGTCATTCGTGGTGTGGGTAAATGTGACTGTTTACACAATAGCTGATGCGAGAGTAATGTTAAAGGAAAACACCGTTTATCAATATTTTACTATGTTCTTGCCTCAACTTAGACTAATTACATACCTATTTTTTTTCAATGCATGCACTTAATCTTTGTACATCGCGTTGTGAATGTGTTAGGATTTAGTATAGCCCCATTCATTCCTGGTGGCTGTGTAACAGTTACCTGGTAAGCAGTAATTTCTAACAACATAGGGCTATTTAGATAAAACAACCTGGTGAGCGTGTTGTCCTAGGCTAATACACCAACAGCAAATTTTTGTATAATAAAGGACTACATTTTGCATCAAAGTCTGTCATTTAAAATATTTACATTGTATTGTTAGTTGAATTTACATTATGAACACTTGCACTTTGAGATTGTTTATTCAACGTAAGGAGCCCTACATATAAAATGCATTATTATTATAATTATTGAACAGAAATGTATTTTTGAAATTCACTGCATATCAGTCATACAGTATGGAAACACGTTGTTTTATCATTTTAGTCCTATGTATGATAGTTTGCAAGGTTATATTTTAATGATTTTAATTTCCTTTCAGGCAATGGTTCTGGGCACTTTGGGGGAGCACTCACTGCCATTCACAATGGCCCGTCATCGTCAACCTTGCACAGATGCCGGCTGAGGACAAAGTGGCTCATATATACATCAGCAAAATACATATATAGTTGTAAATAAAAACATTTGTAAAATATTAAATGTGTCGTTCTCCTTAAGCCTCAAGGATGTTTTAACATTGCTTTTTGATTAAAGTATGCAGATTTTTAAGTCCTGCTCAGAATCATATTAAAATCACAAAAAAGTAAGCAAAGCCCGCGCACGCGACACTGTCACCTTTTTTACTCTGAGGAGTTTGCAGGTCTGGGGGTTTGTTGAAACCACCCGACCCCCCCCCCCCCCACCTACGGGCTTGGTGCGTGTGTGTGAGAAAGAAGTAAAGAAAAAGACAGGGACTCCACGTGGTACAAGTATTCTGGCCTTTCTTTGGGATTATTTCAGTTTCCAAGTGTCCGTTAAAAATGTCACAATGACCAGAACTTAACCAATTACCCAAATTCTTGTTTCAAGTGTGCAGGAGCAACGCTAGCAATTTTGGGCCCTATAAAAGAGTTTGGGCCCCCTACATACCCATTTCACAAACATACAAAACATATAATTCAACCTAGCTAAGGCTGGGCCGGTTTGGATTTTTTTTTACCGCGGTCGGTAAACAACAAATTCCTGCGGTTTATTGCCAAAAGACAACGAGTTAAATAACATGCATGCTTTATTTATCTTCAATACAAAACACGTGCAAATTACTTAAAGAACATGTAAAGTGAATATTATTTCCTTCCACATTTCTTCAATTTCAACATTCAACAACTTGAACAATTAATATTATCAGATATAAAAAATGTTAACGCATTGTGCGTGTCCACACGTGCCTACAGACATTTCGCCACTTTTCTATCCTTAATTTGTGAATAGCCTGTAAATGACGCAAATTATTGCTGCCCTGACGGTCTGGTAAAATAACCATTTGTATGAGAAATCACTTGTACTGCATATGTGTCTGTGCTTGAGTATAGCTGGGAAGCTGCACGGAGTGTGTGTGCAAGATGACGCGGTCCGTCTGTCCCGGGCAGTCCGCGTCTGTCGGTTGCGGTTGTTAACAAGCTGCGTGTATAACATCCCCACATATACACACAAGTGCAGGCCAATGTTTCAAGGTTTGTTTGTTTTTTGCAGTTATGATGGTGAGGAGCTGAGACCCGTGGCATGGGTCACGTGACCGCGGTATGGCGGTAATCCAGTACTCAGTCCTAAACCTAGCTATTCAAAATTTTTGTCTGCAATTTAATAATACAGACCTATTTCTTTTGCTATTGTTTTGACCATAATTATCAGTATTTATAGAGACCTGCAATGCCTGCAGCTTGGATAATTTAATGTGCAAATGTAAATTTAATTGAAAAATACAGTAAAGTAATTAAATATTCAGAAAATGAAACATTCTTAAACAAAGATAATTGTGACCCTGCCTGTGAAAACCTAGCTGAAGTATTAATTTTTAGTTTACTGTTTTCTACATAAAATCATCCTACATAATGTAAAGAACATTTTGTTAAAATATAAACTTAGTATCTTTAGTATTGACTGAGTAATGTCATGTCAGAGATTTGAAATCATAGTGAAATTAATGCTTGAAATCAAACTGTGGTGCTCTTTATCTCACAATAAGATTTGAGACTTTAGTCTAAATTTCACAGGCAGTGACATAATGTACACTTGAGCTGTTACACACACACAAAGAAGTAACATTTAAAAATGGCAAACAAAAAAATGCATCTTTTCTATAAATATACCTTCTGCGCAGTAGCGGATTGGCCATTGGGAGAGTCAGGACATTTCCTGGTGGGCCGGTAATGTTTTGAGGCTGCGAGGGCCGGTCTGATAATAGTGTCGTGGAATTTTAGCCGCATCAAATAATACTCACTAAGAGAAAAAGTCAAGGATCACACAGACACACTGTTAACAGAATTTTCTTTGTCTGAATTTAATATATTCTGCAGAATAGGCTCTCACCCACCCCCCCCACCCCCCCCCGTGGTGCTAGAAGTTTAAAAACCTAAGAGCCCCGTTTACAAGGTTGAGCACATATTTATAGTAAGATACTGAAAAACACAGTCATCCCATCTCCGCCCATGATCCAAAGATTTCATCTTAGTTCCAGCGTCACTTAGAAAATAAACCTTCAATTTATCAATGACTAAGAAACATATCAGTTGAAGCACATCGGGTCAAATAGAAGAAATTATTTTGTTCTCAGTGAAACTCTAGCGTTTACTGAGTTTTTCCACTTGTTCATCATTTGTAACTTATGTCATTCACTAGCCCCCCTGTATCTTATCTGGTAGGACTTTGCATAATGTTCTAGTCTTTGGACATTTTACTACTGAACAGATGGAAAGAACAGAAGTCTTTCACTAGAACAGAAGAACAGGATTTTCCATTTAACAATTATAAGTTCATAGACTATAATTAAAATTAAAATAAAAAATCTTCCACTACACTCCTCCCTTTTTATGATTTATTCATAACTTCATGACTCTCATCGTTACATAGGGTCTTTTGAATTGTTCTGAAGATACAGTAGAGTTGGGGTCGTGCGCCCTTGATGATTCCTTTGGATTTGTGGTGAAGAGGTTGAGCACAGTTCTAGTTGGGGTCGTGTGCCCTTGATGATTCCTTTGGATTTGTGGTGAAGAGGTTGAGCACAGTTATAGTTGGGGTCGTGTGCCCTTGATGATTAATTCCCTCTGTAGATTCGGGTATGGTAGCACCACACCACGCAGTCAGTTAGTCATCCTCCCTTTGGATCACCCCTTGGATTCCAGCACCAACCCTTCGGCAATGGGCAGCGTGCACCCATGTGGCACGCTCTGCGATCTTTACTGCGGTATGAGTTGTCAGCAGAACCTGATAGGGCCCATCCCACCATCTGGTTTTCCAGGATTTCCTCCTGAGGTTCTTTACCACTGTAGCGATTCAGCGGGAGGAGGGGAATAAAGTTATTTGAAACACTATAAACCTCCGACTGTAATACTACGGGGATTCCCAAAGGAATCTTAGATTTTAGCTCAAAAGGGAATATTATGTATAACTAACTGTAATTAATTATACAAGTTTATCAGGTTTTACCTGGCGTAGCAGAATTAATAATAACAATTAATTAATATGTTCGTCCACCGAAGACATATATCCATAATCGTATATTAACGTCTAAGAAATGTTAATTTCATGGCCTTTAAAATTAACCTTCTTACTGCTATAAAGTATTTTTAAGCATGTAGCTTTAAGATCTTAACGGCAGATTAAGTGACATTTATTTCATGAGCATTGAACATAGAAACAATTCAATTGTGAAATGCAAAACCGGTTTATTAAACTACGTTACACTACAAAACACACAAGACTAACTATACATACAAACAACAAACAAGAAACATATATGAAAGAGAAAGAATGGAAAATTAAGAGAGAGAGAGAGAGTAAAGGAAGGACAATATCACTATAGACTTAACTTCTGCACAAACCATCAGAACTCTAAGAATCACCTTTATTAAAAGGGGCAATAACTTTTTACAGCGAATGAACAAGCGATACTTGCGTTTGGCTTTTGTGAGGCACGTGTGTACGTCCAGCTGTATGGGCGCGTATGCGAGGAAGAGAGTTCCTGAGTTTGTGGTCACGTGACGGAGTCCTGAGGTGTCCGTAGGAGTTGTTCCTTTTTGGGTTAATCCGTCGGTCTGGTTAATCTGTGGCGATTAATTTGTCCAATTTGTTAAAGTTTGTCCAAGTGTCAGGGTGCCCGTGAAAACTATCCGAGAGAGGGACAGGTCTCACAGCGAGCCCGGCTGGGTGCCGTGGCCTCACTGTTGAGCAGCCGTTTGGCGTGCTGTGCGTGAGCTGTGCGCTGTGAGCCTCGATGAATTGGGGTGCAGGCCTCTTAACCTGAGTTTAGACCAACCCCTTGAAGTTCAGATGACCAATCCAAAAGGGTGTTGATAGAGTAGGAAAACTTTGTCTTTGTTTTACCAGACTCATTTGCATAGATGGACTATGCTAAAGATTTTGTTAAATAATAATTTTGATTAATATTTAACAAGTTTGATATCAGTTATGGTAAGATGATGCACATCATTGATCAGGAAAGGAAAAGGGGGTTATTAAGAGTGTAAACAAGGTATGGTTTGAAACACACATCAAATAGTAATCTCATGAATGTGAATTATGAGACATGCTAAGATGAACAAAGCATCCCTATAGTGTTACAAGAAAGTGGTTCATTACAGATACAAACATGCAATACAAGGATATATAATATATACAATTTAAACCAATTTATTTGGGTCTTAGCTGTGAGACAGACACATTTTTGTGTCATGGCTGCTTCGTCTCTGCTCACGGTTTGAAGTTTGCTTTGAGGTGTTAATTTGCTTAGACTGGCACAATAAAACAGCCAGAGAGAGAGTCGATAGGTCTGGAAATGTGTGTTATCAGGAGATTAGGATCTTCTGATGAAAGCGTCCGAGCAGACCTGGTGACAAAACTCATTCTAGGGTCACAGCATGAAACCGTTAACGACCCAGACTGAAGAGACCTCCAGTGGACGTCCAGCCAGATGTTACATATTCCCCCCCTTCACGACCGTTAAAGTCCAGGGAAACTTTGGCGGGCGATGATCAGGCAGGTCATGAAGTCTGGATGGCAGGTGTATCTTAATTGTCTGCAGCGTTCTGTCAAATAGGCAAAGGGTGATTTGAATGAGATTGCGCTCTGGCTCTGCCTGGGTGTGCTGCCTTTCACGGTTCCATTTGAATGTCCAACAGGAGGACAGTTGTGCACCTGTTCGCTGAACTCTTGTATCCCGTTGACTCTTCATTATGGGATGAAGGTTAGGCTGAGAGTAAGGATGTATCCTATTCCTGCGGAGAGGCACAGTACCGTGTCAGTGGCAGTCCAAGATCAGACAACCCAAAGGCTGTCTGTAGTGGGCATCTGAGCGAGTCTCTGGAGGACAGTGTTGAAGTCTGTGACATCAATTAGTTTGGGTCCTCCCTTACGCAATCCTCATTTCCAGTTCAGGGTTTACGATGAAGTGGTGGTCCCTGAAGAAAGTTGAGATTTCCAGTTTGATGTGGTACTACTCACTGGGAAGGTGATCAAGTGCCAGGTCATCAATGTGGAGAATCACATCCTTTGGAGTTTGAATCCACTTTGTCTGGTTGTGCAGACTGATGTGGGTGGTTTGTAGGTTAACGTGTTTGTGTAGGCTGGGGTGTTGAACAGCCATCAGTCACCTACGAGTGTTAGTGGCATCGGCTAGTGGTTTAACCGAAGCGGAACACTGGGAGTCGATCTTCATGGGCTGCAGCCCACAGATGTCATCAGTGTTGTCCCGAGGAGAAGGAATGTTTGGGCTGAGATAGTGAATGTCTTTAGTGAAGCTGCACCTGCGCGGGTTTGATGCAAGATGCAGCTGTTGTTTGGTGGTGAGGCAGTAAGGAGGCGGTCTAGTTGGAACTAGTCCCCCCTTTTCTGTTATGCCTCAATGTTTAGTGTGTTGGTTGTGTTATGATGGACCCATCTGAAGATTGTTTCTTTCTGCTCCCTGTCCATCCTGGTCTGGTATGCAACAGCAGAGATTTTGTCCACAATCTGATGGGGCCCTGTCCAGCGTGGCAGAACTTCCTTCGACAGTCACTGGTGAGTTGTGTGAAGTGGCTGTGCAAAGCTGTTGTACCAAACATTGTCATCCACGTCCAGTTCCTCTCATGATGACTTCCAGTCGTAGTCTGCCTTCTAGCCCTCAGCCATCTTCTGTAGCTGTTCCCGGGCGGAAGCGAAGGTTTCCAGATGCCTGTGAAGTTCATTGGGATTCTGGTGAGTGGTGTTGGCTGTGATGAGATTGGAATCTCAAGGTTGGTACAACAGGTGTACTGGCAGTGTCATCTGCCGTCCCGTCAATGGTTTGAAGGGAGACACACCATTAAATTAATTTGTGGTCGATCTGATAGCCATAACACTAAAGGGGAGTTTCCGATCAAAGTCCATCTGATTTGCTGAGACACATTTCTTTAACATGCTAGCCACAGTCTGTTTGGTTCTTTCACTTGGTCCGATGAGGAGGCATGATGCTGATGTGGAGTTGGGCGTGTGTGCCTAGGGGTTTCCACACATCTTTAATAATTTCAGCGGTGAAATGGGTACCTCTATCTGAGTTGACTTTCAGTGGCAGTTCGAACCTGGCGAAGATGTGGATCATGTGTAGAGGTGCTGTGTTTTGAGCAGTGTCGTTGGGTGCTGGGAGGCTCGACCCACTGTGTGAATTGGCAAATGACCATGAGAAAATGTTTGTTGCCCCTGGTCGACCAGGGTAGCAGTTTACCCAGCCTAAAAGTCTTAAAGTCTGACCAAAGTTAGCACCTGTTCTTTGCAGTGGTGCTCTGTGGTTTGGGTTAGCCGATTGTAGTATGCAGCAAACCAGGCATACTTTGATGCATTCTGCTAAGTCCTGCTGCATCCAGGGCCAGTATGCCACCTGTTTCAGTGGTTTGTACGTGGCTCTTGCGACTTGGTGTCTGGCACATGCTGTGTCATGCGCATACATCTGTAGGACCCCCCTATGTCAATGAAGAACCACAAGCTTAGGTGTAGTGCGTTCGTCAGGGACGTATAAGAGGATGTTGTGTTGTATATGCAGCAGGTGTTCCATGTCGTTAAGACATTTAAGGGCTGGTGTAGCAATGGGGTCAGAGTTCATGAACGGGCAGGTGGAGGGGTCTGAGAGGTGGTTGACATAGCTTGCATGGTGGTGTCGGAGTCATGTGATGCAGCTATGTCATTGTTAAGCTATGTGGAGCCATTGTAAATGGCTGTGTGATGGGCACTGTGGTAGTGGGCATGTGTTGGCCGCAGGACAGTGCAATCACAGTTGGGCGGGTGGGTGGATTGTTTGTAATGTGCACAACAGTGAACTTGAACTTTTGGTCTGAGACGATGTTCTCGCGACTGGCTGCTGGGTAATCCATAACTTTGTGACTTGGCAATGTACTTCAGATGATTTTCTGAGTGAAAAGGTAGAAGTTCTCTCACCTGAGACCAAATTTTTTCTTTTTAAAGTCTGTTAAAGGCTCCAAACTATCTAACAAGTCTTTGCCAATGAAAAGAGGATATGTGTCCACTGGTGAGATTTACACAGATCTTGTGCTTCATCTTTGTTCTGGAGTCTTGTGAAAAGCTGGAATGACATCAGCATTAGATCAGCTCCAGTGTTGACGAGGGTTTCCAATCTGATCTTGTGTTTCACGGTGGTTGCTTAATAGAGTCTTTTAGCTACTCCTCTCTCATTCAGGTTTCCCAGGGCCTTAGTACCAGGTTTTGTGTGGTAACTGGAAGGCAGTTAAGGCTGGTCTTCAGTGATTCTGTAGGGAAACAGATGTCTAACACAGCACTTTTCTGGTACCTGCGGAATCTGACTGGTTGATTTTTGAAATACAGTTTGTGTGACAAAGTCTCTGATTTTTGCAATGACTGGATCGATGGTAAGGTGATGAGTGGCAGAGATTTGAGTGTTGCTTGCAGGAGGGTTTTCTGGAAAGTTCTTGCTGTTTCCAGCGCTGCTGCTATTGATAAAAAGTTTGGTTCATCCTTGCGGTCCTCTTTGAGAGGCCTCCTTTGGATTTGACTTCTTCACTATTTTCAAAATCTTAGCTGACTCTGATGTGTATGTGTCGCTTTTGCTTTTGTGACAGTTCAGACTTAGCTTTGTTCACTGTGTGTCGAACCGGGTCCGTCTGTTGACTGTTTGGACTTCTCATTCTGACAGGTGCAGGATGGTTTCCATGGACGCTGTCCTCTTTGCTCTCTGATGAAATGTCCTTCACTGTGGTGCTGTTGTTCGCCCTCCAGTGGCAGTTTGGGGTAAATTTCAGAGGCAGAAAGGATGACAGGATTTTTAACAGTCTTTTCAGAGGTGGCTTTTCGTTTACCGTAGGCTTTATAGGCAAGGTCCTGCAGCTGTCTGGTTGTCGTCAGGTGAGGGTAGGCCATAAATCCTAAGTGTTGCATTACGGTAAAATAAAGCTTTGCAGGGGGAGGATCTTGATGTTTCCTCCATTCTTGGCTCGTTTTGTGAGCTGGAGTAGACTGAAAGTCAGTTGTAGTAGTAGGCCTGTGGAGTTTAATTTCTGCTTTGTTTTAAGTCCGTTGCAGCGATTAGTCCTCATCGTGATTCTGGATCTGAAAACTCAAGGCCATTTGCAGCTCCTTATAATCCAACTTGACACTTTCTGACTGCCGGTCCAGGAAGCTCCTCACCTAATGGCTGGAAGTAATCCATAGCAGATACAGCTGGTCTCTCGTGGTTACATTCGGCAGCGTGTGCACATAAAAGTCAATGTTCTGCAGGTAAGCGTGGATGTCATGGACACCTGCAGTGTTTGGACTAAATGTTGGACTGTTTCTAGCCAGCTTGTCAAGGTCTTTGGGCCACGCCGTGTGTCTGTAGACATCGTTGGGAAAGGTGTTGGCCCCACCCCCCTTGTGTTCTTGTGAGAGGGTTGTGGATGCTGGCTGGCAAAGTTCTTAACAGTGGGCTCTCACCCCCCTCTTTTTCAGCAGGAAACTTTGGTGGGGGAGTGCAGAGACACTGATTGGATGAGAGGAGAATGATGCTTGCTCTCTCAATGGTTCAGCTTGCATTCTGGAACCATATAACAGTTCTTTTTGGACGGAATCACGTTCGTCCTTAGGTTGGTGATGTTGCTGAACAAGAACTTGAATTTCAGCTTGAGCAGCTTGCAGGTGGTTTTCGTAGACCTTGGACTTGGCATCACGTTCTTTCTGTTCTGCCTTGGCTCTTACCAGAAGACTTTTGGCCTGCAGGAGCTTTCCCAGCTCCTCTTTGGCGGTCTTTTCCTGCTGCTCTCTGTGCTCGGTGTCTGTGTGGAGTTGTGAGATGGCCTTGTGAAGTTGTCTCGCCTCATTCTTTATCCTCTTGTGTTCCTCCTCGATCAGCTGCTGCTGATCCTTGTATTCCTGTGTCAGCCGATCTAGACGAGTCTGCGCGTCCTCCTGATTCCTCCAGGCTTCCTTTGCTTGGAGCTTTAGCGTTGCTGCATCCTGTTCCAGGTGGGTGACGTTCCTTTCGTCCCGCTTTAGCTGGATGATGAGGTTGTGAGCGATGGCACCTGTGATCCTTGCCATCTCCTTGTGGCTGTAGCTCTGTGTTGAATCACGGGCTATGATCTCGTCCAGGTTGCCATCCCGTTGCTCTCGGTCTCGGCGCTGCAGATCGTTGGCGACATTGGGCAGGAGGTCAGATGTCGGATCGTTGAGCCATGCCTCCAGCTGGTCACAGTGGTTGGCAGGGCTGGGTGATCTGGACACGTTGGCGCACTGGTGGGTGACAAAACACAAAGAGCCAATACAAGTCCGCAGAATTTTAACGAGCTAAAATGAATAAAAAAAAATATGGGCTATGTGGGTCTAACTGACGTGATCAGCTAGTGGCACAAATAAAACTATTATCGGGGCCTTGCTTCGGCGGCACAGATAATAAGTGTGGGTAAAAAGGGAAAAAAAATTAGTGAATGGACGATGTGTTTTAACCTATTGGTCGCTTCAGACATTTGGTTAATCGTTCGCATTACTAATACTTTTTCTCATGGTTTGTGCAGATATGGTTTTTCAGCCCAAAATAAAATAAGATCAAAATAATTAAAGTTAATTAATTATAATGATAATATAAAATTAAATAAAAAGCAAATAAAAGGTGAGAAAGATAAATTACTGAAAATAAAACAAATAAAATAAAATGGATAAAAAAAATAAAAGAGATTAAAAATAAATAAATAAATAAACTGAAAATAAAATAAGACAGCCAAACAGACAAAGTCAAAAGGCTGAGAAATGAAAAGGATAAGAGATGAAAATAGTTATGAGAAGGAAGTCCCTGTTTTAGCTTAGCAGGTTCTCTACCCTAGATTTAATGACAGGGCCTTACAGGGAGAGGGCACTATGAAGTCATGACCGCTAGGGGAGTGGCTTAGCTAGAGTGGCTGGGCTAGGCCCAACTTGCGAGGGACAGGGGGCTTATCCTATTGCACCAGTTAAAACATAAATGAATTCACTGAGAATGGGACTTATGGGGCTGAATTCTATTCACAGTAAAGAATTGATTCAATTAAAATTTAAAATAAATCAAACTGCATTAAAATTAAATTTAAACTTAATTAAAATACAATCTCTACAATAGGAAAGAGAACAGGAAAGTAAGGAGCGAGAGAGAACAGCAAAAATGAAATAAAATAAAATAAATCAAAATAAAATAAAAATTAAATAAAGAAATAATAAATTAATAAAGCCACAGCAATATTAATTATTATTTATAAATTTAAGACCATAACATTCAATACGTAGGAGATAAAACTACAAAGTAGTAGAATAACCCAGTTATTGAAGTAAGGTCAAAAATCCAAGTTTGACTCCTGTCATACACTTCCCAAAAGAGTTTATGAGAGGGCCAAACGAACTTTCCCCACCAGATGGCGATATTTCGCCCAACAAACAAAGAAAGCGGAAGTCAGGCGTAAAGTAAAGGAGAAGGAGAAGTGTTAGACACTCAAGACTGACATCTAGTGTTAGAACTAGGTAGTACGCTTTAAACTGACAAAGATTCGCTTCTATTCAACAATTACATCGGCGGCCGTTGCGTTGCTAAGACGACGGATGTAATTCGCTCGTGTTCGGCCGGTGCCTCTTTTGGCTTACCGGGACACACAATAAACAAGAGTCCAACGTGTTTTATCATACGTTGTAAATAAATACTTGATCAAGTTTTCATCTCCTTTAAAATTGACAAGTCTTACCCTCGGGGCTTACAATTTTAAAAATCCACGTACGTGAATAAAATGGAAAAATACAATAGACAGCTTCTCTAATTGTAAATCATTTCCTGGAGATTTAACAAAAAGGCCTTATCAGATGGGAGTACTCACTCGACCACCGCTTCGCTCTAAATAAAGGAATTCTACTCTTTATTAGGCGGAATCAGACGGTAATTCAGCGTATCAAAGGGGTTTTAATACGGTTACCTTAAAGACTGCAGTAAACTATACATAACAGGGGCGCGAGTCTGTTACGTCCTGAAAATGATACAGGAAAATACATTTTCATTCATACAAATAAAGAACGAAATCAGTTATAGCTGATAGTTCTTTTTCATTCACACAATGCAAAACACATTTGACTTGTAACTGGTTTGCTCAGAAAATAATGTTTAAATCTGCCCGCATTCTCCACCATTAATATGTAGCGATTCAGCGGGAGGAGGGGAATAAAGTTATTTGAAACACTATAAACCTCCGACTGTAATACTACGGGGATTCCCAAAGGAATCTTAGATTTTAGCTCAAAAGGGAATATTATGTATAACTAACTGTAATTAATTATACAAGTTTATCAGGTTTTACCTGGCGTAGCAGAATTAATAATAACAATTAATTAATATGTTCGTCCACCGAAGACATATATCCATAATCGTATATTAACGTCTAAGAAATGTTAATTTCATGGCCTTTAAAATTAACCTTCTTACTGCTATAAAGTATTTTTAAGCATGTAGCTTTAAGATCTTAACGGCAGATTAAGTGACATTTATTTCATGAGCATTGAACATAGAAACAATTCAATTGTGAAATGCAAAACCGGTTTATTAAACTACGTTACACTACAAAACACACAAGACTAACTATACATACAAACAACAAACAAGAAACATATATGAAAGAGAAAGAATGGAAAATTAAGAGAGAGAGAGAGAGTAAAGGAAGGGCAATATCACTATAGACTTAACTTCTGCACAAACCATCAGAACTCTAAGAATCACCTTTATTAAAAGGGGCAATAACTTTTTACAGCGAATGAACAAGCGATACTTGCGTTTGGCTTTTGTGAGGCACGTGTGTACGTCCAGCTGTATGGGCGCGTATGCGAGGAAGAGAGTTCCTGAGTTTGTGGTCACGTGACGGAGTCCTGAGGTGTCCGTAGGAGTTGTTCCTTTTTGGGTTAATCCGTCGGTCTGGTTAATCTGTGGCGATTAATTTGTCCAATTTGTTAAAGTTTGTCCAAGTGTCAGGGTGCCCGTGAAAACTATCCGAGAGAGGGACAGGTCTCACAGCGAGCCCGGCTGGGTGCCGTGGCCTCACTGTTGAGCAGCCGTTTGGCGTGCTGTGCGTGAGCTGTGCGCTGTGAGCCTCGATGAATTGGGGTGCAGGCCTCTTAACCTGAGTTTAGACCAACCCCTTGAAGTTCAGATGACCAATCCAAAAGGGTGTTGATAGAGTAGGAAAACTTTGTCTTTGTTTTACCAGACTCATTTGCATAGATGGACTATGCTAAAGATTTTGTTAAATAATAATTTTGATTAATATTTAACAAGTTTGATATCAGTTATGGTAAGATGATGCACATCATTGATCAGGAAAGGAAAAGGGGGTTATTAAGAGTGTAAACAAGGTATGGTTTGAAACACACATCAAATAGTAATCTCATGAATGTGAATTATGAGACATGCTAAGATGAACAAAGCATCCCTATAGTGTTACAAGAAAGTGGTTCATTACAGATACAAACATGCAATACAAGGATATATAATATATACAATTTAAACCAATTTATTTGGGTCTTAGCTGTGAGACAGACACATTTTTGTGTCATGGCTGCTTCGTCTCTGCTCACGGTTTGAAGTTTGCTTTGAGGTGTTAATTTGCTTAGACTGGCACAATAAAACAGCCAGAGAGAGAGTCGATAGGTCTGGAAATGTGTGTTATCAGGAGATTAGGATCTTCTGATGAAAGCGTCCGAGCAGACCTGGTGACAAAACTCATTCTAGGGTCACAGCATGAAACCGTTAATGACCCAGACTGAAGAGACCTCCAGTGGACGTCCAGCCAGATGTTACACCACCACGTAATCCCCTGGTTTGATGTTGTGTAATGGTTCTTCTACTGGACGGGGTAGGGCTGCTTTAACCTGCTTTGGAGATATTTTGAAATACAGAGGACATAGAAATACAATACTGCAACATGTCATTTTCATTTTGAAGAGTATCGCCTGTCACCGTGGTCCCCATGTGTCAACCTAGCAAAATGGGAATAAAAATGTTTAGGTAAGCAAGGTTTTTGATTTGGACCCATCCAAATCCCTTCAGGAGTTTTGGTTGCTCCACACGATTTCCATAGAGCTATTTCTGTTGGAAGAGAAAATGTTTGCATGCTTATTAATGACTCATGTGCTGTTTCAGCTTCATTTTCCTGGGAAATCTGTGTAAGAGAAAAGTTTTTGTTAGTAGGCATGAGAGATGCTTCCCCATCCGCGCGTGCATTTCCTCTGGAGATCACGTCCTGTTCCTTGGTGTGTGCTTTGCATTTGCACACAGCTATTTGAGAAAGGAGTAAAATGTGTTATAGGAGAGAAACTGTCAGTAAAATGAGCAGTCAATGTAAATGGTTATAGATTGATTAGTAGAAAGTTGACAAGCTTGTGTTAGTGCATGCAATTCAGCCACCTGTGCAGATTTGTGAGGTGGTAAGCATCCGGATTTCACTACTTCAAAGTCAGACACAACTGCCCACCCCATCCTATTTATGCCTCTGTCATCTCTGGAAGAGGAACCATCCACATAATATGTGAGGGTGCATTTAGGTATGGGTGTGTCAGCAAGGTCAGGCCTTGGTGTACATACTTCCTATAGGGCAGACAAACAACAATGTGGTGTACCTTCATCAGGTGTAGGTGTAGGTAACAATGTCGCAGGGTTTAGCACTGTACATCTTTTAACTGTGACATTAGACATCTGTAACAATGCACAGGAATAACGCAGCCATCTTGCTGCAGACAAGTGAGATGTGCGCTGTTCGAGCAGTATGTGAGACACAGAGTGAGGGACCAACAGACGCAGCTGTGCATACCCCACAAACTCACTGCTCGCTTGCACAGCTTTCTCTGCAGCTGCCACTGCCCTGAGACATCCTGGTAGGCCCCTGGCCACCGCATCAAGGCGTCCTGAAAAATATGCAACTGGTCTCAACTTGTCACCATGTTCTTGTAACAAAACAGATGTCATACAGCCATTTCTTTCATCCACAGTTTGAATAAAAGGCTTTTTTGGGTCTGGCAACCCTAAAGTGGGTGCCTGCTGTAATGTCTGTTTTAGTTCCACAAATGCCCTTTCAGCCTTCTCTGTCCATTCTACCTTCTCTGATGGTGCCAAAGGTTTCTCATAAATCATGTCATGCAATGGTTGTTACATTTCAGAACAGTTAGCAATAAAAGTCCTGCAATATGATGTCATACCCAAAAATGACTTGTTTCTTTGTAATGGGCCTTGGTATATTAGCTATTGCCTTTATTCTCTTTGGAGAGAGAGGCTTACCCATTGGTGTAATTTCATATCCTAGAAAGGTTACTTTCTGGACTGAGCACTGGACTTTATTAGGGTTTACCTTATGACCTTCCTTAGCTAGATGAGTAAGCAGCCGTATGGTGTTGTCTGTGCACGATTGCTGAGTCGGTGCTGGCACCAAGAGGTCATCCACGTACTGCAATAAAGCAACATCATCATACAACACAAGTTTCTGTAATGAACAATGCAATGCAGAGTTTGTAAATAGTGCGGCTCTCGCTGTACCCCTTAAATGTAAAATCAAACCAAAACTGGCTATTAGAATGGACAGGAATTCTGAAGAATGCACTTGAAATATCCACTACAGAAAACCACTGGCCGTCAGCTGGTATCTGTGAGAGAATTATGTAAGGGTTTGGCACGTGAGGTGCCCTTGCTCGCCCTGCAGCATTTCCTGCTTGGAGATCTTGAACAAACCTCCACTCTGTGGGCTGACCTGCATCCCTGAACTTTTGTACAGGAAAAATGGGTGTTCTCACAGGTGATTGTGGGCAGGGAATAATTATCCCTTTTTCCAATAAGGCCTGAAATACTGGCCTTATCCCCTCAAGCGCCTCCCTTTTCAGAGGATATTGGGGTTTACATGGTCTATAATCACTCTTTGGGGTGATAGTTACTGGTTCACACCCTTTAATCAAACCCACATCATACTTGTCTTTAGCCCACAGGTAATCAGGTACATTGTCAAGAACTTTTTGCGGTAAATCAATACTAGCACACGTCATGTGTACTGACAAACTGTTTTGTGAGTTGAAATCTGCAGAAACAGCTTTCTGTATTACAACTCTCTCTCTCTCAGCCATGAAAAAGCAGCATAATCTCTTCTGTGTGCTGATAACTGCTCTGAGAACTGTACGCTATCTGCCAATGGTTCCCAATCAACAGCCTCGCTGCAGGCCTTTGCAAATTCACCTGCTTTTTCTAACGGCTGACTAGTATTTTTTGCAATGGAGATGTGGGGTACTGAATTGTCAACATCAAAAATTTGTTCCTGCTTTCCTGTCAACTGAACGAGTGCCACACACCATGAGTCATTCCAGCATATATGGGTTACAGTCAAAAACCCTCTGTCTTTACGGAAAACCATCTCTCTTGCAACTCTCTTTCTGTTATGTCAACAACATTTCCAATGCATGTTTTCAGCTGGAATGACCTCGCTGGCTTGTGGCAATCTTATCTTCCCTTCAGCATGCAACTCTTCATTCAGAAAGGCCCATTCATACACATATAACAGAGACACACACATAGACAACATTCTGGGATCCCAACAAGAAATATTCAGGCCTTGGTTGTTACATAAGATGCTAGCATTCATTTTACACATCAAATCCCTCCCCATGAGGTTTACCGGACACGCGTCAGATACCAGGAACATATGCATAAACTCATTACCGTCATGCATACAACAGAGTGGAGCAGTAAATTCTTCCCTCACTATATGCCCCGAAGCACTCATAGATGAGTTAAACTGCCCACTCAAGGTGACAAATGGGATTTAATCTTTGCGTATGACAGAGTTGGTTGCACCAGAGTCTACCATAAACAACAATGCCTGTCCCTCAACCATTATTTCTTCGAGAGGCAGTTTAGAGATGTTGCCTCTCGTTCAACATCAAGCAAAGCAAGTTCTTCATTGCATAGAGCGTTTCTTTCCCTTTCACACACATCAGAAAAAACAGAATTAGCAAGCAGATAATATGGCATTTGAAATGCAGAAAAAACAAGATTGGACTTACCCCCTTCCGTCCGATTCTCTCTTTCCCCCTCCTGGCTTCAGTCCCCTTTTTATTTACACCCCGCAAAGTTTCCCGCGTCCGCCTGGGATTCTGGTTGCTCTTGAGAATTCAGGAAATGAAAACATTGGTTTTTCAAGTGTTCTTTCTGTCCGCAATACCAGCAAATCTTCTCTCTCTGATTTTCTTGCCACTGCTTTCCCTCTTTCTCTCTCGTTCTTTTTGTTGCCAGTTCTCCTGGAAACGTTGTCCTTGTGAAGGGAAACTGTGCTGATTATGTCGTTGCTGGCCCCATTTGCCTATCTTGACAAAAGCTGAAGATAGTTGTTGATTTGCCTTTCTCTGCTTCTTTCGTTTTTCTTCGTCATGCAGGCGTTCAGCATGTAGAGAATGTGTAATGACCTCACTCAGCTTTCCTGATTCCCATCCGATGCAGGTTTGCTTCACCTTTGTTGAAATTTCAGGGTGAAGTTCCCCGAGGAACATTTGCTTTAGGTAAGATTCCCAGGATGTTACCTCTCCTGTGTTGATGTTTTTATCTGGACTTCCTCCTCTTCCTCTTCCAAGATGCTGTCGAGGAGGATTGGTGGGTTTAACCTAGGTGATGGCGGTGGCGGGGGTGCAGTTGGTATTCTTGGTAATGCTTCTTGTGCTGGTGGTTGTGGGAGTCTTCTTGGAGGGGGTTGGAGATCACCGTCTAGAAGAGGTACCTTTGTATAAGAGAAATGTACCCCAGGTGGGGTACGTGCAGGTGCATATGGAGGAGGAAAAAAAACAGAAAGTTAGGTTCATCATGTAATGAATCTGATGTAGGAAAACATTATGCTTAATGTTTACCTCTGACTTAGTCTGAGTCAGTTCGTCCTTGGTCTTTATCTTACTCTTTGCTCTCATTTCTCTGCCATCCGCACTGATTTTTTCCCTTAATAAAGTGAGTGCTTTTACACTCAGTGTTCCTTTAGGAGGAAAATCATACCTTTTCTCCCAGATTTTACGCTTTCCAACGCCCCCGTGCCCTTTGATTTGATCACTCGAGTATACACACCATTTTCCAGATCCATTGACCTTTACTCTCTTTCGAATTACCCTGACCCATGGTCACGAATGAAAAACGCTTACCGTATTATCTATTCAGATGCCACCACAACGGTTCTTTCCAGGATGTCGTCAGCTTTGACTCCAGAAATGGTTGAGACTCTCCCTTCCCTTAGGCCTGGGGTACGGAGCCCGAGACCTCTTGTCTCAGGGGTGATCAGTCAGTCTCTCCCAAACCTTCTGGAGTCTTCAGCTTTGGAATCCGCATCCTCGTCGCCATTATTGTCGTGGAATTTTAGCCGCATCAAATAATACTCACTAAGAGCAAAAGTCAAGGATCACACAGACACACTGTTAACAGAATTTTCTTTGTCTGAATTTAATATATTCTGCAGAATAGGCTCTCACCCCCGTGGTGCTAGAAGTTTAAAAACCTAAGAGCCCAGTTTACAAGGTTGAGCACATATTTATAGCAAGATACTGAAAAACACAGTCATCCCATCTCCGCCCATGATCCAAAGATTTCATCTTAGTTCCAGCGTCACTTAGAAAATAAACCTTCAATTTATCAATGACTAAGAAACATATCAGTTGAAGCACATCTGGTCAAATAGAAGAAATTATTTTGTTCTCAGTGAAACTCTACCGTTTACTGAGTTTTTCCACTTGTTCATCATTTGTTACTTATGTCATTCACTAGCCCCCCTTTATCTTATCTGGTAGGACTTTGCATGATGTTCTAGTCTTTGGACATTTTACTACTGAACAGATGGAAAGAACAGAAATCTTTCACTAGAACAGAAGAACAGGATTTTCCATTTAACAATTATAAGTTCATAGACTATAATTAAAATAAAAATAAAAAATCTTCCACTACAGCACACATTATTCCGCATATGATTTTAATATTAGATGAGAGTATTCAAATAACGACAATGAACGTCTCATATGGCAATACAAATATCCACATATTACTTAATATAACAGCATAATGAAATAAATAAACAGACAAGGAAGCAGGATTGGCATGTAAATTGTTCAAGTTCAAGTATGCTTTATTGTCAATTTTCCACATATACAGTACATACATGCAGAGAATCGAAATTGCGTTACTCTCAGACCCCGGTGCTTACAGATAACATTTAAATTAAAGCCTAAAAATCTAGAACAATATAAATTGTAGAAACAACTATACAATAAGGGAATATGAAAAAAAGAAGAAAACAAAGGCATATAATAAAATAAAATAAAAAATATAGTTAAATAAAGCAGTGCACGGCAAATGACAAATATAGTGCAAATCAGTGAAGTGAACAACTGTGCAGGTAAGATAAATTTAGTGCAAAACAGATCCGTTAAAAAATATTTTAAGTCTGATTGAAAGTGACAAGGGCTCAGAGCAGTTATTTTATTTAACTGACTGATGAGGTAGTGGAATGACATCTGTTCGATGCTGAAATGAGGTAGTGGGCAGACCAATGCTGCACAAAGTGAACAAGTGCATGCCATCATATATTATTATTTCTGAAAAAACAGCAATATTACTGAAATAAAATGTGCCAAACGCGTTAAAATAAATAAGCAATAACAGTGGAAAAAACATTATTATCTCTCATTACTTAAAATGACAAAATTATATTTAAAGGAAAAATTATTACAGTTATTCAAAGACGCACACATTATTCCATATTACTCCCGTTTATGAGCACATTCATCTCTGGCCTCGCTCTGTTATGTAATAGCTGACTGACAGTTGCGCATCTCCATCTTTCAAACAGGTATCATTTTGTATAGTTACTCATTTAGGAAAATTAGCCATGATTAAATGATATTATTATAATTATGAAAATTTTGTTTTTTATGGCAGATTGATTACGATTTGCATTACCCTAGTTCCCTTTCAGTCGGTCACTACGACGTCACGTCGTGACCGACGAATTGGGAACTCGCTTAGAGGGACCAATCTGCTTCGAATACTACTAAAACGCCAATGAACTTGGCATTGAGATATTTGCATAATGCTGGCGCCGCCCCGCCAGGTGCGTATATAAGCAGCAGGTGCAAATAGGGAAATTAGCTTTTTATCGCTTCGAAAGCCGGCAGTATCTGCTACTGAGAAGCTACTCTACTCTGGTGGGATTCGATTGCTGAAGTTGGTTGGACTAGCAGTACCACAGCGGACGCTTCGCTTAATTCCACGACTCTACATCTGTTTATTGTTTTGAGTTTAGTGTGTGCGTTGCCTTCCTGTGCGCTCATCAACTAAGCATCTGAGTGAATTTCCCTAAAAGAGTGATACGAGAGAGCTTTGTGCCTTGTTAAAGGCAGCCACTCTCTCGTATATCCGGACATCAGCGTCCTTTTCAGGATGGCTTTTCGTCCGTGCGATCTTGGGTGCGGCAAATACATGGGTCCGAAGGACGGTCACGAGCGTTGTCTTTCGTGTTTGGGCATCGAGCACGCAGAGGCAGCGTTCGCTGGGGGTAAGTGTTCTCACTGCGAGAACATGTCCCTTGTGGATTTGCGCAGACGGTTGTCTTTCCTCCGGGAAAAACGCAACCCTCGTCATGCGAGTGCTGAACGCCGCCACGGTGCGGCTGTGAAGCTCTCAAAGGACGACCTGCGCATCACTGTGCTGAGCCGAGCGGGGGATTCGTCCTCAGGCTCTCAGCCTCCTCATCCACAGCCGGTTGATGTGCCGATGGAGACTTCAGCGTCGTGTTCTACGATGTCTCTAGAATCCATCGTGCCGTCCTCCGGGTCCACCGACGCCGCAGCATCCGAGGGTGGGCCTCCTCCCCCTGACGTGGACCCCGACGCCCTTCCTCCCTCTGGTCGGGTTGGGACGCCGGAGTTCGATCCAGAGATGGTGGCCGTGCTCGCTCGAGCGGCGGAGACCGTAGGGTTAGAGTGGGTTCCCCCCCCTCAGCCCGAACCGTCCCGCCTGGATGATTGGTTCTTTGGAGCTGCCCGGGTTTCACAACCCTCTCCACCGGTGCCTTTCTTCCCCGAGGTGCACGAGGAGCTGACTAGAACCTGGAAGTCGCCGTTTTCCACGAGATTACGGCCGTTTCAGCCCTCCCCCCTCACCTCCCTCACCAGCGGAGCCGCTAAGGGTTATACGGGGATCCCTCCTGTGGAGCGCGCGGTCGCGATGCAGCTGTGTCCGGCTAACGCTCCCTCTTGGAAGGACCGCCCAACCCTCCCCTCTCGTGCCAGCAGACAGTCCTCCGGTTTAACGGGCGCTGCCCACCAGGCATGTGGAGAGGCGGCTTCAGCCCTGCACGCTATGGCGTTGCTGCAGGTTCACCAAGCGAAGGCCTTGAGGGATCTGCACGAGGGAGGACACGACTCGCCTGTCCTTTCGGAGTTCCGGGCTGCCACTGATCTGACTCTTCGCGCTACGAAGGTGACAGCGCAGGCAATTGGTCGTGCCATGTCCACGATGGTGGTCCAGGAACGCCACTTATGGCTATGTCTGGCGGACATGTCGGATGCGGAGAAGAACAAGTTCTTGGACGCTCCAGTGTCCCAGGCTGGCCTTTTCGGTGAGTCGGTGGAGTCCTTCGCCCAGCAGTTCTCCGCCGCCCAGAAGCAGACAGAGGCGATCGCTCAGATCATGCCCCGGCGCAAGCGACCTGCATCTCGCCCTCCAGCGCCGGCGGGCCCGTCTGCTCCTCGCCGAGGGTGCCCTGCGGCGGCTGCCTCCGCCCCCCCCACTAGAACATCTTCCAGGCCACGGAGGGGGAACAGCCGTCGACAGCCCGCCCCGCCCGCCCCACCCGCTTCCCGTGGTAAACGGAAATCGAAGCGGCCCTGAGACGGGCGACCTGGATTCGGATGGGATCACTCTACGGGAGACGGTGATGGCATCGCTCCCTCCACCGGTAGAGGGCCGGGTGGAGAATCTTTGGTTTCGTTTTGTTTCTGTTCTGCCGGCTTCTCAGCCGGCACCCACAAAACCACAAAAAGAGTGCATTCCTATTCCTTCTCCAGGTCTCCAGAGGATCGAGAGAGATGTGAGCGGGCATTTACATGCTCTTCCTCCCTCTCCTCTATCGCCAGCGGGTGTTCTGAGGAGTTCCAGCTCTCCGCTGAGGAGACGGGACCACCAGCACCCTCCTCGGAGTCTGTGCCCTCCGCTGAGGAGACCAGACGACCGTCACCCTCAGCGGGCTCAGGTCAGTGTCACACACACACATACTGTAGATACTTATGCTGTCCCAGCAGACGTACCGGCAGTACCACCTGTCCCGCTCAGCCGCCCCACCGCGGGTACCCCGACAGTGCCGTTAATTCCCCTCGTACGGTCCCTGGGGGCGTGGCTTTAGCTTCCCAGCCCGTCTCGTTGGGTTTTACGCACTGTTCGCCTCGGTTACGAAATTCAATTCATCCGGCACACACCCAAATTCTCGGGCATTCGTTTCACCACGGTGAAAGCGTCCGATGCACACGTACTGCGTGCAGAGGTCGAAGTCCTGCTGGCGAAGGACGCGATCGAGCCGGTCCCTCCAACCGAGATGAGATCGGGTTTCTACAGCCCGTATTTTATAGTACCCAAAAAAGGCGGTGGGTTGCGTCCGATCTTGGATTTGCGCGTTCTGAACAAATCTCTGCAGCAGAGGTCTTTCAGGATGATAACACCGAAGCAAATATTCAATTCAATTCGCCCCCAAGATTGGTTTGCGGCAATAGACCTGAAAGACGCGTACTTTCATGTGTCCATTATCCCTCGTCACAGACCGTTTCTCCGGTTTGCATTCGAGGGACGGGCATACCAGTACAAAGTTTTACCGTTCGGGCTATCCCTCTCTCCCCGTGTTTTCACGAAAGTAGTGGAGGCGGCGTTAAAACCCCTCAGAGAGAGCGGCGTTCGCATATTGGCTTACCTCGACGATTGGCTTATAATAGCGCATTCTCGACGGACGCTGTGCGAGCACAGAGATTTAACGCTTCGGCATCTCGCCCGTTTGGGTCTTCGGGTCAACTGGGAAAAGAGCAAACTCTGCCCCACGCAGAGGATCTCTTTTCTCGGGATGGAACTGGACTCGATCGATTTATCGGCGCGTTTGACAGAAGAGCGCGTCCAGTCAATTCTGACTTGCCTCGGTTCATTCCGAGGGAAGAATGCGGTCCCGCTGAAACAATTTCAAAAGCTCCTGGGGCATATGGCAGCAGCAGCGGCCGTGACACCGCTCGGACTGCTCCATATGTGACCGCTTCAGCGTTGGCTTCACGATCGAGTCCCGAGGAGAGCGTGGCGCGCCGGCATCCATCGTGTAGCTATTACACCTGCGTGTCGCCTAACATTCCCCCCATGGTCGGACCCCGCGTTTCTCAGGTCCGGTGTGTCCATGAGACAGATCGCTCAGCATGCTGTTGTACACACAGATGCGTCCGACACGGGCCAGTTGCACTGGCACATCAATTGCCGAGAGTTGTGGGCAGTATATCTGGGACTTGTACGCTTCGCTACGGAGCTGCGAGGGAAGGATGTACTAGTACGCACCAACAACACTGCGACCGTTGCGTATATCAACCGTCAAGGCGGTTTGCGCTCCCGTCACCTGTCGCATCTCGCTCGTCATCTCCTCCTTTGGAGTCAGAAGCATCTGAGGTCCCTTCGTGCCATTCACATTCCGGGCTCGCTCAATACAGCGGCGGACGCGCTTTCTCGAGCTGCGCGCCCCGGCGAATGGCGACTCCACCCCCAGACGGTCCAGCTAATTTGGAAGAAGTTCGGTCGTGCGCAGATAGACCTGTTTGCGTCGCCGGACGATACCCACTGTCGCCTATTTTATTCACTAACCGAGGGCAGCCTCGGCGTGGACGCGTTGGCACACAGCTGGCCTCGGGGGATGCGCAAATACGCATTCCCCCCAGTGAGCTTAATCGCACAGACACTGTGCAAAGTCAGGCAGGACGAGGAGAGCCTTTTACTGATCGCCCCATATTGGACGAGCAAGAATTGGTTTCCAGAGTTAATGCTCCTCGCGACAGCCCCTCCCTGGCGGATTCCCCTGAGGAAGGACCTTCTTTCTCAAGGAGGGGGCACATTATGGCACCCGCGCCCCGACCTATGGGATCTCCATGTGTGGTCGTTGAGCGCGCGCAAGGTTTAGGTGATTTACCGCAAGCGGTATCTAACACAATCGACGCGGCTCGAGCTCCGTCCACAAGACGGGCTTACGCGTTTAAATGGAACCTTTTCGTCACCTGGTGCTCTTCGCAACGCGAGGACCCCAGAGAATGCCCTATTAACATCGTGCTTTTATATCTTCAACATAGGTTAGACGGTAGGCTGTCACCCTCCACCATTAAAGTTGATATCGCTGCTATTTCTGCTCATCACTCACTTATCAACGGCAGATCAGTTGGCCAGCATGATTTAGTTATTAGATTTTTAAGAGGCGCTCGTAGGCTAAACCCCTCGCGCTCTCCTTCTATTCCTCCCTGGGACCTGTCCATGGTGCTGAAAGCCCTTCAGGCCCCCCCGTTCGAGCCTTTGCAGTCTGCGAGTCTGAAGCTTTTATCAATGAAAGCTCTGACCCTGCTAGCATTGGCTTCAGTGAAGAGAGTAGGGGATTTACATGCATTCTCTGTTGACGACTCGTGCCTTCAGTTTGGTCCTGCTGCCTCAAGCGTAACGTTGAGGCCCAGACCAGGCTACGTGCCCAAAGTTCCCACCACTCCCTTCAGAGACCAAGTGGTGAGCTTGCAAGCGCTGCCTCCGGAGGACGCAGACCCAACCATGGCTTTGTTGTGCCCCGTACGCGCACTGCGACTCTACGTGGATCGCACGCAAAGCCTCAGGACCTCAGACCAGCTCTTTGTTTGTTATGGTGGCCAGCAGAAAGGGAAAGCTGTCACTAAGCAGAGGATGTCTCATTGGATAGTTGATACTATCACCCTGGCTTATAATCTTCAGGGTATTCCTTGCCCCTTTAATTTGAGAGCGCACTCCACACGGAGTGTTGCCTCATCTTGGGCTTTAGCTCGTGGTTCCTCGCTAACAGACATCTGTAGAGCTGCTGGTTGGGCGACACCTAATACGTTCATTAGATTTTACAGTGTTCGTATCGAGCCTGTATCCTCTCGTGTTCTTTCCTCACCAGGGAGGGCACGGAGAGCAGACTCGCAGGTCGGCTTGCAGCCTCCAACTGATGCTTCATAACTGTGTCAGTATGGAAGGCCTTCAGAACAAAAATGCGTAATGGTTTGAATTGTTCTTCCTCCGCTGCCTTGGCAGCCTTTGTTGCGGAGCATTGGCTGTCAGCCTTCACTAGCTGTATCCTCGCGAACCTACGTGTTGGCTCGGGCTCCACATTGTGTCCCACTGGGTTCCTTTGTGAGTATTTTTCCGTGGGGTTAATCCTACCAGCCCACGTTTCCCTTAGCAGAGCACTGCTTTGCTTACACAGCCACGGCTGTCTTTATTCTTATCGTCCACCATTAGCCCTTAAGAGGGGCGGTGGCTTCCGCAGCGTTCCTATCCCGCTCAGGTAGGGCGCTTCCCAGTCGCTGGCACTTCTGTGGGTTAAAGGAACATCTAGTGCCCGGCCTTTCTGCCCTATCTTATTTCTCCATGTCCCCGAGGGGATTTTGGAGGATTTTCTGCAGACACTGGAAGAGGTCAGCCCCTAGTGGCGTTTTGGTAGGGATTCCCAATTCGTCGGTCACGACGTGACGTCGTAGTGACCGACTGAAAGGGAACGTCTCGGTTACGGATGTAACCCTCGTTCCCTGAAGGAGGGAACGGAGACGTCACGTCCCATCGCCACAGGTGCTGCCACCTGCTGTTACGGCCGGTCACACTTTCCGGCTTTCTCAGCGAAAAAGAAGCTAATTTCCCTATTTGCACCTGCTGCTTATATACGCACCTGGCGGGGCGGCGCCAGCATTATGCAAATATCTCAATGCCAAGTTCATTGGCATTTTAGTAGTATTCGAAGCAGATTGGTCCCTCTAAGCGAGTTCCCAATTCGTCGGTCACGACGTGACGTCTCCGTTCCCTCCTTCAGGGAACGAGGGTTACATCCGTAACCGAGACGTTTTCCAACAAATACGAGACCTTTTTTTCCCACAAAGGGCCGTGGTATTATCAGTATTATCTGTGTGAGAGAGATATAATAGGCTATTCATTTCAGCTTATGAATGGTGTTTTGTGTTGTGTTTGTTGCACATTTGATTTGTTGATGAAAGGGCAATAAAAAAATCTTTACTCCTTTCATTTATTTTAGGCAGCTAAGCTAAAGCTTTTGGTTGCGAAGCAGTTGCTAATCAAATTATTAAGCCTATTTGAAGAAAGAGATGTTGGATGTGACAAAATGTCAGTCATCTTGTGATAATGAAATATAACTAGGCCTAGACTACTTGTTCTGAGCAGGTGTTGTCAGTGAACAGGTGTTGGCTAAGTTACAGACACTCATGAAAAACTGATGCTGGTTATCTGGGAATCATTCTCTAACAGCATTTAAATGTATAGCGGAAGATTTTCCCTGAATGTTAGAAAAGAACCGCCCTCTCCGCTAAAAAGCAATTGCGCAACACTCTACCTGCTCCCGAGAGGGAACGTCTTTTAAACTTGTGCACGAGAGAGCAAACACGAGCCTAGTTCTTCTCATGCATGCTCTGTTGCTGTCGGCATGGCTCATACATTGAGATGTTTACAGTGTCTGTGCGTTTCGTGACTTGTGCCAGGGCTAGCATTGCTAATCTAGGGTGACCATACGTTCCATTCTTCCCGAACGCGTCCTGGCCAGGATTTCGGTGTGTCTTCCGGAGGTCATATTTGTTGACCGCATACGCCATTCAGTTAAAAACATAAGACATACAATTGTAGTTTCATTCTTACCTTAAAATATAACGGTTGTTTTTTTGTAATAAAAATAATAATCCTCTATGATGTATGCGATCGACAAATACATCTTCCGGAAGATGCACCCAAAATCCTGGCCAGGACGCGTCCGGGAAGAATGGCATGTATGGTCACCAGGTGTTGTATTGATACACCAATTGCACGGTTCGGATCGTTTTACGGATTTGGTGCCACGGTTCGGTCCAATTCGGTTCGGTTTGCTGTGGATGTAGGGTTCCTGTAATTTTACCAGCAATGCTAAGGAACAATAGATTAACTTAACTTAATAACAACAACAAAAATAACTTGACGTTTTCTTTATTAACTTTGGCAAACAAACTTAAAATCAATTAAACTTTAACTTTAGTAGTGCAGGACTGTAATTAGCTGTTTATCAGATGATGAATATCATTCCTTAGCTAAAATGCTGAAAATGTTACTGTTGAAGTCAAGTCACCCTAGCTAATCATATCTATCATTAATTTACTTGCAGGGATTTAAAATGGATTTCTCCAAATAGCATGCCAAACTTTACCTGTCAAGTAGAAACTTCGACTGAGGCATCAGTGGGAAGCCCAACCTGTGCTTTAGCGCACGCCAGCTTGTAAAATATTCTCCCAAAAACACTGTGGTCTTGTTTCTTTCTTCAGAGGCCTTTCTCTTCATGTCATACAATTCATAGACCCTTTTTCTCTTGCGACCCTTAGACATTTTGAAAAAAACACGGTGAGAATGCGAGATTCAATAAATGGCTGAAACCGTAGCTCACCAGACATATACACCTGAAAGTGCACATGTGCAGAAAGCGAACCTAGGGACGAGCACGTACAAAGGCCTTATGTAAACATATCACCAGAATGATTGACAACTAGGATGACCAATAGTCTTGATGATCCACCCGGAAAACGAAAATCCTCCGCTATAACTTTAAGTTGTCATTGTTTGTGTCAAAAAAGTTGTGAATTTGTTGTAAGATTAAAAAATGAGATCATGACTTACTATGTTCTCAAAGTTACACTCGGAGCTCCAGTGGTTTCCTCTGTGAATGAACGAGGATGATGGGGAACAATTCAATTCAATTTCATTTATATAGCGCTTTTCACAATTGGTAATTGTTTCAAAGCAGCTTTACATTAATAGAAGCAGTGGAAAGCACAGAAAATCAACAGATAGCACAACATAATACACGATAGCACAAGCAGCTAAATTTGCTGCGGCTATGAATCAACATTATAAGCATGCGTATTGCTAATGTAACGTAAAGAAGAGGGTGCTAAGTTACGCCCAAGAAGGCGGTCTCCCCAGATTGAAAAACCCCCTAGGAGAAAAAAAACCCCAGGCTTAGCCGGGGAAGTAAAAAAGTCCTAGGAGGGAAAAACCCTTGGGAGACATATTTATATATACATTGAAACGATTAAGGAGATTAGGCGGAGGTTAAGCGGGTTCTGCCAGTGGTCGTTGGTCAGGCATCAGCTGGGCATCACGTTGAAGGTCAGCCGGTGGATCAGAGGTGTGCCGACTTTCACATTTACCGGAACTGGGTCTGTTTGTCTCATTGTCCTCGGGGTCGAGGACGAGACATGAAGAAAGAAAAACAAAACCCTATTAGCGTAGGGGCCATTCATATGTATACACATGTACATATACACAAACATATATATACACACATACACACACATGTACATATACAGTGCATATAAAAAGTCTACACACCCCTGTTTAAATTGCATGTTTTTGTGATTTATAAAATGAAACCAAGATGAATCATTTTGGAACCTGTTCCAACTTAATTCCCTACTTCAAACCTATATATAAAAGTGAATAATATTAAGAATAATTTTGTGGTGAAAAAATGGCAAGTAAAGTTGTACAATAACCAGGTTGCATAAGTGTGCACACCCTTTTACAATAGTGATTGTGGCAGTGTTCAGAAGCAACCAATCACATTTAGACTTAAGTTAAATATGAAGTAGTACATACCTGTCATCAATTAAAATTACTTTTTAACTATTAATGAAGTGTGCCTGGTCCTTAAGGATTTTTCTGAGTATCATCCAACTCGAAAAGCCATTGGCTGTATAGAGCTTACTCAGCAGGTACATGATCCCATTGTTGAAAAATATCAATCAACAGAGGGTTAAAAACATTTCCAAGACACTGAATATACCATGGAGTACTGTAAAAACAATAATCCACAAGTGGAGAAAATATGGCACAACATTGACATTACTAAGACCAGGCATCCACCTAAAATTTATGAGAAAACCAGGGGAAAAAAATGGTAAGGAAGGCTGCCGAGAGGCCTACAGCAACATTAAAAGAATTGTAACAATATCTGGCAAGTACTTTTTGCTCCCTATATGTGACAAAAATCTCCTGAATTCTTGATGTTTGGGCTATTAGCATTTTTAGTCAAAAATATCATTAAGTCCATCTAAAGTTTGTAAAAACAAATATTTCTATATCCCAAATCCATGTGGAATAATGTACTATACTATAGTAACTATAGTCAATTGAGACCAAAGTTGAACTTGGGCCGTTATTCCAAAATATATATTTGGTGCAATAAAACCCACATCACATCACCAAATGAACACCATGCCCAGAGTAAAGCATGAAGGTGACAGCATCATACTTTGTGGCTGCTTTTCTTCAGCTGGAACTGGGGTTTTAATCAGGGTGTATGGAATAATGAATAGCTCCAAATACCCGTCAATTTTGGCCCAAAACCTAAAGGCTTCTGCCAAAACACTAAAAAAGAAGAGAAATTTCACCTTACAGCATGACAATGACAGAAAGCACACGTCTAATCAACAAAGGAATTACTTCACCAAATCAATATCAAGGTTTTGGAATGACCCAGCAAGAGTCCGGATCTAAATCCCATCCAAAATCTATGGGGTGATCTGAAGAGGGCTGTGCACAGGAGACACCCAACCAATTTGACAGATTTAAAATGCTTTTGAAAGGAGAAATGGCAAAATATTGCAAATTCAAAAGTGTGAAATTGATTGATACATTCCCATTAAGATTGAATGCTGTGATAAAATCTAAAGGTGCTTAAACTAAGTTTTAGTTTAAGGGTGTGCACACTTATGCAACCTGGTTATTGTACAACTTTACTTGCCATTTTTCACCACCAAAGTTTTCTTATTGTTATTAGCTTTAATATATAGGTTGGAAGTACGGAATTAAGTTGGAACAGGTTCCAAAATGATTCATCTTGTTTTCATTTTTTAAATCACAAAAACCTGCAATTTTAACAGGGGTGTGTAGACTTTTTATATCCACTGTAGGTATTGAAGATACAACGTCACCCCAGTGACAGACTCTGCACAGTTTGGTTTAGGGAGAATGAAAAAAATGCACGGGACGGCGAATGTTTTTGGTGAGGGATGCAGTGCTACCCTTTTAAGGACTGAAGTCCCACCCCTAACTAGTGGGCTTAACACCACAAATCTATACCCAACAAGCTTCATTGAAATCCGGACGAGCAAGGGAGTAAAGGGGAGACGGGGATGAGACTGCGCCAGCCATCTCCCTGATGCCTGTCTGGGCTTCACAGTACTCCCTTACTCGACTCCCTCCTCCTCAGAAACCTCAGGAGAAGGGCGGAGCAAGTGATAATAAGTGATAACATAATGCCATACATACCTTTCAATCACTCCTCAGCATATGCTTTATCTTATTGGTTTCTGCGTCAAATCTTACCCAGATACAATAGTACTATTTTCTGTTTGGCTGTTATGTAGCCTCTTTCTTTTTTTTTGATTGACTGATAAGTTGTAGGCTGACTCGGGGAGACGCGCTTGATTCACGGTTCCATAGAGAGAAAGGCGCTGCGGCATATTAAATATATGATACATAGTTTTTCTGCGTGAGAAATACAATTTGTGGTGGGAGTGGGTGACAAAAGACCTAAATGAGTGACTAGTGACACTTGAACGCCCTGAAATTTGGAGCACATGGAGTGACTGCTGACTCAATCTGATTTGCCAAAACCCAAGGCCAGCCCCTACCCTATTACTGATTGGCTGAAGAAGGGCTACTGGTGTGGTTTAGTGAAAGCGCCTCTTGGGAATCTTGGGAATAGTCAGATCACGCAAACCTTATTTTTTTCCTGCAGACACGTCTGTACGCCAGAGACCTTTCAGGCCTGTGTGGGTGGTGTTAACAGGGAAGGGTGGTGGGTTAGCCTAGAAATCTAGACGCACCCTAGCGGCCGCAAAACATATTTGCTGCCAGGGTTTAGTCTAGGCACTCACAATACACTTAACAGCTCCAAAAACCAAAATTTGGTCAGGCCAATCACATCGTGTGTAGCGTCTGTGGGGCGGGCTTAACATGATGACGACAGAGCTGCGACGGTTCCTACTTGAAAACTTCGTTCTTCGTTGCTCTGATTGGTCATAGCGCTATCCTATTGCGTGCAGAGGCATTTTGAGGGACAACCTTATATCCCGCCCCTTGCATTGAGCCGTTTGTGTGAAGAGTTGCCAGACCTTACATCTTGATGTAGGTCTGGCTAACCAGGCTAGTGGTGGGTAATGACAGGACATAACAAAAGAAAACAAAAACATGATTAATTATCTTACAGCAAATTCTCCTAGGTTTGTCATATGTGACCCGTCACGGAAACCAGGGACTCAAGTCGGCAGCACAAGTTTCGAGAAAATGAGAAACAAAGTTTTTTTTTCGAAATTTGTGATTTTCGTTTTATTGCAGAATCTGTTAGTTAAGATCACGAAGAAGCCTCTCCATGTTTGAGATAGCAGTTTTTGTATATTTAAAAGCGTACATTTTGCGGTTAAAATAGGCTTGTTTTTCCGGAGATTCTAGCGTGCAGCGGGGGGCGTCATTGTCTGTGTGTATATTTACATACTAAGCATGTGTTTTCGCCTCCGCCCCCAAAGGGAACAGCGTGACTACTAAATAAGGATAGTTCGCCCAAAAATGAAAATAATGTAATTAATGACTCACCCTTATGTCGTTCTAAACTCGGAAGACCTCCGTTCATCTTCGGAACACAGTTTAAGATGTTTTATCGTTAGATTTAGTCCGAGAGCTTTCCCCTTCATTGAAAATCTATGTATGGTTTCCATGTCCAGAAAAAACATCATCAAAGTAGTCCATGTGACAACAATGGGTCAGTAAGATTGTGTTGATGCATCGAAAATACAGTTTGGTCCAAAAATAGCAGAATTACGACTTTATTCAGCATTGTCTTCTCTTCCGGCTCGAGCGTGAAGTCACGTGACTGTAGTGACGCGCTGCCCTGTTCCTCAGACATGTTTGCTAAGTTTTTTTTTTTTTTTCAAACTTATAGCCTGCGTCTCCCCAGACTGTAAAGCTCGGGCGCACAAAACAAAAGAAAAATAAAAGAAGCTGGGGCGGAACAAATAACAGTCAGCCGCATCGTACGTCAGCCGCGTCACTGACTTTATGCGGCGCCGCAGTCGGATGACGTCAAAGTACCGCGAGAGCACTTCAAGAAATCTTACGGAGTAGTTTAATTTCGACTCGCTCTCGCGGTACTTTGACGTCATCTGTATGTCAGTTCTTGCAGCGCAGCATGAGTCCAAACACACAGAAGTTACACAGATATTGTTGTATTCTTCATATAATTTGCTACATGTTTTGTCTATCAATATTTTCCATGAAGTCATTGGCTGATGGAGGAACGAGCGAGCCATTGGTAACCTCTCTAAAGGATGTCACGTTTTCGACGGCGCTGTTTGGATGATCTATTATACTACTTCCCTATTTTAAATACAAACTTTGAAGGCGGGTTCATGTGTTTAACGGGGTGTAAGCTCATATACCCTTACATGTTACGATTTAAATAGTCTTCAGATTATATATTATATTGTATTACCAGACATTCATGCGAAATCTGATGTAAACAATCTATATTTCACGGATTATACGCATTTGTGGACAAATAATGGTCATTGGATAACCTGAAACAGACTGGATTCGACTTGTGATCCCCACAAAGGTAAAAGAGTCATGTTTATTTTTGCGGGTTGTCATTTGGTCATAAAATACTACATATGATGCTAGAACATCTCAAAAAGGGTTTTACAGGGGGCATGGCTTAGCTAAATGAGATGTAAATGAGCCCTATTGTCTCCCCCAGCTGAAAAGAAGAGTCTCTTTCGTCTCGATTTTCTCGGTTTGAGTATTTCTGAGTTCCTATATTCAAATGGCCACAACTTCTCCAAATCTTATCAGATTTCCATGTGTTACACATCGTTGGAAAGCTTAGAAACTGCACTTTCAGAATCTGTGAATAACTCAAAATGCCCAGATCCGACTTGTGTCCCTACTTTCCGTGACTGGTCACATATTATATATGCAGAATTGTAAAAAAAAAGATACCTATAAATAAAGCATTAAGTGCATGAATGGCGGTGTGTCAGCAGTGATCGCTCTCTGTGATTGATTGGTTTCACCTTGTATGTTAAGATGAGCAGATTTAAAATTTAACAAAATTATTCACTTAAATGGGTTCTTTTTCCATTTAGAGCTTATTTTAACGCACTGAATTCCGTGCTAAATTAATAGAACTACTGGTTTAAAAAGGCTAGATTCTAGAACAACTGTTTAAGCAACATAATATAATTTGCAGTCACTGCAGCTTTCTGTGATTAATTAATTTGCTGGTTATCAAACAGTCATCCAATAATGTTTCTGACCTTAGTAACGTAAAAGAACCGGGGTGAAAGTAACGCTGGATGAAAGTAACAAAACTATTTTCTCCGAGCCATGATAACATTTGCATTCCAAACTATAACAGCATCTTAGGCACACAACCCTTGACAGACGTGACAAATATTGCGTTATTTACTCACCGTTTTCCGCGTGTAGATCCAGAAAGGTGTTTTCAACCATGATAAGTAAATTCCTCAAGCGGTCATTTTTTTCCTATAACGCGTTGTGTTTCTGGTTTCATGTGTTAAAGCACTGATCAATCTACAGGTTATTTAGTGCTCTAACACATTCTGAAGTTTGACCTCTCTGAGTTTTTCAAAATTAACAGCATTTTTGGGAGTACTTCGACTCGGCGCAGTAACACTCTCCCTCTCCCATTATGAGAGGGAGAAGGGGAGCGGATTTTTCAGGCGAGTCGAAGTACTCCCAAAAGTGGTATTCCGCCATACAATATAGTTACCCTTTTAAATTCGCTCAGAAAAGCGATACATTTTATTTTGTACCACCAAACTTGCTCGTATAACTACTCGTCTTAAATAGGAAAACATTGATTTGTTTGGTCACTTCTAACTTTATCTCTGTTTGATACCATTGAATGAATGGGGCTAAGCTAAATGCTATCGAAGTGTCGCAGCGCGCCCCAGCGCTTACGTGCATGCACTAAGATGATAGAGGTATGTATCAACTCTTCTTAGTTAAGGTAATAACATAGTTTAATATTGAAAATGAGTAGACTATTCCTTTAACATGCGACCTGTTGTCCACATACACATTGAAAAGACAAAAACGTGTTTGTGTTCGGAATGTTATCCGATCTGTGTGTCTTGATGCAGAGGTAGTCGAGGACGCATTGTGATCGGATCTCAGTGTTATGTAACCGCAATCCAGCCTTCGTATCTGGATTCACAGGTCAACGTCACACAAAGCCCCGCCCACTATCATTATCCCCCTCGTCTCTCGGAAGGTTCGTCAGTGTCAAAGATAGAGGAGGTTAGGTCTTGGAGTGCAGAAGAGATTCGTAAACGAATAACTTTATGGAGTGATGCAAGCATTCAAGCTAATCTTGAAAGTAGCTACAGAAATAAACCTATTTACAAGCGTATAGCTGAAGACATGGGTTAAGAAGGTTACGAACGAAATAGGCTCCAATGCCAAAGAAAAATGAAACATTGAAAGACAAGTTATAAGAAGGCGAAAGACGCTAACAACCGTAGCAGCAATGGAAGGACAACTTGTCCTTTTTATGACGAGCTGGATTTAGTTTTGGGTGACCGACCAACAACACAGCCACTAACTGCTTTTGACTCAGCTACTGTACGCCGGAAGACCTTGAAGAACGTAAGTTGGATACGGATTATAAACACGGCTAATGTTTTACCTACCGTTACTTGGCTTGTTGGCATGGTAACCATAAAGCTAGCAGGCTTCATTTTTGCTTAGGCAGCGGATGTTTTATTTCAGTAACAACAGTTTTATTTTGCTAACATTATTGATTGAACAGAGTAAAAAAAAAAAAGATAAATCAATAGTATCAGTCACTGTAGTATACATAGTAAAGTGTTTGTTACAAATTTGCGTACAAAGTACAGATAAAACCTAGTATGCTATATACTGTATGCACAGACATAAGTTTGTACAAGTAAGATGTGCTGAAATAAATTTACTGTGCTGAAATAAACATATGCTGGGTTGTTTCAATGCAATGCTGGGTTGTTTTAACTCATGTTTGTGTTAACAACCCAGCATATGATAATTTATAACCAAACATGTATATTTATACATGTATATTATATTTACCCAAATAACACAACAGAATTTAGAGTAGGGCTGTCACTTTTTATTCGATATTCAAATATGCATTCGAACATGACGTGAAATATCCGTATTCGAACTATAAATAAACCATCCGGTTTTTTAAATGCCATGTGTAGCGCATTTTTTTACAGTAACACCTCCTAATAGGAAGGAGGCTGAGAGTGAGACCGACGACTGCAACTGTGCGCAAGAGAGGGAATCAAATTGGACTAAAATGAACCTCATGTGCATGTCAAGATAGAATTATAGTTTGTATATAAAATGACATATTGTTTATAGTGTTAAATATTATAGCAGAATAAAAAGCTTGTGTTAATACGTTCGCATTATGAAATTAGCATGTATGATGATAATTTCATCATTTTTACAACGCAATGTAAACTTTATACTAAACTACAACAGTAAACGTCTTGTAAACGGATTTGAAATGATCATGTGCTGACTGTCGCGCGTCACATAGACGACAGAGTCAAGTGAGATCTGCTTAACTCAGCGGTAAGTTTAATTTCATCTCAAGTATCAAAGGGTTTGTGCTCTCTATCATTGAAAACGGGCAAGCAAACAGCACGCGCAGGGTTAATGTACTTGTGAATGACAGCTCACAAACGCGCGGGATAGGCTTTGTATAAGTGTGCTTGTTGTCAATGACAGTTCTGGTCACAAACACGCTCAAGCGCGAGATATGTGTGCTTGTCAATGATGGGCATTAAATCCGCGGAATTCCGCGGAGTTTTCTGCCGAAATCTGCGGGCGCGAAATCCGTTTGCGTCTGCCTATATACTTCTGCTGCTATTTAAGTTGTCACGTTATTGTTTGTAACTGTTCTGAATCATTTTTATATATATATATAAGTTTGTTATTCATAAGTTGTTAACCTGCTGTTTCAAACATTAGGTAAAAAAGTAATCCAGACAACCCTGTTTATGACTGTCACTGTTAATAATTTTGTGATTGAATCTCCATTACGGTGGGTTTTTGATGCGCGTGGGGGGGGGGGGCGGCGCATAGATATTCGAATATATTCGGATACATTGCATGATATTTGAAATCCGTTCGAATTTGATTTTTCTCAAAAGTGACAGCCCTAATTTAGAGTGTTGGTTGGTGTGGTATTTGTCCCGGCCTTTGATTGATAAACAAAACTTTTTTTAAATCCTCTTATTCTCATCGTATTTTCAACATTTCCAGATTTGGCAAGGTGTATGTACACAACCATGATATTATGCTAAAGACTAAAACTATACTAAAACTAAATAAAAACTAAAAGTAATGATTTTTGAAAAATAGAAACGAAATCAAAACTATTTATGCACCACTAAAAATAACTAAAACTAAACTGAAATAAAATAACACATTACAAAAAGAAATAAAAATAAAAACTAATATTTTTTTTAAAACTATAATAACCCTGCACCAAATTGAAATATTTATAAATCAAATGTTAATCTAATATATAAAGGACTCAGATGCAAAAGCAGCTAAATGTCACATCTGTCAAAAATAAAATATTGATCGGATGCTCTATGTATTATGTGTTTATCAAATACTTTCGCTTCAAATCTTCTTAATCTTGGACTCAGGCCATTCAGAAATTCTGTTTTTTCCCCCATTAAACGCAACATCCCATATTAGAAATGTCCTCTAAGTGTAGAGAGTTGTATGGAACATTTTTGCGGACAATATTAGAAAGGAATTGCAAATGGTATTTGCAATTGTGTTTCCTACTTGTGGGTGTAAAAACTGTGACTTAATTCAAACACGAATGCAAACAGCATCGCGTACGGATCTTGCCAAAACTCAAATAAAATCGCAATCTTCTATGCATTTGTGTTTCCAATGCCTGTACTTAAACTTGTCAATCACAGTGTTGGGGGTGGGGTTACATTATAGGGCGTGTTTGGAAGCGACGTCACTCACAGTCGACCACGCTTCACTGCGCTTAAACGGCCACAAGGGGGAGCACAAGAAAAGCTAAAATGATAACGCAGAAAAATGTTTATACATTATATAATAACATTTTATTTTAATAGTGATTGGTTATGGAAGGACGGGGATGACTGGCTTCTAATGCGTTTTAACTGAGAACAAAAAACACCCGCTTCTTGCGTTCTCCTTCAATAAATAAATATTCTTTCTTCAGGGTTCTAGAGCATCAGTCCACATACATTTCTCTCACCCTCTCCAGAAATATCGCATTTGCAGCTTTTATCCTGTTTCCCCACGACGATTAATGACGAGAAACATCTCATGCTGCACCTGACCCTAACGAAAATTAACCATGGTTTTACTACAGTTAAAAAAACATGGTTTTGACAGCCATGGTTGTCAAAAATCATAATTAAACTACACTAGTGTAGTAAAACCATGGTTTTGCTGATAGTAATCAATACATCAAAAACCATGGTTACTACACTTTTACCACAATAAAACCATGGTTAAATTTCGTAAGGGGAACTTTGGGACCGCTCGTCTTCCGAATCGCTGTCACTCATTGCTGACTCCGTTGAGCCATCGACCACTCTTTGTTTTGTCAGACAGATTAACATTTTTATATTGTTTTACTAAAAATACCAAGGTTACAAAATCTTTGTTAACCTTTTGAAGAAAATTAGGTTATATGATATTTTGATACATAATAGACTGCATTAATTTTATAATACATTTAGTCAATAATTCAGCTAAATGTTCACATATTATTTTTCTGATCGTAATATCATTTAGCTTACTTCATTGACTGATTTATAAAATAATACCTTTTCTAATAAAACACAAGTGTTTAAAATAATACACTTATGATACACTTCTAATAATACACTTATAGCGTTTGACATGAGATAATGTCAAAACATTCTGCCATATTATTACTGACAAAATCAATTGAAGGTCAATAATCAATTAATTAAAATGCGTTCCTTTAATTCATAAAACTCACACTTTTGAAACGGTGCTTATCTGGTTAATAATTGCTGCAATATAACTGAGGTAATATATAATTTAATGTATAAAAATTTTTCTGCGTTATCATTTTAGCTTTTCTTGTGCTCTCCCTTGTGGCCGTTTAAGCGCAGTGAAGCGTGGTCGACTGTGAGTGACGTCGCTTCCAAACACGCCCTATAATATAACCCCACCTCCAACACTGTGATTGACAAGTTTAAGTACAGGCATTGGAAACGCAAATGCAAAGAGGATTGCGATTTCATTTGAGTTTTGGCAAGATCCGTACGCAATGCTTGAGGAAGGGAAATAGCAAATTATAAATTGCAATTGAGATTGAAATATGGCAGGGTCATAACTCGAAAGACATAGGAAACTCAATTCCAAATGGACTTTGATTTTACATTTGAAATTTGGCATATATTGTATGTTTGCGTAAACGGAAATGCAAACAGTTTGCATTTGCGTTTGAATTAAGTCACAGTTTTTACACCCACAAGTAGGAAACGCAATTGCAAATACCATTTGCAATTCCTTTTTAATATTGTCCGGAATATCATTCCATAGAGTTGAATTTCAGTTGTCTGGCTGCAAAAGTTTTATTGTACCCAGTTAAAGTAGGGTTTACCAAATATACTGTGGTGGCCAAAATTATTAGAACACTTGACAGTCATGAAAATATTGACTTTTTTGCCTCCAAAATATGATTTCATTTTATAATACAGAAGCCTTTTTTGTCACATGGTCACAAAGTACCAGTGAAATTAGCCATTAACCTGTCCATACATACAATACATACATTATGACAATGGGGGACAGTACAGAAAGACAGGAATTCAGGAAGAAATACAGCATAACATGATGGAGGGGAGTACAAAAAAACTATGCTCCTGTGGAGATTACAGTGTGGAAAAGGTAAAATACCTCAGCAACATAAGCACATAATCGGTACAACATGAAAAACACACGACTTGCAACGGGGTAGTCCTCCACTTTATAAAGTCTAGGGCCCGGTTGCATAAAGCACCTTAAGTTTTTCACTTAAGTATGACACTTAAGGGGTAAATTCCCCTTAACTACTGTAAGAGAATAATTAAAGTGTTTTGCATATAATCCCTTAAATGGTTCTCTTAGGTAAAGGTAATCGTAAAGTGTTTCATGACAGCAACCCCGGTTTGTTGTTATAAAATACTATTGTTGGCATGGAGAAGCAACAGAAAAAACTTAAGGGTTTTTCTGCAACACCCTTAATTTTAAGGGAAACATAAGGGTGAACTTAAGGGAAAATTACACTTAAGGTGCTTTATGCAACCGGGCCCTGACCTCACCCCATCAAGCAAATTTAGGCCGAGTTGGAATATAAAATGCACTTGTACATTCAAAGGAAAGACTTTGACCTTGAGTTGCAGAAGACATGGAATAAAATTACTGATGAAATTCTGAAGAAAAATGATGACACCATGCCAGAGAGATTACAGCAGTGCTACAGTAATTGTTGTAAAAGATGAACATAGCAAATATTAAAAAAGTGAATAAAAATAGCTTACTGATATTAGTTGTGCTCAGAGCAACCATCATTATGAATTTAAAACATTTTTTGGAGGCAAAAAAGGTCAATATTATTAGATCTGTCAGGTGTTCTAATAATTTTGGCCACCACTCTATTAGGATACTAACCAATTTTTTGAGAAAGGATAGTGAAGAGTTAGACAATAGGGTGGATTAGGAAGCAAGGTTTTCGCCCAAAGCTTGCATGCACTTGTAGGGTAACATTCAAATTTGTTAAATACCAGTGAAATGACAAAAGTGAGATTTCAAAATATGGTATTTTAATTACTGACTAATAACCTATTGATTGCCAAAGTGAAATGTACCAAATCTAAACATATGGATAAAGATACTTTTTTAAAGAAAACATTTTTTTATTCACATTTTTCAACAGTTTTGTATCAGATCTCTACATGTTGTTCTATATAGTTGTATATTTTTTTTCTGTTTGTTTATCTGTAAGTGGGCGTTTCAAGGGTAAAAGAAAGCGTACAAGGATGGAAGCCACCGTTGATGTCTTAACTAAGACCATGACTGCTCAGTTTGAGCAAGAAGCCAAGCTACAGCTTCACATGCAGGCGGCGCAACATGAACATTAATTAAGGCTCTTTAATGTCTCTGTGAATGCTTTTGCAACCAGTCAACCCTCATCCACACACCTTGCACCACAGCACAACACACCTCCTATTTACAGTGGTCCTCATTTCCACCATTCATCAGTGCCCCATTTTCCTTTTCCTCAATCTCACTTTGTCTTTCCTTCCATTAACGAAATGATTGCCTTACCTCCAAGCCAAGTCAACCACACAGATAAGCAGAATAGATTGGATAAAATGCATTCCAACCACTAATATGTTTAAATAAGTAGCACAGAAATATAATTTACTGCTTTGATATTTTTGATGTCAATCTCTTGTTGTTTTAGATTAACTCTTGACACACTGAATGTAATTTTTTTCTGAAAAATGTTATACAAAGAAAGTATTTTAATAGAGACATTTTGTTGTTATATTTGTAAATGATCAAATAAATATATTTACAAAAATTATTTATGACAGACTACATGTTAATTTGGAAATTTTAGAATTACAACTTATGTACAATACATTGAAAGTGGTTCATTACATTACATGTCTTGACTAAAAAAAGCTGTTAAAGCTTCCCGAATGTGATTTAGGCCCAGTGTGTTGTGGTTGTCTGTAACATCGGTGTCAGCAGTGTTGTCACAGTGGGTGTACCAGTCATCCTCAAATCTCTCTCCTTGCATCTCAAAAATGTTGTGTAAAACACAACAAGCACTCACAATATTTGGAACATTTTCCAGATGTACATCAAGTTGCTTTCGAAGGCATCTCCACTTGCCTTTTAGCCTTCCAAAGACACACTCAACAGATACTCTGGCCTTGCTCAGCCTCTGGTTAAAGTATTTCTGCTCCCTTGTAAGGCTTCCATGGTCAGAATAAGGCTTCATGAGCCAATTCAGCAATGGATAGGCAGGGTCAGAATCTTATAATAAGAGAGTTATGACACTCACATAGACGTCCGTTGTAAGAATGGAATGCGGAAGTAACAGCGTGTCATGTAGTGAACCATAGTTCCAAACGCAGCACTGAAGCCCATTCATTTCAATGGCACCTGCTGGTAAATCGATGAAATTACTGTTTCTTTTAACATTTTTGGACATTTTATGAATATAGTCAACAGTGATATTTTATGAACTCTGCTGTAGGTAATGAATATCATTAATAATAACTAGTAAAATTTTTATCTTTTAATGAGTTGTGTATAATGTGTGTATAATATAGATTTAATGGTTTAATATTTTATTACTGGTGGCCATCTACTTTAATATTTATTTGATTGGTCTGTGTTATGACCGTGAGTGCTTTGTTCTGTAAAAATAACTATTGCGAGTTAAGTACCTTTACTAGACAAATTATGCGAATGCTTTGTTGAAGAGAAAAGTTTTAAGTCTAGATTTAAAATGATCGACTGTGTCTGATTCTCGGACATCGGTTGGTAAATCATTCCAGAGCTTAGGGGCTAAGTAGGAAAAGGATCTTCCACTTTTAGACACTTTTGATAGTCTAGGGATAATCAATAGGCCATAATTTTGCGACCATAGTGTGCGTGATGGATTGTATTCTGATAGTAATTCTCTAAGATATGAGGGTGCTAAGCCATTTAAAGCTTTGTAGGTGATTAGTGATATTTTAAATTATATGCAATATTTAACTGGTAGCCAGTGTAAAGATGGCAGAATTGGGCTTATGTGGTCATACTTCTTAGATCGAGTAAGTACCCTTGCAGAAGCGTTTTGAACTAGCTGAAGCTTGTTGACCTGATTTGAATGGCATCCCCCGAGTAGCGAGTTACAATAGTCTATTCTAGAGGTCATAAAAGCATGAATAAGCTTCTCTGCATCAGATGTAGACAGTATATGGCGTATTTTTGAGATATTTCTAAGATGGAAGAATGCTGTGCGGCAGACGTTGGCGATATGACTATCAAAGGATAAGTTGCTGTCGAACATCACACCTAAGTTCCTAACCGTGGAAGATGGCACCACAGTACAGCCATCTATGTGCAATTTGTAATCTGACATATTATGTTTGTAGCGATTTGGTTCAATAATAAGTATCTCTGTCTTATTAGAGTTGAGCTTAAGAAAGTTATGTGCCATTCAGTCACTAAAATCGCTAATGCAGTCTTTTAGCTTAGAAAACGTGTGTGTTTGCTGGGATGCGAGGAGATGTAAAGCTGGGTATCATCCGCATAGCAGTGAAAACTTATGTTATGTTTCCTGATAATGTCTCCTAGGGGTAACATGTATAACGAGAACAGGATAGGACCTAAAACTGATCCCTGCGGTACACCGTATTTAACCAGGGAGTGATATGACTCTTCCTCATTTACATAAACAAAGTGATAGCGATTGGTTAGATATGACCTAAACCAGGCTAGCGCCTGACCACTGATACCAACATAGTTTTCTAGTCTATTGAGTAAGATTGTGTGATCTATTGTGTCAAAGGCTGCACTAAGGATTAGTAATATAAGAATTGAGATTTCACCACGATCGGATGTTAATAGGAGGTCATTTGTAACTCTAAGCAACGCTGTTTCTGTGCTATGGTGGGGCCTGAATCCTGATTGGAACTTTTCATATGTACTATTATTTGTCAAGAATGTGCATAACTGGCTTGCCACTACGTTTTCTAATATTTTCGAAAGAAAAGGGAGATTTGAGATTGGTTTAAAGTTATTAAGCTCTCCTTGATCAAGCTGTGGTTTTTTAATCAGCGGTTTAATAACTGCTAGTTTGAAAGCTGTTGGAACGTATCCTATTTCTAGCGATGAGTTAAAGATATTAAGAACCGGGGTTGACACTACAGGGAATACCTCTTTAAGTAGTTTTGTGGGAACGGGGTCTAATATACAGGACGATGATTTGGATGATGTGACTAGTTTAGAGAGCTCATCTATTGTCAATCAATCAATCAATTTGGCTCCTGCGATGGGTAGGGAGATGTCCCATCCCTGTGCGTTGAGCCGACCAGATGGACCAGTTGTTGCCAGTGCTGACGATCTTGTGCCAGCTGCTCTGCATCCTCTATAGCAACTCCATGTTGTTGTAGGTCGCCTGCAAGGACGTCAAGCCATCGGGTGCAAGGTTTACCTCATGGTCGTCTCCAGCCTGTGGCCCTTGGATCAAACTGGAGAATAGCTCTCGTAGGATGGTCAGAAGGGAGGCGGAGGACATGGCCGAGCCAGCGGGTACGACGTTGTGCCGCCAGGGAGGATGCTCTGGGCTGGCACGTGCGGGCTCTAAGAATTTGATTGGAAACTCGCTGGGGCCACCTGATGTTCTCGATGGTTCTGATAGCCCTGCTATCAAAGCCATCTATTCTTGCAGCTAGTGTCTTATTTAAGGGGCAGGTCTCAGAGCCATAAAGCAGGATGGAGAGTACGGCTGAGTTGTAATTTCGAAGCTTCGTCTTACGTGAGATAGTCTGGTGCCGCCAGAGTGGTTTCCAGAGAGACTGTAGAGCTGAAGCAGCTAGGGCTCTTCTGCGGGTTATCTCTGGTTTAAGGTCCCCGTTTCTGTCACTATAGATCTCAGATAGGCAAAGTTCTTTACATGCTCCACGATGTCATTGACAAGCTTCAGGGAAGGTGGATGTAGTCTGTCTCCGACATACATGAACTTGGTTTTCGTCCAGCTCACCTGGAGGCCGAGCTTCTCCGCCTCTTCTCTGTATATGCCCAGAGCATCTCTCAGCTGGCTGTAGGACGTGCTGAGCAGGATGGTGTCGTCAGCGTACTCCAGGTCAGTCAGGTGGTAATTGCCGAAGGACACTCCGGGAACCCGCTCACAGACCCTAGACATCAGATGGTCAATGATGCAGTTGAAGAGGTCAGGTGCGGCCACGCAGCCCTGGCGAACGCCACTGGAGATGGGAAACCAGTCTGAGTCTCTGCCGTTGATGCGAACACAGCTCTGGGCGTTGCTATAAAGCAACTATCTATTATCTTGTAGTAGTTTTAAATGAATCAAGATGTTCGTATGGTAGTCTAGTGTTAAGTGAACTAATGGGTAGAGTGGTGGCTGCCTGGGTAGCTACGATGTTTTCCCTAATAGCCGAAATTTTGTTAGAAAAGAAGTTCATGAAGTCGTTACTATTGTGTTGAAGTTTACTATTGGTTTCTGTTTGTTCTTTGTTTCTAGTCAGTTTCGCAACTGTGCTAAAGTGGAAACGAGGGTTATTATGATTCTCATTTATAAGCTTGCTAAGATATGTAGATCTGGCGGTTTTAATAGCCTGTCTGTAGTGTTTAACACTCTCTTTCCATGCTGCACGCCATACTTCTTACTTTGTGCTTCTATAATTTCTTTCCATTTTTCTAGCTGCCTTTTTAAGGGCTGCGGTGTGATGGTCATACCATGGAGCTGGTGGTTTTTCTTTGAATCTCTTTTTTCGAATGGGAGCAACGGCATCCAATGTGTTAGAACAGACATTGTTTAGGTTTTCTATTACAATATCTAGATCGTCACAGTTATCTGCTACATGTTTCATTTGGGACAGGTCTGGAAGAGTGCTAATAAAGCTATCTTTAGTGGTGGAAATTATTGTTCTGGCTAGTCGGTAGCATGTTGTGGATTGAGTGATCCTATCTAGAAGTACAGTGTATGACACAAGGTAATGGTCAGAAACTGCATCACTCTGAGGTGATATTTCGACGTCATTAATATTGAGTCCGAGTGACAGAATTAAGTCTAATGTGTGCTTACGAGTATGCGTTGGCCCTGTCACGTTTTGTCTAATATTGAGAGAATTTAGAACATCCATAAACGCACGTCCTAATGCATATTTTGGGTTATCCACATGGATATTAAAATCACCAACAATAAGAGCTTTATCTACAGTGACTACAAGCTCAGACAGGAAATCTGCTATTTCTTTAAGGAAATCTGCATGGTGGCCCGGTGGTCTATAGATTGTCACTAAGGCAAAAGAAAGCTGTTTGTGGTTACGATCAGTTATTTCCATATTTAACAACATTAGTTTAAATGATTTAAATTTAAGCTCAGATTTTTGGTTTACTTTAAAAATTGTGTTGTATATTGTAGCTACACCACCCCCTCTCCCCTTTAATCGAGGTTCATGTTTATAATAATATTCTTGTGATATATATATAGCAGAGTTCTGCAACATGCGTGCATCGTGTACGCTACCTGGCCAAACAATATTTATTTTGGTAAATCTTAAAGTATGAAGTCAAGGCACTTTTATTTGTTTGTCACTTACTACAATACAGGGTGATTCAAAGCATATTGTCAGTGATAAACAGGAGAATAATGATAAATTATACCAACAGTATTGATTTAATTTGTAGTTCATTAAATTACGTCATTTCGGATAGAAAGTTGTGCATTAATCACCCGTGTTTGAATTCTGGGGAGTCCCGGATCTCCTATAAGCAATAAAGCATAAAAGTATAAATTAGGGGGGTCCCTCTTTATTAAAATTAAAATACTACAGAGAAAATGATTTGATCTATGACAAAAAAAGCAATGTAATCACTTTAATCACTAGTATATAGTAAAATTATGTTATTTACAGTAAGCATAAAGGTCCACCCTTCACCCCTATACTCTGTAAAATTTCTGGCCTTGCCAGTGTTTCACACTAATTTGAGGGGTAAAAAATGTTTAGGGTTTGAGTTAAGGGTAATTTGGGGTTTCTTTGATTAAAACCAGGATCACATCTTACTTTGTAAAACCACAGCGACCCTATAATGAGGGAGGGGGGTAAGCTAGGGGACCCCCATAAGCTTTGACATAATTTGGTAATTTGACATAACACTGGTAATCACTAGGTGAAATGCAGCTAACAATAAATTTTTACAACATTTTAAGCTTCACACCAGCCCCGATGATCAACAACTGCCTGTAGTAAGATTGAGTGCCAGCCTTTCCTATTGTAGTAGTCTGAGGGGTTGTCTCTGGGGGATTAAACCGGAATATGGGTCCCATTTATCACCCCAGCGCACAGCGCACTAAGGGAAACCACATCTCCCTTCATACCCGCGCGTCACCTCCTTCAGTCTATCTCTGGTGGGTAAACTTATGTGCTGACGGGTAAGAGATTTTAGCACGGATGCCACCTCATGGACACTTTGCCAAACTATGGCTTTGCTGACACCGAAAAGGTGGGCAATTGTTCGGAGGCAGTCACCTGTGGCAAACCAATACATAGCCAGAGACACTCTTTTCTCAACGGGAATCGCTTTTAATAGACCGTTATGGTTTTCATGGCGAACATCATGTTTTGTAATTTAAAACATAACACAACTACTAGCAAACACATTAGGAGCAGATCTAAGCATTAATTAACACAGTTTATGTCCTAGTTGTTTTTAAACAATTGTGTTATTTATTGTTTACTTGCAGTTGTTTTCAAAGGTTTTACAGTTTTTTCCATGGTTTACCATGGTACCGCGCATACGTGCTTCCTTGATATGTTGACATCATCTTGAGTTTATAAAGTTTGGGTGTCAGTGACATAAAACTTAATGTGGCTGACAATAGCTGTAGCCATTTGTGATTGACAGCTATTCATCCAGCGTGTCTCCCCGCACGGGATCCGATCACACATCCAGACACAAAAGCCACTTTGATGTTGACAAATGTAAACGCGCCGTGTCCTGATATACTGATGATCCGATCTCCGTGAACGGATCACCGAGATTGCATGTTAATGCCAAGTGTAAACGCAGCCTGAGAGTGGAGGAGCTGACTGCTGCCAGGACAGCAGAGATACAGGTTTGTCATAATGGTCACATCTAGAAAACAGCACACACCCAAATAGACATAAAATAAATAATGACTGCTGTTACACTTTCAGGCACAGTTACAGCAGCTATCCCTGGAGGAGAAGGATGAGGTACTTCAGAGGGTGGTCACTCGTCTTCCAGTTGTTTTTCTAGATGTAATGGAATAGAGACCGGCCACACCAGGACCAGCCACACCAAACAGAGGTCATCCAGCATGGTGCACCTCTCTAAACTGCAGAATAATGCCTACTGATCTGGAGAACAAATGCTGCAGACAGAATCCAGCAGATTATCTCAGCAGGAGCACCCACATGGAACTGTACTGTCTGGATGAAGGCATCCTCCGCTTAGCTTGCCAGACATGGAACGACATCTTTGCACTCTATAACAGCCACATTCCCTGACCCATTTGGGAACTATGTTGGCTTCAAAGAAGCAGTGTTTAGAGTAAATTAAAATGTACAGTTTACCACATCTGAAAATAAAAACGTTCCTAAGCCATTCTGAAAAAATATTTATTGAAAAGTAACATGTATGTAATTAAGTCAACTCTGTAATATTTTAGTCTGCAGTTGAGGGATGTAACTGTAGTCTTTTTGCTCCTTCACTGTGTAGACATGGAAACGCTGTGACTTCTTGCTACAGACTCGTTTTTGTCTACAAAACAACATACGACATAAGTTGACAAAATAAGAAAAGATAGGCACATTTTTCAGGACATACAAATATCAATCATTTACAACAGTGACTTATGAAACATTGCCTTTCCGGTTTACATGCACTGCTCGGTGGTTATGATGGTTGTAGTCTTAGGCTGCTAGAAAAGTCCTAGCCTCATAAACAGGTGGCGAAAAGGAAAACCGTTTGCCTGCATACATAAGAATATGATTCTGGAAGGATTCCAACTCAGAAGTTGACCTACACCACAAAGAGATTATCAGATTCCCCGAAGATCAGCTATCTTCAGAAAATATCAAGTGCAAGAGCTATGCCTGTATGTACAAAGAATAAAACATTGCAATTATCTGTGGTTTTAGTTCATTTGGAAAGTTAATTGTTGTTGAAGATGTAAAACATTTTATTCACAGAATCAGCCTTGGCTTGTACTAACAACACATTTAGCAACTATAAGAACTTTAGCACCCTTACCGAAAGGTAAGAAACTTCTCCACATCTTTCAGCCACCTCCTGTTTAGCACAATTTGTGAGGAAGCCTCATGTGAAGCAGAGCCAGGTGGTATGACTTCTTTGTATGCGGTTTCCTCATCCAGAGGTGCATGGAGGCATCTGCGAAGGGACCATTCGTGCTCTCCACAAACATGGTGCAATACACCTCGCCAGATACACTGAGTAAAGTAAATTATAGTCAAAATGCATGTCAAGTTAAAATACAACATTATATGCAGGCCATAGCATACACATCTGAGAACGCCAATATTATAGGAGTCAAATTTGAAATGATCAATTTTCATCTGATACTGCATGTATTTTTATGTGTCATATTAACCATGAACTCCTCCCGGTTGCCTGCTTTCTGACAAGAAAACCAAAAGTGGTTGACAACATCCTTCAGCCAAACAAGTAATTGTGACTGACCAGATGTCGTCCCATCCTGTGGAGCAAAGTCAAATAGTGTTTTTAGGAAAAACTGTTAAACAGTAAAGTAGTACTCAATAAAATAAACCAAATTAACTGTGTTTTTGTCTTACCGCATGTAGTCTCTTGGTCAGATTCTTAGCTGCATGCCAGATGTCCAGGGAATGGACTACACCCTGGTCCATGTATCTCCCTTTCTCTGGATCTAATGAGCAACAACCAAACACACATGAAAAAAAATTCTCCCTCAAATATCAAAACAAAATCATGAATTTATTCTTACGCATTAGAGAAGCAATCTGCACGTGGACATTGGTTACTATTTCTTTGATGTTTAGCTCCCCCATGAGTCTATCAAAGGTCTTTATGAATGCATACTTCTCCATGGCCACACTCTTACGGTCAGTCTGCCTCTTGTCCACAGTGACAATGCTGATGATGTCTATTGTGTCCTGCTCCATAGTAGTGTCACAAGGTGACGATCTTTTCAGGGGCGGAACCAAAGTTAGGGAAGTTTGGTTCCGCCCGGAAGGTTTCCACCTGGACCGGAAAAGAGGAACACCGGACTTCCGGTAGCGCTGCGGGAGGAGAAATCAACAAATTAAGCGCAGCTGGGTGTAGTTAAGGAAAACGGCTGGCGATTGGAGGACACGCTAAACAGGGCATTATTTCAGACCAGTTTAAATCACAGTTGTGGTGTATTGGTGTGCAGTGTTGAAGTGCTGCGTTGTCTCCGTCTGGTACGCTGGTTGTGGGCTGTTTATCTCTCTCTCAGGCTGAAGCTTATATGGCTGTGTGGACTTTGTAAACCTTAATGGTCGAAGAAGGAACGGAAACGTTAGAAACTGAAACACAACAAAGGAGAGGAAACGGAGTAAGCTTGAGTACATACATACATGAAAGTGATTGAGATATAGAAGATTGCTGTGTAACCCTGTTGGGGGAAGAGACGCCCGTTTGAGTGGCTGGAGTCGACTGTTGTGTGAACCAAAACAGAGGATAGTTGGAAGAAAGGCTTACAGCATCCGTGAGTATAAATATTGAGTTGAGGACGCATTATTTACTAACCTGTCTTCATAGCGGACACCTCCCAAGGAAAGAGGCCGGCCCTACCCCTAAGATAGCGTGGTGGGTGAGCTGAAGGAACATTGGCGGAAACTAATCACAGCGACGAAACTACTGACAAGGCCGTATTATCCATCGCCGAACAGACCCTGGCGGAGTGGATGGAGACGGGCGTCCTATGTGTACACTAGAGTGTGGTGGGTGAGTCTTTGTGCTGTGGAAACTTTCACTTTGATGTGGTGCTGTGTATTGCTGTGTGTCTTGTCAGACAAACCCCCGCCTTCATACACCTCGTCGCAGGAGGACGAAGATACTGTCGGTTTTAGTGAAACCAGTCCTATATATGCTGTGAACACGTTTCAGGCCTAGGGTGACGGTGCGGTGCCCCGGAACGATTTCCCCGTCTGGACATTTGGGTGGATCAAAGAGGGGCGGTGAAGAGCTGGAGGAATTGCGGATGTGTGAGTACGACCAGGGGTCACTGTCGTTGATGCTTTCATCTGTGTAATACTTACTGTTGCAGAGAGAGAGGTGTAGCAAATCCTGCCTGTCCCGAGGTCTCTACAAAGGGGCGCCCCTGTCCGGTGTTCGATCGCCCAACGGGTAGCGAGGAGAGGGCAGCGCTCGGCCCGGTGAGACAGTGCGACGTTTCCACCCCTCTGCAACCACCGAGCTCGTTGAGAGGGTTTGCCCCCGACGCTACATTGGAACCGCTTGCTCCATCCGACATATCGAGCCAGACCAGTTGTCGTAAGTCCGCCACCCTATTAAACCCGAGTTGAGTTATCTAAGCCATCTGATTGACAGGAACAGAGAACGTGCTGTATAGAATTGGAACGTGTGAAGCACCACGAGAGGAACAACCGTGTTCACCCCGTACTTACTGTACGTTGCATCCAGTGGAGAGGTGAGAATATACCAGTCCAAAGTAATTGTGTTTTGTGTCCCCGCCATTACCTATAGAGAGGAAGAGAGAGAGAGAGTGAGTGACACCAAGGGAAGCTGTGTACAGCCCGTACGTACCGTACGTTGAATCCAGCGGAGAGCTAAGAACAGACGAAGTTCAATCAACTGTGTCTTGTGTCCCAGCTACTGCCTGCAGAGAGAGAGAGAGCGAGAGGAGCGACACGAGGAGAAGCCGTGCGCAGCCCGTACTTACGTACCGTATGTTGAATCCAGCGGAAAGGTGAGAACAGACTAAGTCCAAATAACTGTGTCTCCGTGTTTCCAGCTGCTGCCTGTGGAGAAAGAGAGAGCGAGAGTGAGCGACACGAGGGGAAGCCGTGCGCAGCTGTACTTACGTACCGTACGTTGAATCCAGCGGAGAGTTGAGAACAGACCAAGTCCAAATAACTGTGTCTCCGTGTTCCAGCTGCTGTCTGTGGAGAAAGAGCCAGAGAGAGAAGAAGGAAGGAACCCTATACTTACCCGACTCCGTTCCAAGGGAAGGTGAGGGAAGGTCCCTCGCAGTTGGTAGTGACCGACTCCCTGTGTTTGCAGCCACCTGTAGGAAAAGGAGAGGAAAGAGATACATGTGAGATAGAGAAAAGCTGTTGAACACCACCCCCCCCCCCCCAGAACACGCACGGAGGAAGAAATCTACGAGGAGAAAGGTACGCTAAAGGGACACCTCAGGTCCAACAATCATCTTGTTATTTCTGCCTCCAGGAGGAAGAGGAGGGCGCCACGAATAGTCAAGACCAGACAGGAGCCCGAGTCTCACACCCCCTGGTCTGCAGTGCTCTGGACCCCTGTTGCCCCGCTTCCCTGTCTTTCCCGATACTCTTTCGGGCCACGGCCTATCTGGAGGGCAGAGCCGAGAGTATTAGTTTTAATTGCCCCTTTCCCATTTCCCAAATTCATTTTAAATATTTAAATAAATAAAGTTCTTATTTTATACTTACCTGCACTCGTTGTTGTCTGGTCATTGGGTTGGCTTTGGGGACCTCCTCGAGGTGGAAGTTGAAAAGGGGCGTGGCTTAGCCTATTAGTAGCCAGCCCCGGGGTGTGACAGTAGTATATGTGCAGTACTGGGCAGTGTGACATTTAATGAAAAAAAACAGTAAATCAAATAAATTCAACAGTACTGACAAGTCACAAAACTTTGTGTCCATTACCAGTCATTTACCGGTAAGCGCTATGTGTGAACGAAAAATATAGGATAACCGGTATTTAGAACGGACGACGTCAGACCGCGCTGACAGATCGGGCCAATCAGAACATTTTTATACAGGTGACGCATTTACCCCTGCACTGTTTACGTTCATGGAAAGAACAAGCAGGATTTGGTCTTATTTTTTTATTTTTTTTTAGGATTTGGTCATTTTGTAGCTCATATCTCACTTTGGCAAATGCCATACATGCCCAGCTCATATTTTCTATTATCAAGGCAATAACTAAGAACTAACAAAAAAATGCAAGAACTTAGGTATGTGCAAACACATGAAACTTGTGTCACATGTAATTGGCATTTTATGGAATTTAACTACACTCTATGAAAGGATGTGTTAATCCTATTTAATACATTATGTGTCATTTCGTGTTGATTTTGAGTTAAAATAAAGAAAAGGGACAAGATGTGTTAAAACAACACAAAGTGTGTTGTCACAAAAATAACACAGAGCTGTGTTAAGTTAAGGACAACACATTAGATGTGTTATTTTAACACATTCGTTTTAAAAGTGTATGGCAATTACAGGGAGAAAAGTTAAGATCTGTATAACAAAATGGTTTAGTTTAACAGCTACTGCTCAGTGTTATTTAACAGCGTCAGTAGTGCAGATGGTAGAGCGAGTTGTCTAAAGATTGGAAGGTTGGGTGTTCGAATCCCAGCAGTGGTGCATGGGATTGCATTTTTTTGTGATCGGAAGGTTGGAGGTTTGAATCCTGGCTCCTGCAGGTGCAGACTGTCATTCGTTGGACCTTTATTTATGTTTAATTTATTAGCAGCTACAGATTTTAATAATTTTAACAATATATAGGTTAACATTTATGTGCATATATGTAAATATATGTACATATATTTACATATAATATAGGAAAACGACCAATTTTATATATGTCACATATATGTAAAACTTATATCAAAACCTATATTGAAACATATATGTTTTTTCCATGTGGGCCACACACATGCTGCTTAAAAGTCGAGCACACCTGAAGGTTTCATCCACATTTCTTCAAAGTTGTTTAAAACAGCTTACCATCTATTTGCCAAATTGCCGACATCCTCAGCACACCTTCTGTGAAGCCTAATGTGCAAACGCAGGGTTTTTTTTTGGAAGTCATCCCTGTTTAAATAGAATTTTGGTATTACAAACTTACACATTGTGCTATAGCCAAACCACACATATTAACAAAATTGAACAGAATGTCATCAACAGTCAAATAAACTCACCCACCTCCCTAATCTTCTCAGGACAAATGGTAGAAAGGCAGACCTGCCAACCTGTACGCATTTTGCGTAGCAGGTACTCATTTTGACCTCAAAGTACAGTGGTACGATTTGTCACTCTAAACTATGCAAAAACCTGATGACGCCCTTTGCCGCATGAAGTAATCAAAAGAAGCAACAGAAAAAAGAAAAATATGTCCAATCATAGCACTGGGCTCATCCACCACATAGAAACTGGCGATGATTGACAAGTCGTATGGCCAATCAGTAACAAGAGTCTGCCATCGATGGAATCACAAAATCCAGCGTGATCTCTTTCCTCCACCCGCAGTTTCTGACCATCTTTTTCAACAGAGAGTCAAGATGTCTGACCCGCTAAGGTAAACTGGTCAGGGTGGATGTGCAAATAATGAAATAATGCATTAGCTTAATCCTTTGAAGTCGACGGTCGCGCGGGCTCCGTTTCATAACGTGCACTTGACCGCAAGATGCGCTAACATTACAGTACTTCTGATTTGTAAATGAGCATCATTTATAATTGAGCACTTACGAAAAAGTACAATGATTTTACCATGGGGAGAGCATCCAGTTTTAGTCAAATAAAAACGGAAAGTTCACTCTCAGTGAAGGGAATCCACCTGACATCCGAGTGAAGCGGATTAAATGCGTTCTGAAATAACGCGCTCTTGATAATTGTCAATAAAATAAAATGTCATATACAAACCACATCAAATAAAGTTTTATAAATGGAGAATATCTCGTGTCTCGAGCGCCCACGTGATAGGTGCCTATGCCGTACTGTACTGCACTATAAACAAAGCTACAATAAATTAAAGACAGACATACAGTTAACAGCACTACTGTCACAGTTATGGTTGAATTTAAAGCAGTGTTAACTCTAAAATACTGTCTTAAAGGGATAGTTAACTTAAAACATGTAATTCAGTCATAGTTTACATAACAGAACAGACCATCCAAACATTTATGAGTTTCTTTATTGTGTGATACACAAGTTATTTTAAAGAGTGTTGATAACCACAGTGTCTGGTCCCCACTCCATTGTATTTTTTGCTAGTCAGGGAAAAAAAAACAATAATTCCTTACATTTATATAGCGCTTTTCTCAGTACTCAAAGTGCTTTACATATGAACGGGGGAATCTCCTCAACCACCACCAATGTGCAGCATCCACCTGGATGATGCGACGGCAGCCATATTGCGCCAGAACGCTCACCACACACCAGCTTATTAGTGGTGTTTTTCTCTTTTTTTTGTGTGTGTGTTTCACTCACGAAAGAAATCATGAAGGTTAGACACAATATGAGGTTGAGTAAATGATAACAGAATGTCATTTGTGGGTTAACCATCTCCCACTATTTAACAGTAATATCACTTTTAACAGTGTTTGTCCAGACATGCTAAACTTTGGAGAATATAGTATTTAACATTAATAATGTTATTAATCACCATGTATGGCAAATTTAGTAAAACATGATTTTATTATAATTATTTTTAAAGCAGATTATGGCAGGATGGGGAAAAAGTGAGTGCAATGTGCATCATGTTACCTTGAAAGTTACCAAGAGGTGTGTGTGCGTGCATGTGCGCGTGCATGTGCGCATGCATATGTTAAATTATATGGTAAAAACCCGTGTTCTGTCCTTTCGGCCAATGCTACTGTACTCAAAAAAAAATTCCAATGTTGGCAGGTCTGGAAAGGGTTAAGCATATAAATCACTCTATTTACCATACATGGAAGTGTTGGAAAGGATTAGGTAAAATTATGAAAATAAAACCAATTGATACGGTTTGTTTGAGGGAAATTGATCAGGTCCCAGATTTCACTCCAAATCGTATAAATGTTACTTTCAGGATATGGGAAACCAAAGGCCTTACAAGATTTCATAAAATGATTAAAGGATCATGTTGTAGATACATTTGAAAATTTGTCGAAGGACTATAATCTCCCAAGTAATAATTTTTTTATAATAACAAGTTATATAATAACAAATATACAGTCCTTCCAAGACCCTAAACCTATCGGGGAGTATATTTTGAAAGTCTATGAAAAGTTGAGTTTTAAAAATGTAATTGGTCAAATTTATAATATCTTAAATAATAACAATGATAACCAGTTTAATAAAATGTTAAATTCTTGGGAGAAAGATATTGGAATAACTGTGACTGAAGAGGAGTGTAGTCAGGCATGTTAAAATGTTTTTAGTTATGTTAAGTCTCCCTATTGCTAGGAATATGCATGGAAACTATTGGTTAGATTGTTTATAACACACTTGAAAATTAGTATATATGCAAAAAAAAAAATTTGCTGGAGAGAGTATGTGTCACGGAGTGACTTAGGGCGGAACCAAAAGTGGAAAGGAGAGGTTCCGCCGGGACTGTATTTTTCTAGCACCCGTTTACTTCCTGGTTCTCCACGGCAACGAAATTAAGGCTTAAGTCATCACAGGTGCACTAATGAGGGAGCGATCACTGACTGGGCGGTCCCTATGATTGATAGGGAGATAAAAGGTGAGCTGAAGAAGCAGAGAAGGGTGGCGATTTCGGGTGAGTCAACTTCTGCCTTAGGCAGCACAACAACCACCAGCCGCTGAAGAGACTACAGGCCCCGCTGATCCGGGAACCTCTAGGAAGCGGGCGGAAAGAGTGCGGGGCTGGTCTGGGAGAAAGGACGGCGTGGTTGGTCGTAAGAAGTTGAAGTGTTCGTTTGCACCGAAAAGATCGCTGGAAGTGTCTGTGGGCTGAGTCGTTGTGAGAGGAGATAACGGTGGATAAGTGTTGGAGACCTGTAAGAAAGAGAACATCGTTAGAGACAACAAACGGGTGAGCATTGGAAACATTGAAGCTGTTTCGAACATTGGATTACCGCTGTGTGTGGACAACAGTCCGGGCGAATCGCACCTACCGTGTTGATAACACTGGAGTACTCCTAGAGAGGGAAGAACCGACGATTACAGATCAACAGAGCCGTGAGTAACCTCAGATACGTGTACATGACGACTGTACAACATTAAAGGACTGTGTGTTTTGCCTTCTTAGCGGCCCCACCGAATGTGAAGCGGGTGGGCGAGCCGGGTGTCGAGTTTGTTGATCAGAGACAAGAGTCGTGAGTAACCTCAGATACGTGTATATGACGACTGTACAACATTAAAGGAGTGCGTGTTTCGCCTTCTTAGCGGCCCCACTAAGTGTGAATCGGGTGGGTGAGCCAGGAGTCGAGTGTGTGAACAGAGACAACGGAGCCGTGAGTAATCTCAGATATGTGTATATGACGACTGCACAACATTAACTCTTTCACCGCCAGCGTTTTTTAAAAAAGTTGCCAGCCAGCGCCAGCGTTTTTCATGATTTTCACCAAAGTTTAATGCCTTCCAGAAAATGTTCTTCTTTAAATATATAAACATACAATATACCAAATGAAAAAACAGACCCTCTGCTTTCAAAAAAAAAAAAAAACGTTTCATCCTACCTTTAGTGGTTCTTTTGCAATCAGCTTTTGAATATGGGTAGGTTTTTGCAAATAGATAATTCCATTTTTGTGACAGACTTTTCATAGAGATCCCATTCAGAGCGATCTTTAAACAGACACGGACATGCAGCAGCTTGCCATAGGGCAATACTTCCGGGTTTAAAAAGTTGCGCCACCTGGTGGATAATAGCGGTATTGCGGAAAGACGGAAAATCTCGTCATTGGGGGGAAGCATTTTCTCTTAATTGACGAGATATCTCGTCAATGCAGGGTAAAGAGTTAAAGGAGTGTGTGTTTTGCCCTCTTAGCGGCCCCACTGAGTGTGAAGCTGGTGGGCGAACCGGGATCCAAGTGTGTTTACAGGCAGTGGCCAGCGAAGCCTCCAAGCCAGTTGGGACCTCGTCAGCATAACCCCAGATAGCAATGAGTCGGCGGACCACCGGCGGTGCTCTGGAGGCAGTAGAAGCGTCATGAAGGCGTAATTGCAAACACGTCTGACGGCGGACCGCCGGCGGCAGCCGCTTTTTATGGCCGCGGGCCAACCGCCGTTCGGCCGCCTTTATATTGAAGGTGGCTCTTTCGCGGCCCGTCGGAGGCAAACGCTTTTTTCGAGCGATTTTCCCCCGCTTATTGTATATATATATATAATATTTACATAGGCTATTTCTAGCATGCAGTTTATCAAGAATAATGATTGAACAAACCAGACAAATTCCCATTTGGAGTTTTTATTCCACATTTCAAAGTACATTAACAGTCATTGAAACAAGATATGTAAGAGCACTGAAATAAACAACTGAAAAATATAAACGTAATAAAGCCATGCAGGTTTCCAAATAAATTCTAGTAAAAAAAAAAACATTACAAGCAAATTAGAACATTTACAATAATTGTTAATAATTTAGAGGTCGCTCTAGGATGAAAAGAATTAGGCTACCAGTGAACATTATATCAAGTAATGAGGATATTTGGTACCAAAGAACGTGCAGCATACCAAATAAATCGTCATTTCTAACAATAAATTATTACCACTTATCCTAGAGTAAAGCTCTGGACTAGAATAGACTATTATAATGGCACTGCTGACCTGGAACACCATATTTTCACTTTGCTGCAATAAGATCTGTCTATTGTGAATGAAAAATGAACAAATACTTTACTGATCCTCAAGGGGAAATTCAAGGTTCCAGTAGCTTATAACACCACACACCAACATAAACAGAATGATTAAAAAAAACATATCCACATGACTAAAAAAAACAGTAAAAGACACTAAAGATATTAAAACAAAGATCCACATGAATGTAATGTATAAGCAGCGCTTATAATCAGTACTTTATCTCGTGGACCTGTATAAAGGACAAACAACCTCGCCATTCCGTATCTATCCGAGGAGCTGCCCTTAAGGCAGGGTCACAGGGAATTTGAAAAAAAAAAAAAAAAGAATAGTACTTTTCAAAGTGAGGTGTGGATTGGTTGAGTGTAGTGTGACACTTCAGGATTCTTTAGGGTTCTTGATGTTACTGACTGCAGGATAAAGAAAGGTTTCCAGTTATCAGCGATGCTGGGGTGTCAGTAGTCAGCCTCGGTTTAAGGGGTCATCTGTGGGTCCCTCTCAGCTGTGTGCTGCCTTTTTCCGCCTTCACGGTCAGATGCTCCTCTTAAATATAAAAATCTAACTTACTTTGAACAATGGTCTTCAGAAACAGGTCTCTAAAACATGCTTGATTCCCTACACCAGTCCAGGTTGTATTAATGGAAAGGTGATTAGAGAAGATACTCTAAAGCTGAAAATAAAAAAAAAAGTGTTACAAAATAAATTTCTCCGAATTTTCTCATACATAAATGAGAGACAGGCTGTGGATTCAGACTGTATATGCAATATACAAACTTAATTTTACTTTTTAGATTACCCTACGGCAAAATTAGCACACTTACAAATTGTTCCTGGAGCTTTTTATCCTGCCTCAAAGTGTTGTCAAGCCACGCCAAAAGTGAGCCGCTGTCATCCGAAGCTACAAAATGAAAGGCATATGTTAATATTGGACCTACATCACAGACAAAAAAAGTAAAATTTAAGAAAGACTGCATGTTCTCACCTGCTCGTTCACTACGTTCCCTCAGGGCTTGGTTCTTCTCCCTCACACTGCAAAAAATTATTGTCTTACCTAGGGTTTTTTGTCTTGTTTTCTAATATTAATATTTAAAAATTATCACATTGAGATACATTGACTTGGTAAGCAAGTGGCTTAAGATATTAAGTCTTGTTTATTGAAATAAATGATAAACTTAAAAACAAGTCAACTTAAAACAAGTCAAAATATCTGCCAATGCAGTAAGAAAAATTAACTTAAATTAAGTTGATCAAGTTGAAACTGGAATTAAGTTTATTTTTCTTACTGCACAGGCAAATATTTTGACTTGTTTTAAGTAAACAAAAACCTCTTGATTTTCATCATTTATTTCAATAAACAAAACTTAATATCTTAAGCCACTTGCTAACCAAGTCAGTGTATCTCAATCTAAGAATTTTCAGATATTAATATTAGAAAACAAGACAAAAGAAAACTAAGAAAGACATTCATTTTTTTGCAGTGCAGGGCTTGGTTTTCATTCTGGAGTCTCATTTTTATAATCTACATTATTAAAAAAAAACAATAACTAAAGGCACTATTTTCAATACTGTTAAAACACTACACACTAAGACACAGGCCTAGAATATACCTTGATAGCTGAAAACTTCATGCTGTACACAAGATGCTGTGCTCTGGGCAAGTTATCTGCAAGAAAATATGAACAAAACCACATTGTTAATGCCACTTCAGCTACTGGATTAGCAGCAGAGAGCACACTTAGTGTAACAACTTTTAAATAAAAAATAAAAGAACTAGAACTTTGCTTAACCTCCGTGTGTACTGTAACAAAGGCAAAACAGCATGTCTTCGCTAACACTTGCTAGCCACTTTAGCTAAGGGATTAGCAGCATACTTTTTCAGACAAACGAAGTAATTTAAACAACTTATATACATGAACATAATCTTGCGTTACACAAAAATGAAACATGTACTTACTTAAATGATCGTAATTGATGCCTTTTGTCTTAAATCTGTATCTTGATCCTCTCTTCAAACACTGAAAACGTGTAATGACGAGTGCTCTCTGGCAGGACACGGTATCTTCCGGTTTACAATTCTTCCGTCTTGTTGAGGTGCTGCCCCTCTCGACCGGTGGCGGTACTTTACTGTTTGTGCTTTAACACTTCAAAATTAATTTGTACAGATCGCAATCGCAAAATAATCCTTGTACATGTAAAAGGTTAAAAAAAATAAAAAATCGATGTTGGAAAATAATGAAAGACATAAAGGAAATTTCCAGTCAAGTGCATAAATCAAAGACATGTAAAAAAGTTGACCTAAGTGCATACAATAATTCGATATATTTTACATATATTACTGTATAATCGCTTCAGAGTTTCAAAGTAATTTAAATGTAATTTCCTAAACCTTCAAGAATCTGTTATAAACCCTACTGGCTTTAGATGCATGTGAAACATGCTGGAACTCAGGGTGTAAAAAAAGGAAACTAACTGAACACACATTTGTATAAACATAACTTCCATATCTTTGCTTTGGAGCAAAACAACTATTCTATTTGATATAATTAACATATAAAGGCTATTATGATTTTATAACCGCTTCAAATGTGAAAGGTAGTTAAAATGCTGTCAGTAACTCCAATGGCCAATGGTCGATTTGGAGAACATTTCAAAGCGGCTTGCCGCCAGCCTGCCACGGTCTATTAGACGGAGGCAACCGCCAGAGAAAATTAAGCAGTCGGAAAAACTCTCTCAAGAAAGAGAAGTGACGTATTCGGCGGCAAACGTTTCATCCCCGCCAGCGGGACGCACCTATAGCCGTCAGCTTAGGGCTGGCGGCAAAAAGAAGTCCTGCGGATATTTTTTGCTATCTGGGACCAACAAGACCTCTCTCACTCTGTCCAGAGCTGGTTTGTGTCCAAGGAAGAGAACAAACCATATTCATTCACTAGAGTGTGTGCTGTGTAGTGCAAGAGTGATCTTCTGACGTGAGTACACTAAGCTTGCAGTGTGGTGTCGTGTCCTTGATGTTTGTGCTCTCCTTAGGAAGAGACCAGTTTCTGTAGAGCCCACAGGGAGTCGCTACGTTGCCGTAGGCCCCTGCAAAAATTCAATTTCGTCGCTGGCTTCGCTCTGTGTGCACCAGTTATGATCCTGACAAGATCTTCGCCGGCCCTGCTATCCCCAGATCTCCTGGAACTAGGCTTCTCCCCCTCCAACGCCCCCTGGCCCGTAGTTCCCCCTGAGGGAGAGAGAAGTTTTTAGATTCCCTTCCCATTTCCCCTTTCTGATTTTAATTAAATTAAACTCAGATAAAATTATATTTTTATATTTCACTCATCTCTCTGTTTGTCTGGTCATTGGGGTGCTTTGGGGACCTCCTCGAGGTGGAACTTTGGTAAGAGCGTGACTCACGTGGTTCGTGGTCCGCTCAGGCCGTGACATATGGGAAATGTAATGTTGATTTGACTCATATCCTCTATACATGTTCAAAAATCCAGCTATATTGGGTTAATGTGTTGGAACTAATGAAGCTAATTTTTGGTAAAATTTTTAATTTTGGACAATTACATGCTTGGTATACAGCCAGAAGGTTTAAACAAAGAGCAGACCTGCCAACCTTTACGCATTTTGCGTAGCAGATACGCATTTAGACATCAAACTACGCTGTTACAATTTGTCACATCAAAATACGCAAAAGCCATTGATTGCTTTTGAATTAAACTTTTACGCTCTAGGCAACTCATCTATGAGTGTAACCGCATTGGGCAGCAACCTGTTGGGAAAAGAAGACTTCGACCAATCATATCGCTAGTTTTTAAACTCTTCAAATCTACAAGCGGAGAGCTGGGGAGCCTTCAAAACAAACCCCTCTGCCCATCTTCATACAGTGAGTGGTTTTACAAGGAAGGACGGTTCTAAACACTGTTTCAAAGGTACAGTATTGTTCAAAATAATAGCAGTACAATGTGACTAACCAGAATAAACAAGGTTTTTAGTATATTTTTTTATTGCTACGTGGCAAACAAGTTACCAGTAGGTTCAGTAGATTCTCAGAAAACAAATGAGACCCAGCATTCATGATATGCACTCTCTTAAGGCTGTGCAATTGGGCAATTAGTTGAATTAGTTGAAAGGGGTGTGTTCAAAAAAATAGCAGTGTGGCATTCAATCACTGAGAAATCAATTTTGTGAAGAAACAGGTGTGAATCAGGTGGCCCCTATTTAAGGATGAAGCCAACACTTGTTGAACATGCATTTGAAAGCTGAGGAAAATGGGTCGTTCAAGACATTATTCAGAAGAACAGCGTACTTTGATTAAAAAGTTGATTGGAGAGGGGAAAATCTATAAAGAGGTGCAAAAAATGATAGGCTGTTCAGCTAAAATGATCTCCAATGCCTTAAAATGGAGAGCAAAACCAGAGAGACGTGGAAGAAAACGGAAGACAACCATCAAAATGGATAGAAGAATAACAAGAATGGCAAAGGCTCAGCCAATGATCACCTCCAGGATGATCAAAGACAGTCTGGAGTTACCTGTAAGTACTGTGACAGTTAGAAGACGTCTGTGTGAAGCTAATCTATTTTCAAGAATCCCCGCAAAGTCCCTCTGTTAAAAAAAAGGCATGTGCAGAAGAGGTTACAATTTGCCAAAGAACACATCAACTGGCCTAAAGAGAAATGGAGGAACATTTTGTGGACTGATGAGAGTAAAATTGTTCTTTTTGGGTCCAAGGGCCACAGGCAGTTTGTGAGACGACCCCCAAACTCTGAATTCAAGCCACAGTACACAGTGAAGACAGTGAAGCATGGAGCATGATATGGGCATGTTTCTCCTACTATGGTGTTGGGCCTATTTATCGCATACCAGGGATCATGGATCAGTTTGCATATGTTAAAATACTTGAAGAGGTCATGTTGCCCTATGCTGAAGAGGACATGCCCTTGAAATGGTTGTTTCAACAAGACAATGACCCAAAACACACTAGTAAACAGGCAAAGTCTTGGTTCCAAACCAACAAAATTAATGTTATGGGGTGGCCAGCCCAATCTCCAGACCTTAATCCAATTGAGAACTTGTGGGGTGATATCAAAAATGCTGTTTCTGAAGCAAAACCAAGAAATGTGAATGAATTGTGGAATGTTGTTAAAGAATCATGGAGTGGAATAACAGCTGAGAGGTGCCACAAGTTGGTTGACTCCATGCCACACAGATGTCAAGCAGTTTTAAAAAACTATGGTCATACAACTAAATATTAGTTTAGTGATTCACAGGATTGCTAAATCCCAGAAAAAAAAATGTTTGTACAAAATAGTTTTGAGTTTGTACAGTCAAAGGTAGACACTGCTATTTTTTTGAAAACACCCCTTTCAACTAATTGCCCAATTGCACAGCCTTAAGAGCGTGCATATCATGAATGCTGGGTCTTGTTTGTTTTCTGAGAATCTACTGAACCTACTGGTAACTTGTTTGCCACGTAGCAATAAAAAATATACTAAAAACCTTGATTATTCTGGTTAGTCACATTGTACTGCTATTATTTTGAACAAGACTGTAAATGGGCAGGGTATGGGAATTGTGAATTGCATCCATTTTAATAAGCTTGCCAACCAGGGGCGTCGCTCCAGTGTAAATCTGTTGTGCCTCAAGTTTAAGTTTTTACTTTATTTGCCAGTATATTCATTTACATTGCTAATCGCGGCAAAAACTGAGCTATATGAAACGTAATTAACGCTTGTAAACGCGTTGCAGTCGCACTCAACGGTAAAATGAACTATATGCTCAGCCAGGCAAAACCATAGTCAAATCTAGAGAATTGAATTATTGCTGATAAATCAACACTGGTCTGTATTGTCAGATATGAAATTGCTGTTTAGTTCACTAGATCTACTTTAGACACTACATAAACAGTTGGCATAAACACTACAGTATGCAGCCAAGCATTTTATTGTAAATTCTTATGACTCATTATGATCAGTACTGTAAAATGGAAATCTGCTTACATGCCATTTATGCCTTAAAACACATTAATAATGTTTATGTTAGGTATGTTAAAGAAATAGTAGTGGGAGGCATGTGCCCCAGTACAGCTTCATGTCAATGGCCCTGCTGCAAACTTCTAAAAAATAAAGTACAACCGTCCTAACGTGATAGCTCAAACCCAATGTTCTGTCTTATCTGAAGGAAATATTTGTTTCAGCTTGTTACATAGAAAGACATAGACAAGCCCTTTGTCTTTTCTGTTATTTATACATTATAATGTTAATTGTTAAAAGAATATAGCATGCTATTTGTTGATTCTTTGTTATTTATAATTCAATTCAATTTTATTTATATAGCGCTTTTCACAATTGGTGATTGTTTCAAAGCAGCTTTACATTAATAGAAGCAGTGGAAAGCACAGAAAAACGACAGATAGCACAACATAATACACAATAGCACAAGCAGCTAAATTTGCTGCAGCTATGAATCAACATTATAAGCGTGAGTATTGATAGTGTAACGTAAAGAAGAAGGTGCTACGTAAAGCCCAAGAAGGCTGCCTCCCCGGGTTGAAAAACCCCCTAGGAGAAAAAAAAACCCAGGCTTAGCCAGGGAAGGAAAAAAAAGTCCTAGGAGCGAAAAACCCTTGGGAGATATATTTATATATACATTGAACGATTAAGGAGATTAGGCGGAGGTTAAGCGGGTTCTGCCGGTGGTCGTTGGTCAGGCATCAGCTGGGCATCACGTTGAAGGTCAGCCAGTGGATCAGAGGTGTGCCGACTTTCACATTTACCGGAAATGGGTCTGTTTGTCTCATTGTCCTCGGGTCGAGGACGAGACATGAAGAAAGAAAAACAAAACCCTATTAGCGTAGGGGCCATTCATATGTATACACATGTACATATACACAAACATACATATATATACATATACACACACACACACACATGTACATATAGGTATTGAAGATACAACGTCACCCCAGTGACAGACTCTGCACCGTTTGGTTTTGGGAGAACAAGAAAAATGCACGGGACGTTTGCACTGTTTTTGGAGATGGATGCAGTGACACCCTTTTAAGGACTGAAGTTCCGCCCCCGACTAGTGGGCTTAACACCACAAATCTATACCCACCGAGCTTCATTGAAATCCGGACGAGCAAGGGAGTAAAGTGGAGACGGGGACGAGACTGCGCCAACCATCTCCCTGATGCCTGTCTAGGCTTCACAGTAGGAGGGCCGAGCAAGTGATAACATAATGCCATACATAATTTCAATCACTCCTCCGCGCTTGACAATTAATGGCCTGATTCGGGGTTTTATTGGTCTAGTTTTGAAGTTTTGGCCTTGTATTGTGGTTTGTATGTGCACAGAGTAGCGTTTCTTTTCCTTATATGTAGCCTTTTCTATTTTATACGTGACATTTGTTTTTGAAAGTTTATGCCCGGCTCATGGTTTGCTGCACATATGTAAACAAGTAAGGAGAGATTAAACATATTTCTTAAGAATATTAATAGCATTTACCATGCTTTGAATTGTTGACGAAAATGAGGATTTAGTTTATTTATTTATTAGGTTGTACAAGCTATCTATTGTGAGATGAGTACCATTACTAAAACAAATTATGTGAATGCCTTGTTAAAGAGAAAAGTTTTAAGTTTAGATTTAAAGGTATCTACTGTGTCTGATTCTCGGACAACGGTTGGTAAATCATTCCAGAGCTTAGGGGCTAAGTAGGAAAAGGATCTTCCATCTTTAGACACTTTTGATATTTTAGGGATAATTAAGAGACCAGAATTTTGCGAACGCAGTGCACGTAATGGATTGTATTCTGATAGTAATTCTCTAAGATATGAGGTTGCTAGGCCATTTAAGGCTTTGTAGGTGATAAGTGATATTTTAAATTGTATGCGATAATGAACTGGTAGCCAGTGTAAAGATGCCAGAATTGGACTTATGTGGTCATACTTCTTAGGGCGAGTAAGCACTCTTGCAGAAGCGTTTTGAACTAGCTGAAGCTTGTTTACCTGATTTGCATGGCATCCCCCGAGTAGCGAGGGATACAATAGTCTATTCTAGAGGTCATAAAAGCATGGATAAGCTTCTCTGCGTCAGATGTAGACAGTATATGTCGTATTTTTGAGATATTTCTAAGATGGAAGAATGATGTGCGGCAGACATTGCCGATATGACTATCGAAGGATAAGTTGCTGTCGAACATCACACCTAAGTTCCTAACCGAGGAAGATGGCACCACAGTGCAGCCATCTATGTGCAACTTGTAATCTGACATATTATGTTTGTAGCAATTCGGTTCAATAATAATTATCTCTGTCTTATTGGAGCTGAGCTTAAGAAAGTTATGTGCCATCCAGTCACTAACATCGCTAATGCAGTCTGTTAGCTTAGAAAACGTGTGGGTTTCGCTGGGATGTGAGGAGATGTAAAGCTGGGTATCATCCGCATAGCAGTGAAAACTAATGTTATGGTTCCTGATAATGTCTCCTAGGGGTAACATATATAACAAGAACAGGATAGGACCTAAAACTGATCCCTGCGGTACACCATATTTAACCAGGGAGTGATATGACTCTTCCTCATTTACATAAACAAAGTGATAGCGATTGGTTAGATACGACCTAAACCAGGCTAGCGCCTGACCACTGATACCAACATAGTTTTCTAGTCTATTGAGTAAGATTGTGTGATCTATTGTGTCAAAGGCTGCGCTAAGGTCTAGTAATATAAGGATTGAGATTTCACCACGATCGGATGTTAATAGGAGGTCATTTGTAACTCTAAGCAGCGCTGTCTCTGTGCTATGGTGGGGCCTGAATCCTGATTGGAACTTTTCATACGTACTATTATTTGTCAAGAATGTGCGTAACTGGCTTGCCACTACCTTTTCTAATATTTTCGAAAGAAAAGGGAGATTTGAGATTGGTCTTAAGTTATTAAGCTCTCCCTGATCAAGCTGTGGTTCAGTTATTTCCATATTTAATAACATAAGTTCAAATGATTTAAATTTTAGTTCAGATTTTTGGTTAACTTTAAAAATGTTGTTGTATATTGTAGCTACACCACCCCCTCTCCCCTTTAATCGAGGTTCGTGTTAATAATAATAGTCTTGTGGGGTGGATTTGTTTAAACTAATGTAGTCATCTGTTTTAAGCCAGGTTTCTGTTAAACAGAGTGCATCTAAGTTTTGGTCATTAATTATTTCATTAACAATAGGTTCTTTATTGGTAAGCGATCTAATGTTAAGAAGGCCGAATTTTAACATTCGAGGTTCATCTGTTAATGTATTGTTTTCTAATTTTATGTTAGTCAGATTTGTAAATGATGTGGCATGCGGTGCTCTGTATTTGTTTGTTCGGGGAACAGATACAGTTGAAATGTGTTGATATTCTGGTAAGATCGACTCGAAGTGCTGGGATATATGTGATCTTGACATATCATGCCAGCTAACAGATGGACGGTTAAGCCGATCCGTCTGTTTCCTGACCTGGGCCCTGGATAGTCAGACTATATCAGAATTAAGACTATTAATCAGATTTCTGGTGAGTATAGCACTTCCTTCTGATGTCGGATGAAGGCCATCTCGGGTTAGGAGGAATGGTCTCCCCCAGAAATGCTTCCAATTGTCTATAAACCCTACATTATGCTGAGGGCACCACTTTGACATCCAGCCATTGAGAGACACTAATCTACTATGTGTTTGTTACGTCCCCTGTGGACGTATTTGTTATATAATTTGGGGTTTATGACATCTATTGGGCATGTGTGTTTTCTCTCTCCCTTTCTCTCACTCTCTGTGTGTGTGTGTGTGTGTGTGTAGCAGGTTGCTAATTAGGCTCCAGCTGAAGGACATCAGTGAGTGAAAGGCAAACCAGCATAAGAGAGCAGTGAAACCACGTTTGGGTGCTGACGGCAACGCGCTCACTCTTTGTCCTGATTCAGAAGTGTGCAGATCAAGTGTGGTCTGAGTTTGACTTTGTGAATTTTGAAATAACTGTTTATTGATTCAGCAATCATTGCTGTGGACTTTATATTTTTATTTTATTCTTTCTTACTTTCTGAGAATGCGTGTTGTTCTCAGTTTATGTAAATACTTAATTTTTTTATGTTGATGAGCGGTAGGGAGAGGGTGCCATTTAATTTGCAAACTTTTGTAGATGTTTATATTTAGTTAGGAAGAAAGGTAAGACTCTGTTGTTTGGTTTGTTCTTTTCTTTGGTAGTTATTTAGAGGTTACTTTAATAGTTAGATCTGTTTTGTTTGTTGTTTTGGCCTTGCCCTCTCCTGAAGATTTGCTTACTTTATGATTATTTAACATCAACAAATAAACTACGTTTGTTGGTTAATTTTGTTGTGCCGTTTCTTCTGGATCAGGGGATTGATGTGACCGTCAGCCATTTAGGTTCATTATTTATTTTTAGTTCTTTATTTAATTGTTACAACCCCTCCTTCCCCTAGACTTAAAGGAAGGGACGTAACAAGTGGGGGCTCGTCGTTTTTTTTGGATAATGAATTGGGTATTTCGCTGTGATAATTCTCTGGATTGATTGGATAATTGCAACCTGATTAATTCAGAATTATTTGAGGTGAGTACTCTCTTTTTCTCTCATGTTTGACTGTTTTCAATTGGGGTAGGAAGGGAATAAGGGAGAAAGAAAGAAATAATGGAGTTTGATCTAACAGCTTTCACTCTAGCGCCTACGTTAGAAGTCTTTGATAATTGTAGGAAGAAAGACTTGGTTTTGATAGCTGACTTTTTTGATATTAAGATTCAGAAGGATACCACCAAAACTGTGCTTAAAAGGAATCTTTATGAGAAATTGGTAGAGGCAGGTATACTTCCTACGTCACATGATGATGATGGTGAGGAGCTTCAGTCTGTTGTGGTAACGGGTGCTGAGACAGTAAATCCTTTACCCCTGGAAGGTAGTCCAAAATTTAGCTCTGTGCCTCAGGATTCAATGATTACTTTAAAGTTGAAAGAACTTGATCTTTTAATTAAAAAGCAGGAATGTGAGGCAGAGATGATAAGACTTCGCGTAGTGGAAAAACAGACGGAAAGGGATATTCAGATGCGTAAACTAGATTTAGAAGCAGAACGTTTAGCCCATAGAACAATTCCACATGTACAACCTAGTCCAATATCATCTCCCGTAAATATGAGTGGAACCAGTGCAGTTACCCAGGATTTTTCTCAAGATGTGCAGAGTGACTCATTTGATTTTAGTAAATATATCAGACTTGTGCCTCCCTTTAGAGAAGCTGAAGTGGATTCATACTTTGTTGCGTTTGAGCGTATAGCGGGTAAGCTGAAATGGCCAAAAGAGATGTGGGCTTTGCTGTTGCAGTGTAGTCTTACAGGGAAAGCCCAAGAGGTTTGCTCGGCGTTGCCTATTGAGGGGTCCCTTGATTATGAAACTGTTAAGTCCGCGGTTTTACGAGCATACGAGTTAGTTCCTGAAGCCTACCGGCAAAAATTTCGTGGTCATATGAAAACAGTCAAACAAACTTATGTGGAGTTTGTGAGGGAAAAGAGAGTCCTTTTTGAAAAATGGTGCCTCTCTTGTAAGGTGACATCCCTAAAAGAGTTACAAGAATTAATCTTGTTGGAGGAATTCAAGAACTGCGTTCCGGCCAATATTGTTGTATACCTAAATGAACAAAAGGTTGTTTCTCTTGATAATGCAGCGATATTGTCAGATGAATTTGTGTTGACCCATCGAAATGTCTTTTCGGCTAGTGCGGCTGTTAAAACTCAAATGGGAAGTACAGAGAATTCAATGCACCGGGTGATACGTTCATCTAAGGGCGAAATGACTCGTAAACCTAATGTGGGTGGTGATAAGAGGGTTTGTTTTTTTTGCCTTGATCCAAATCATCTGGTTGCAGATTGTAAAGCGTGGAAGCAAAAGAGTGGAGCTTCTAAAGCTAAGAACGTTGCTCTAGTCGACTCTGTACAGGTTGACTCCAATAAGGATGAGACTTACCAACCCTTTTTATATAGAGGTTCGGTTTCGTTGTCAGCTGATCTGGACTTTAAGTCTGTGACCATTCTTCGCGATACTGGTGCTGCACAGTCGTTTGTATCTGCAAGAGTTTTGCCATTCTCTGAACTTTCATTTACTGGTAAAGAAGTTCTAGTACGCGGAATTGAAATGCGTTGTGTCAATGTACCACTTCATACTGTGTACTTGAAGTCTGACATTGTTAATGGCCCAGTCAACTTAGCTGTACGTGAACAGTTACCTGTTGATGGCGTTGATTTAATTCTTGGGAATGATCTTGCTGGTGGCGTAGTCTTCCCTGCACCAATTGTGTCTCATATACCGAATACTTCCCAAAGTTTAGATTTACTGGAAAAGTTTCCTTCAGTGTTCCCTGCTTGTGCCATTACTCGTGCTCAAGCACAGAAGTTTAAGGAAGTAGTGGATTTGTCAGATTCATTCATGGCTAAGGAGGTGCCTCATGCTATTGAGTGCGAGTTGTCTGTATTGCCGGATCCTGACTCTCAAACATCATTTGCTGAAGAAGCAGTAGATCTTAAAACTTTGAAAGTGGGAAAGGATCATTTAGCGGCAGCACAAAGGGCAGATCCTTCTTTAATGAAATGTATAAAGGCTGCTGAGCATACTGTTCATGATTCCATTGCAGGAGTGACTTATTTTTGGGAACATGGCTTGTTAAAGCGGAGGTGGAAACCAAAACAAGAAGAGCTAGGGTGGCAAGAGACACAGCAGATAGTGTTGCCTTTTGACTATCGGCAACAGGTCCTGAGACTTGCCCATGAGAATCTTTTAGCTGGACATGTCGGGGTAACTAAAACCTATCGCCGCATTATTAAATATTTCTTTTGGCCTGGTCTTAAGGCCTCTGTTGTGAAATTCTGTAAGTCATGTCATGTCTGCCAGATGGCGAGCAAGCCAAATCAGAAAATTCCTCCCGCACCCCTCTGCCCAATTCCCATTATAAATGATCCATTTGACAGCTTGATTGTTGATTGTGTTGGGCCACTTCCAAAAGGGAAGGCAGGGCATCAGTACATCTTAACAATAATGTGTGCAGCAACTCGTTTTTGTGAAGCAGTTCCGTTACGTACACTGAGAGCTAAAGTGGTGGTAAAAGAACTCCTTAAGTTTTGTACCACTTTTGGATTACCAAGAGTAATTCAAAGTGACCAAGGCTCTAATTTTACCTCTAAAGTTTTTAAACAATCCTTGGAGATGCTTGGCATTACCCATCAATTGTCTACTGCATACCATCCTGAGTCACAAGGAGCTTTAGAGAGGTTCCACCAAACTCTTAAGACCATGCTACGACGTTACTGTATTGAGACTGGTAAAGACTGGGTTGAGGGGCTTCCTTATCTGATGTTTGCTACTAGAGAGTCTGTGCAAGAATCTCTTGGGTTCAGCCCTGCTGAACTGGTGTTTGGGCACACTGTGCGTGGGCCATTAAAATTGCTAAGTGAACAGTTACAAAGCCAACCTCTTGAGACTGTAGCTATTGATGATTATGTGACTTCTATTTTTGAAAGGTTACATAAGGCACATGAATTGGCTAAGCTACATCTGTCGGAAGCCCAGAGCGAAATGAAGTGTCGATTTGACACCAAAAGTGTGAAGCGAGATTTTTCTCCTGGTAATCAAGTGTTGGTTTTATTACCAGTCCCTGGATCAATTTTGCAAGCTAAATTTGCTGGTCCATATGTGATTAAGAGGAAGTTAAATGAGACAAATTATGTTGTTGCTACACCAGACCGGAGGAGCAAAAGTCGTGTATGCCATGTGAATCGACTTAAGGCTTATGTGAATCGGGAATCTGAGACTAAAGTAAAGCAAACTTCAGCTAGTACTGTTTCTACAGCTATAGTGAACTTAGTAGTTAACTCTCCTTCAGATGAGATTGATTTACAAAGTAAAGATGTCTCTCTCTTTCCTTCTCGTCTTCAGAATTCTGTGATCTTAAATGATCTTCCTGGTTTTCTTTCTCATCTTACTAGTGATCGATCCAGTGATGTAATAAAGCTGTTAAATGATTTTTCCACCCTTTTTGGTGATGTGCCTGGTAGAACATCTTTATGTGTTCATGATATAGATGTAGAGAACGCTAAGCCAATAAAGCAACATCCATATAGGATAAATCCTCGAAAACGAGAGGTTATGCAGACAGAAGTTCAGTATTTGCTACGTCATGGTATGGCAGTGCCCAGCCAGAGCCCATGGAGCTCTCCTTGCCTACTCGTTCCTAAACCTGACTCGACTTTTCGGTTTTGTACAGACTACCGTAAGGTTAATAATGTGACAAAGCCAGACTCTTTTCCTCTTCCTAGGATTGAGGATTGTGTAGATAAGGTGGGTTCAGCAAAATTTGTTACTAAACTGGATTTACTGAAGGGTTACTGGCAGGTGCCCCTCACTGAACGTGCATCTGAGATTTCTGCTTTTGTAACGCCTGATAGTTTTTTACAATATACAGTCCTAGCTTTTGGCATGAGAAATGCACCAGCCACACTTCAAAGAATGATGCATCAGGTCCTCTCAGGAGTGTCAGATTGTGAGGTGTACCTTGATGACATTGTAATTCATTCTGATGATTGGGTGCAACATTTGGAGACACTAAGAGAAGTTTGTAGGCGCTTGGAAGCTGCCTCATTAACCCTCAACTTAGCAAAGTGTGAGTTTGCTAAGGGTACTATCACCTACTTGGGAAAGCAAGTTGGTCAGGGAACAGTAAAAAGCCTATTGATGCTAAGGTATTAGCCATTCTGGAGTTTCCGGTTCCATCTAATAAACGAGAGTTGAGACGTTTTTTAGGGATGAGTGGTTACTATCGAGCATTTTGTCCAAATTTTTCCACCTTGGTCTGTCCACTTACTGATCTCCTGAGCACAAAACGAGAGTTTGTGTGGTCTGTTGACTGTCAACTTGCCTTTGAGGCTGCAAAAGATCTTCTGTGTCAAGCTCCAGTTCTCTGTGCCCCTGATTTTTCTAAACCTTTTAAGTTACAGGTGGATGCAAGTGACAGTGGTGCTGGAGCAGTATTATTGCAAGAAGATCAAAGTGGTGTTGAACATCCTGTATCCTATTTTTCTAGGAAGTTCATTGGAGCTCAACAGAATTACAGTGTTATTGAAAAAGAGGCCCTTGCACTGTTGTTGGCTCTTAAACATTTTGATGTGTACCTTGGAAATAGCCTAAACCCCATTGTAGTTTATACTGACCACAACCCTCTTGTTTTTCTCTCTCGTATGTCGGGTACTAACCAGAGATTGCTGCGGTGGTCTCTTGGTTTACAGGAATACAACTTGGATATCGTGCACAAGAAGGGAGTAGAAAACGTAATGGCAGATGCTCTTTCTAGAGCATGAGAAGCTTCAAATGAAATGTATTGTCTATTATAGAGAGAGTAGTGACTATTTGGACTTTATTTGTTTATTTATTTTTCTTGATCTTGACTGCATTCTTTGTGGTGGGGGTGTTACGTCCCCTGTGGACGTATTTGTTATATAATTTGGGGTTTATGACATCTATTGGACATCTATTCTCTCTCCCTTTCTCTCACTCTCTCTGTGTGTGTAGCAGGTTGCTAATTAGGCTCCAGCTGAAGGACATCAGTGAGTGAACGGCAAACCAGCATAAGAGAGCAGTGAAACGTCTCGGTTACGGATGTAACCCTCGTTCCCTGAAGGAGGGAACGGAGACGTCACGTCGTGACCGACGAATTGGGAACTCGCTTAGAGAGACCAATCTGCTTCGAATACTACTAAAACGCCAATGAACTTGGCATTGAGATATTTGCATAATGCTGGCGCCGCCCCGCCAGGTGCGTATATAAGCAGCAGGTGCAAATGAGGAAATTAGCTTCTTTTTCGCTGAGAAAGCCGGAAAGTGTGACCGGCCGTAACAGCAGGTGGCAGCACCTGTGGCGACGGGACGTGACGTCTCCGTTCCCTCCTTCAGGGAACGAGGGTTACATCCGTAACCGAGACGTTCCCTTTCAGTCGGTCACTACGACGTCACGTCGTGACCGACGAATTGGGAATCCCTATCAAAACGCCACTAGGGGCTGACCTCTTCCAGTGTCTGCGTAAAGCCCTCCGGTTCCACTTAAGGATAAGGAGAATTAGGTTTTAAGGCAGAAGGCCGGGCACTAGATGTTCCTTTAACCCCACAGAAGTGCCAGCGACTGGGAAGCGCCCTACCTGAGCGGGATAGGAACGCTGCGGAAGCCACCACCCGTCTTAAGGGTTAATGGTGGGCGAAAGTCAACCGTAGTTGAGGAAAAAAATGACAGCCGTGGCTGTGTAAGCAAAGCAGTGCTCTGCTAAGGGAAACGTGGGCTAGTAGGATTAACCCCACGGAAAATACTCACAAAGGAACCCGGTGGGACACAATGTGGAGCCCGAGCCAACACGTAGGTTCGCGAGGATGCAGCTAGTGAAGGCTGACAGCCAATGCTCCGCAACAAAGGCTGCCAAGGCAGCGGAGGAAGAACAATTCAAACCATTACGCATTTTTGTTCTGAAGGCCTTCCATACTGATACAGTTATGAAGCATCAGATGGAGGCTGCAAGCCGACCTGTGAGACTGTTCTCCGTGCTCCCCCTGGTGAGGAAAGAACACGAGAGGATACAGGCTCAATACGAACACTGTAAAATCTAATGAACGTATTAGGTGTCGCCCAACCAGCAGCTCTACAGATGTCTGTTAGCGAGGAACCACGAGCTAGAGCCCAAGATGAGGCAACGCTCCGTGTGGAGTGCGCTCTCAAATTAAAGGGGCAAGGAATACCCTGAAGATTATAAGCCAGGGCGATAGTATCAACTATCCAATGAGACATCCTCTGCTTAGTGACAGCTTTCCCTTTCTGCTGGCCACCATAACAAACAAAGAGCTGGTCTGAGGTCCGGAGGCTTTGCGTGCGATCCACGTAGAGTCGCAGTGCGCGTACGGGGCACAACAAAGCCATGGTTGGGTCTGCGTCCTCCGGAGGCAGCGCTTGCAAGCTCACCACTTGATCTCTGAAAGGAGTAGTGGGAACTTTGGGCACGTAACCTGGTCTGGGCCTCAATGTTACACTTGAGGCAGCAGGACCAAACTGAAGGCACGAGTCGTCAACAGAGAATGCATGTAAATCCCCTACTCTCTTCACTGAGGCCAATGCTAGCAGGGTCAGAGCTTTCATTGATAAAAGCTTCAGACTCACAGACTGCAAAGGCTCGAACGGGGGGGCCTGCAGGGCTTTCAGCACCATGGACAGGTCCCAGGGAGGAATAGAAGGAGGGCGCGAGGGGTTTAGCCTACGAGCGCCTCTTAGAAATCTAACAACCAAATCATGCTGGCCAACTGTTCTGCCGTTAATAAGTGAGTGATGAGCAGAAATAGCAGCGATATCAACTTTAATGGTGGAGGGTGACAGCCTACCGTCTAACCTATGTTGAAGATATAAAAGCACGGTGTTAATAGGGCATTCTCTGGGGTCCTCGCGTTGCGAAGAGCACCAGGTGACGAAAAGGTTCCATTTAAACGCGTAAGCCCGTCTCGTAGACGGAGCTCGTGCCGCGTTGATTGTGTTAGATACCGCTTGCGGTAAATCACTTAAACCTTGCGCGCGCTCAACGACCACACATGGAGATCCCACAGGTCGGGGCGCGGGTGCCATAATGTGCCCCCTCCTTGAGAAAGAAGGTCCTTCCTCAGGGGAATCCGCCAGGGAGGGGCTGTCGCGAGGAGCATTAACTCTGGAAACCAATTCTTGCTCGTCCAATATGGGGCGATCAGTAAAAGGTTCTCCTCGTCCTGCCTGACCTTGCACAGTGTCTGTGCGATTAAGCTCACTGGGGGGAATGCGTATTTGCGCATCCCCCGAGGCCAGCTGTGTGCCAATGCGTCCACGCCGAGGCTGCCCTCGGTTAGTGAATAGAATAGGCGACAGTGGGTATCGTCCGGCGACGCAAACAGATCTATCTGCGCACGACCGAACTTCTTCCAAATTAGCTGGACCGTCTGGGGGTGGAGTCGCCATTCGCCGGGGCGCGCCGCTCGAGAAAGCGCGTCCGCTGCTGTATTGAGCGAGCCCGGAATGTGAATGGCACGAAGGGACCTCAGATGCTTCTGACTCCAAAGGAGGAGATGACGAGCGAGATGCGACAGGTGACGGGAGCGCAAACCGCCTTGACGGTTGATATACGCAACGGTCGCAGTGTTGTCGGTGCGTACTAGTACATCCTTCCCTCGCAGCTCCGTAGCGAAGCGTACGAGTCCCAGATATACTGCCCACAACTCTCGGCAATTGATATGCCAGTGCAACTGGGGTGCTGTCCACACCCCTGAAGCTGTAAGCTCGTCGTACGTGGCCCCCCAGCCCGTGTCGGACGCATCTGTGTGTACAACAGCATGCTGAGCGATCTGTCTCATGGACACACCGGACCTGAGAAACGCGGGGTCCGACCACGGGGGGAATGTTAGGCGACACGCAGGTGTAATGGTTACACGATGGATGCCGGCGCGCCACGCTCTCCTCGGGACTCGATCGTGAAGCCAACGCTGAAGCGGTCTCATATGGAGCAGTCCGAGCGGTGTCACGGCCGCTGCTGCAGCCATATGCCCCAGGAGCTTCTGAAATTGTTTCAGCGGGACCGCATTCTTCCCTCGGAATGAACCGAGGCAAGTCAGAATTGACTGGACGCGCTCTTCTGTCAAACGCGCCGATAAATCGATCGAGTCCAGTTCCATCCCGAGAAAAGAGATCCTCTGCGTGGGGCAGAGTTTGCTCTTTTCCCAGTTGACCCGAAGACCCAAACGGGCGAGATGCCGAAGCGTTAAATCTCTGTGCTCGCACAGCGTCCGTCGAGAATGCGCTATTATAAGCCAATCGTCGAGGTAAGCCAATATGCGAACGCCGCTCTCTCTGAGGGGTTTTAACGCCGCCTCCACTACTTTCGTGAACACACGGGGAGAGAGGGATAGCCCGAACGGTAAAACTTTGTACTGGTATGCCCGTCCCTCGAACGCAAACCGGAGAAACGGTCTGTGACGAGGGATTATGGACACATGAAAGTACGCGTCTTTCAGGTCTATTGCCGCAAACCAATCTTGGGGGCGAATTGAATTGAATATTTGCTTCGGTGTTATCATCCTGAAGGACCTCTTCTGCAGAGATTTGTTCAGAACGCGCAAATCCAAGATCGGTCGCAACCCACCGCCTTTTTTGGGTACTATAAAATACGGGCTGTAGAAGCCCGATCTCATCTCGGTTGGAGGGACCGGCTCGATCGCGTCCTTCGCCAACAGGACTTCGACCTCTGCACGCAGTACGTGTGCATCGGACGCTTTCACCGTGGTGAAACGAATGCCCGAGAATTTGGGTGTGTGCCGGATGAATTGAATTTCGTAACCGAGGCGAACAGTGCGTAAAACCCAACGAGACGGGCTGGGAAGCTGAAGCCACGCCCCCAGGGACCGTACGAGGGGAATTAACGGCACTGTCGGGGTACCCGCGGTGGGGCGGCTGAGCGGGACAGGTGGTACTGCCGGTACGTCTGTTGAGACAGCATAAGTATCTACAGTATGTGTGTGTGTGACACTGACCTGAGCCCACTGAGGGTGACGGTCGTCTGGTCTCCTCAGCGGAGAGCACAGACTCCGAGGAGGGTGCTGGTGGTCCCGTCTCCTCAGCGGAGAGCTGGAACTCCTCAGAACACCCGCTGGCGATAGAGGAGAGGGAGGAAGAGCATGTGAATGCCCGCTCACATCTCTCTCGATCCTCTGAAGACCTGGAGAAGGAATAGGAATGCACTCTTTTTGTGGTTTTGTGGGTGCCGGCTGAAAGCCGGCGGAACAGAAACAAAAGGAAACCAAAGATTCTCCACCCGGCCCTCTACCGGTGGAGGGAGAGATGCCATCACCGTCTCCCGTAGAGTGATCCCATCCCAATCCAGGTCGCCCGTCTCAGGGCCGCTTCGTCTTCCGTTTACCACGGGAAGCGGGTGGGGCGGGCGGGGCGGGCTGTCGACGGCTGTTCCCCCTCCGTGGCCTGGAAGATGTTCTAGTGGGGGGGGCGGAGGCAGCCGCCGCAGGGCGCCCTCGGCGAGGAGCAGACGGGCCCGCCGGCGCTGGAGGGCGAGATGCAGGTCGCTTGCGCCGGGGCATGATCTGTGCGATCGCCTCTGTCTGCTTCTGGGCGGCGGAGAACTGCTGGGCAAAAGACTCCACCGACTCACCGAAGAGGCCAGCCTGTGACACTGGAGCGTCCAAGAACTTGTTCTTGTCCGCTTCCGACATGTCAGCCAGACACAGCCATAAGTGGCGTTCCTGGACCACCATCGTGGACATGGCACGACCAATCGCCTGCGCTGTCACCTTCGTAGCGCGAAGAGCCAGGTCAGTGGCAGCCCGGAGCTCCGAAAGGACAGGCGAGTCGTGTCCTCCCTCGTGCAGATCCCTCAAGGCTTTGGCTTGGTGAACCTGCAGCAACGCCATTGCGTGCAGGGCTGAGGCCGCCTCTCCACATGCCTGGTGGGCAGCGCCCGTTAAACCGGAGGACTGTCTGCAGGCACGAGAGGGGAGGGTTGGGCGGTCCTTCCAAGAGGGAGCGTGTGCCGGACACAGCTGCATCGCGACAGCACGCTCCACGGGAGGGATCCCCGTATAACCCTTAGCGGCTCCGCTGGTGAGGGAGGTGAGGGGGGAGGGCTGAAACGGCCGTAATCTCGTGGAAAACGGCGACTTCCAGGTTCTAGTCAGCTCCTCGTGCACCTCGGGGAAGAAAGGCACCGGTGGAGAGGGTTGTGAAACCCGGGCAGCTCCAAAGAACCAATCATCCAGGCGGGACGGTTCGGGCTGAGGGGGGGGAACCCACTCTAACCCTACGGTCTCCGCCGCTCGAGCGAGCACGGCCACCATCTCTGGATCGAACTCCGGCGTCCCAACCCGACCAGAGGGAGGAAGGGCGTCGGGGTCCACGTCAGGGGGAGGAGGCCCACCCTCGGATGCTGCGGCGTCGGTGGACCCGGAGGGCGGCACGATGGATTCTAGAGACATCGTAGAACACGACGCTGAAGTCTCCATCGGCACATCAACCGGCTGTGGATGAGGAGGCTGAGAGCCTGAGGACGAATCCCCCGCTCGGCTCAGCACAGTGATGCGCAGGTCGTCTTTTGAGAGCTTCACAGCCGCACCGTGGCGGCGTTCAGCACTCGCATGACGAGGGTTGCGTTTTTCCCGGAGGAAAGACAACCGTCTGCGCAAATCCACAAGGGACATGTTCTCGCAGTGAGAACACTTACCCCCAGCGAACGCTGCCTCTGCGTGCTCGATGCCCAAACACGAAAGACAACGCTCGTGACCGTCCTTCGGACCCATGTATTTGCCGCACCCAAGATCGCACGGACGAAAAGCCATCCTGAAAAGGACGCTGATGTCCGGATATACGAGAGAGTGGCTGCCTTTAACAAGGCACAAAGCTCTCTCGTATCACTCTTTTAGGGAAATTCACTCAGATGCTTAGTTGATGAGCGCACAGGAAGGCAACGCACACACTAAACTCAAAACAAAATAAAGATGTAGAGTCGTGGAATTAAGCGAAGCGTCCGCTGTGGTACTGCTAGTCCAACCAACTTCAGCAATCGAATCCCACCAGAGTAGAGTAGCTTCTCAGTAGCAGATACTGCCGGCTTTCGAAGCGATAAAAAGCTAATTTCCTCATTTGCACCTGCTGTTTATATATGCACCTGGCGGGGCGGCGCCAGCATTATGCAAATATCTCAATGCCAAGTTCATTGGCGTTTTAGTAGTATTCGAAGCAGATTGGTCTCTCTAAGCGAGTTCCCAATTCGTCGGTCACGACGTGACGTCGTAGTGACCGACTGAAAGGGAACCACGTTTGGGTGCTGACGGCAACGCGCTCACTCTTTGTCCTGATTCAGAAGTGTGCAGATCAAGTGTGGTCTGAGTTTGACTTTGTGAATTTTGAAATAACTGTTTATTGATTCAGCAATCATTGCTGTGGACTTTATATTTTTATTTTATTCTTTCTTACTTTCTGAGAATGCGTGTTGTTCTCAGTTTATGTAAATACTTAATTTTTTTATGTTGATGAGCGGTAGGGAGAGGGTGCCATTTAATTTGCAAACTTTTGTAGATGTTTATATTTAGTTAGGAAGAAAGGTAAGACTCTGTTGTTTGGTTTGTTCTTTTCTTTGGTAGTTATTTAGAGGTTACTTTAATAGTTAGATCTGTTTTGTTTGTTGTTTTGGCCTTGCCCTCTCCTGAAGATTTGCTTACTTTATGATTATTTAACATCAACAAATAAACTACGTTTGTTGGTTAATTTTGTTGTGCCGTTTCTTCTGGATCAGGGGATTGATGTGACCGTCAGCCATTTAGGTTCATTATTTATTTTTAGTTCTTTATTTAATTGTTACAACCCCTCCTTCCCCTAGACTTAAAGGAAGGGACGTAACAAGTTCATCTCCCCGGTAGGCGGGGAGGGGACCAGAGCATATTACATTGTCTGACATTGTTTTTGCAATTTCACACATCTCCTTAATAGTATCTTTGGTGATTTCTGACTGTCGGAGTCTGGTGTCATTCGTGCCGGCTTGAATAACAATCTTAGAAAACTTCCGCTTAGCATTAGCCAGTACTTTAAGTTTGGATCTAATGTCAGACGTTCTGGCTCCCGGTATACAGTTGATTATGGTGTTTGGTGCCTCAATGTTAGTGTTCCTGAGTATAGAATCTCCAATGACAAGAGCACTTTAAACAGGTGTTTCAGCTGGTGTACTGCTTAGGGGATCGAATCTGTTAGAAATTACTGTATGGGTCTTAGAAGGACGCCGTATATGACTATGCCGCCTGACAGTCACCCAGTTAGTCCGCCGACTTGACTCTGATGTCGTAACAGAGCCATGTGTATTTTGATAAACACTATGCGCACTCGATACAGTATTTGTAATATTTACATTAGCATTAGCATCTGATGTCGGAACCGAGCCATTAGTCTTTTCGCTCGATACAGTATTTACGATAGTAACATTAGTGGTTTTGCTATTGTCAACTAGCGTTCGGATGCGCGATTCTAGTTCAGCAACCTTCTCAGTCAACCTTACTACTTCAATACACTTAGTGCATGTAAACCCCTCTATGACAACGGCAGAAGCTAAACTATACATGTGGCAAGTAGTACATGTTACAATAACAAGCGGAGTCTTACCGCTTTCATGCTGGGCGATGCGTCTTCGTTTACCCGAACGCGGTCCGCAGAGCTGCATCGCGTGGGGTGCTTGGTTGTTGCACGCCTCGATCGCCTGCGAACGTCTGGGGCCAGGGTGATGTGAGGCAAGCAGAATCTGCGAAAGCCGGGCAGCGGCTCCTCCACAGCTTCCCGATCGCTTTCATGCTGGGCCATGGCGTCTCCGTTCAGCCGTTCACGGTCCGTGAAGCTGCATCGCGTAGGGTGCTCGTTTGTTGCAAGCCTCGGTCGCTTGTGGACGTCCGGAGTCAGGGTGAAGTGGGCGCTGTGCCTCGCGTTGGATCTGCTAAAACCTGGTATCAACTCCTTCACAGCTTCCCGCTCAGGTGAGGACAGGTCAGAAAAGCATATATCAGATGAATCCGCCATTAACTAACTTCAACCGTCCCCGTATGTTGATGCTAGCGGGCTATATGCTAATACTGGGTGTTTATTAGTGATAAATCTTTTCACGTGGTAGTCCTGCTCATTAATCGTCATGCTAAAGTATTCCTAGGATAAACTAATAAGTTATATTATATAAGTAGGAGTAAGATAGTAAGAAAAAAGATTTTAGGTGATGACCTCGACGGAGCTCCGATCTGCTGCTGCTGCTCAAGATCAAAAACTTTTAAAGGGATAGTTCACCCAAAATTGAAAATTCTATCATCACTTACTCATCCTCATGTTTTTACAAACCTGTATAAATGTCTTTGTTTTTATGAAAGCTGAGGAAGATATTTTGACGAATGTTTAGAACCAAACCATTCATGAGCCTCATTCACTTCCATAGTATTCTATTTTCTTACCATGGAAGTGAAAGGGGCTCATGATCTGTTTGGTTACAAACATTACTCAAAATATCTTCCTCCGTTTTCATCAAAACAAAGACATTTATACAGGTTTGTAACAACAGGTTTTTTGGCTGAAATATCCCTCTAAGGCTGCGTTCACACGACAAAATTTTGGGAGTGACAAACATATTTGCTTACAGGTGTGAGTCTGGAAGTGTGCTCTTCAGACAGCACATTACCACACAAATAGAACACTGCCTGTATGAACAAGTAACCGACCTCTAACCAGTATGCTATTCGCACGCGGTGCCTGTAACCATAGTGACGGACGTAAATATAAAAACGAAAATATTATACAATGGACAAAACTTTAATTATGTCATTAACAAAAACAGCTGGTGTGTGTGTAACGCTTACCATTGTGCAGAGAAAAATAAACAAGGGTAGTTCCATATTTAAAGTTTTAATCTGCAAAATGAATGAAGCAACTGCACGTTTGACCAAAGCAGATATATCCAGTACAAAAGTAATCCCAATGACTGGTGATATATTAACGTCTTGTGAAGCAAATCGATCCGTTTTTGCAAGAAAGTGAACTTTATTTAACGCATTTATAACGCAGTCACATAGGAAGTGCGCTTAGGTGGCACTGAGAGTATGGTTTACCAACCGCAGGCAAAACCAGCCTCTTAACGCCACCTAGAGCGAGAACGTAATTCCAAGGATGTACATTAACGCTAATAATGTTGTAAATAACGTTTAATATCCTGCAAAAACCGATCAATCTGCTTCACAAGCAGCCAATATGTCACCAAGAGTCATGGGGATTACTTTTGTATTGGATATATCTGCTTTTTGAGCTCTCAAAGTGGCGGTTGACTTCCAGGTTTTCTGCAAAATATCTTCTTAATTGCTGTACTGAAGGAAAAGGTGAGTAAATAAATATCTAAGTTTTATTTTTGGGTGAATTATCCCTTTTATTTTACACTGAACATTATATCGTCCACTTTTAAGGTTTTATTATTTTGCTCTCACTTACTGGGATACACGCGATTTAATCTAATATGCTCTGTGGCGTTATGCTCTCTATGAAGGTAATATATATCTCATTAACCTTATGGAGCAATCCTGCTGCGTAGTTTGCAGTCATATCATGCAGACAAAGCACTGGATGACGTGACAGACAACTGGTTGTCCAGTGCGATTCCGTTCACACGCCACAGCTTTTCTGTAAATACGGTTGTGAAACCCGTACGGGTGTACGGGTTTCAGGTCGGTTATAGAATGCGGTTGTCAAACCCATAAATAACCGAACTGCGTGTGAACGGAACCATCTTAAGGACTCAAATACGGGTTTGACAACCGTATTATGGTAGCGTGTGAACGCAGCCTAAGACATATGCCATAAATTTTATTTGCCAATACAATTTTCAATTATGTTTAAGTTCTGTTTAAGATACTTTTTTGGGGATTTTTAGTTACCTTATGCCCAATGTCTTTGAAGTTTATCACAACTGTGAAAACTATATTGCCTTGTCATTAAAATAGTTCTTCATAGTCTACTTGTATGTTAAATAACTAGATATGGTGGTGAGTGGGAACTTTGTGCTTAGTAATAAGTTGTGATGAATGATCATGTGAACTCAATCAATACTGATCAGCAAATGTCTGACCTCGCGCCGTGCAGTGCTGCTCCGCTACAGTAAGTTGCTACTCAAAAACATTTTCAAAGGTTGGTCTGAAAGAGTACTATTATATCTTCTGGGTGCTGGTAATTACCGCCATTAAACAAGTAACTCGAGGTTGGAAAAAAGTTGACCCTAAATGGATAAATGGATTGAGGCTTGAAAATGAAATGATAATACATAAAATGAAAGGCAAAATGAGTTTATTCAAGATGCGATGGTCTGCATATGTTAATCAAATGTTGAATAATAAAACTAAGTATGGATTGGGACCTGTGTAATTAGATGAAGTATGGATGTAATCTTAGTGATATATGATGTAACTAAATGGAAACTTGGATGGTATGTAGGCATGTATGGGATTTTTTTGTTTGTTCTTGTTTTGTTTTGTTCTTGTTTGTTTTGTCATTCACTGTGTGGTAAGGAAGGGGAGGAAGGGAAAAAGGGGGAAAAAATATATTGTGTTAATTTTGTTGTGTTAATTGTATGATAGCAATATGAACAATGTCACAATAAAAAGTATAAAAAACAACAGTCAAATTACATTGTGACATTGCCATAATGCATAGTAGTAATTCTAATTTCTAAAGTGCATTCTCAATAGAGTAAGGGGAGGATAAAATAAAACATTCCTGTCTGATTCCCCTGTAGTTATGGAATTGGGAAGGTCTGGCAATTCTAACACCTTCATAGGTGTCAATGTAGATGGGCCCTTTCCTCCTGACAGTGTTGTTTTCTCATAGCTGTAAACAAATAGCCATTGTTAGAAAGCTGGGACAACAGACGGCATTTACAAGTATTACTTTTGTCAGTGTTTCTATGTATATAGTTACAAAGTTTGTGTCATGCCTTGCCTTACTAGTCAATAAATACATTTAGCAAAAAAGCCAACATAAATAACAACCCAACCAGCAACATAAAACATATTCATTAGTTATTATAACGCTGAAAGTGTGTGTGTCATGTTCCCACAGAGGTGACAGGTGAAGATTGAGTGGTTTTGTGCTTGTGATGGTGTGAGGGTGGGAAAACAGGACTGCTTGTGTCTCATTAAAAGCACCGACAGGAAATGACAGTGAATACAGGAAGTGAGGGCAAAGTCCTATCGCTTACACAATATATACGCAAACACACATTATCACACACTACTCAATCTTTCATTTTCTCTCCTGGACTCTCTTTATTATACACACACTCATAATGCTGTTATCTTCTTTCTGCAGTGTTTCCTATGGATCCACGCCTAGTCCTGCTCTGCAACCATCATTACAGATCACATGATACACACATCACATGTGTACATCTATAATTATGGCCAGACAGCATATACATATCCAAGACTTTGGTCACTTTAGTCACAGGCACACACGCACACTTTCTGGTTTCCATGTTTTGTGGGGACATTCCATAGATGTAATGGTTTTTATACAGTACAAACCGTATATTCTATTCCCTTCCCCTAATCCAAACCCTAACCCCAACCATCACAGAAAACTGATACTTCACATTTTCAAGAAACATAATCCTGTTTGATTTATAAGCTTGTTTCCTCATGGGGACCTTAAAATGTCCCCACAAGGTCACAAAAATACTGGTATTCCTATCTTTGTGGGGTTAATCTTAACCGTGCATTTATTTATTAAATTAAACCTTTATTCATTCACACTTATGCAGAATAATGTGCTTCTTTGCAATAATAACTAAAAACAAGTACACCACTGTCAATAACCGTTGCAAATTTATTCATTTGACAAATATAACACATAAACAACTTGGATAAATCAGTAACAGAATATTTACATGTGTCACACATAAATTACATATTCTGTAACTATTATACACTGCTATACTACTGTGTAAACGTTTTACTTACACTTAACTAAAATATTTCTTATACCCTTCAAAATAATATACTCTTAAAGTATATGATTCAATTACGTTTGTGGACAAAAATATAGTCTCAACTATACATTTATTTTAATTGAGAACTAAAATTTAAGTTAAAACTTTTTTCAAATTACTTGTTTATTTTATCATTTTGTCCAAGTAATTCAAGCCCATAATACATAGAAATTTCTTTAAAAATATCTCAGGGTGAGATGTCAAAAAATTACTGAAAAAACCCAAGGGTATATATTTCAAATTCTAGGCAAAGGGTGGCTGCATTTGAAATGCTAAAATATAACAGTTTGGATTTCAGAAGTTTTAGTCTCAAGATAATTCACATATGTTGTACAAATGGGACACGGCCTGTGAAAACCCAGCAAAGTATTTCTTTGTGACTTACTGTTTTCTACATAAAATCATCCTACACAATTCAGAAAACATTCTCTGAAAATATAATCATGACATCTTCAATACTGACTGAGTAAGGTCATGCCAAAGACTGAACTCAATGTTAAATCAGTAAATTCAAACTTTAGATGTCATTAGATTTTAAGACAGTAGCCTGGATTTCATATACAAGGTCACATATTTATGTATCTTAGAAATATATTGTAAATAATAATGTGCATGTACATAACAAAAACATTTAATCATAAAACATTCTCATCAGGTCCCCTGTCTTTGTTTCCTACACTTGTCTCTGCAAGAAGCGCCTTTAAACCTTAGAGGTCTTCTTTGTTGCCTTTGTTTCCTGTCCCGAACGCCGCCTTTTAAACATCTGGATACTACTTCTTCCTCTCCATGGTTCCTTTTTGTTGCTTTAGGATCACCTAAATGGAAACATCCAACAAAAAATTATTAATCATACAATCACATTTTTATATTTAAATTTAGGTGCCTATGGCAAACATGAACAATCGTGTATATTGGATAGATAATCAAAAAGTGGACCCACAAAGCATACAGTACTTTATGTAAGCATATAAAACATCTGGTCTACTGTGTTGTTGCATTCCTGAGTGTCTGGCTGTGCATTATTAACAGTGTTAATTCTTCTTTGCATCCTCAGCTATACTTAAAATGAGTGCTATAGGAGGAATTAATGCAAATGTCTTGAAAATTATACATTTTATAGTTAGAGATATCTAATGTCCTTGTCAGTATCGGGAAAGCGGTCCTGAAACAAATATCCTCGTCGTAAGAGATGTACGGCGTACTGTCTCGACTAAACATATGGAGTCCTTCTTTAGGATCTCTGACTGCCGCACTCTGATGTTGTTCACCTGGCGTGTAACACGACAACCCAAATTGTCTTCATTATCCCAGGCACCTGCACAGAAACATTGAGAACACAAGCACCAGGGAAGCAGTGAGTGTGCGTCTTACCTACACCTAATGTAGCGTGTACATGCCGGGCGATGGAGGCCCCGGTGATTCCAACATAGGGGGGAGAAGCAGTTATAAGTCGGTATCTCAAAAGCCTGAGGCAATGTGGTGGGAGAAGTGCTGGCTCGTGTCTTCCACTGTCGGTTTGCTGGCATTGGAGAGAATCTCATCTGGATTGATCGCATCCTAGATGTACATGCCCTGCACAGAGAAACAGATGGCTTAGTACCTCTATGTCCTATCTCAGATAAAACTAATATGACAGTATGGTTAAGATCAAAAACACTTAGGGTTAAAGTCAAATAATAAAAATGTTTGTAACAGCTGGTTAAAAACAACTTACAGCAAATGATGTTGTGATCTGTTTTGCAAAGACATAAAACATAATAATTGAATATTACAGATTAACATAAATGATGTCCAGTTACACCCACTAAAATGTCTTGAGGTGTCTGTCAGTGAAACACTTACACAGCAGTGCCAATGACCTGTTAACACACAAGAAGAGAGGAAACATATATGAGGGAAATATTAGCTAAGGAAAAAGGCAAGAAATTTATTCAGTCATTTCCAGCCCTTGATGTGTTTAAAATCCACAGTATGGCAAATGACTATGATATGAAACACCTGTTCATTAAATCACTGTACATTTCATACATCTGATATACAATAACGTAAATCAGATTGCACTGTGCATAACAAAATGGTTGTCAAAAAATCTGAACTAACTTAAATAATGTCAATGTAAACATCTTTTGTTTGTTTTGTTTTTAAATTTGCTGCCATTGTAAGCACTCAAACTATCATACAGATCATAATAATACACTTTATACAGTAACTAAAACTGCCAGAGCATCATAAATATATATAGAGACAAAAATCATATTATTCACACTCACTAAATGTGTTTAAAATGACAATTTACCTCAGACAAGATATTTGCAAAAGCTTTTCTAACAAACGGGACAGAACAATTAACCATATTATGTTGATCATTTAAACATCAAACAAACACTCACAATGAAATGAAACAACCAAAATTACTATGTTATTGAACTCAATTATATAATCATCGATAATCATGCTCATATTTTTCCTAAAATTTAAATTACCTCAGAATACTTCCAACTGCTGTTCAGAAAAGCAATGGCCATCTGCCTATATTAAGTTCATCGTTTACATAGCAACAAAAACACAATACTGAACAAGTGAAAGGTATTTAGATTGATAAAAATAATGGAAATTATAATCTCTATTAAATAAAACATTTTAGCAAAAATGCATCAAATCTGAATAGCGCTGCTAGTACTACAAACATTATGACTTTATTTGCTGTGCTGTAGTAGACGGAGTGCCTTATACTAACTTCTAAGACTTTAAATATAAGATTTTTGTCGAAAACTTACCTGAACCACGTACGTCTGCGAAGTCAGCTCCCGCATTTTTTCCTTGTTCATGGCAAGACGAGACTGGAGTGGCTTCTCTAGGTTAAGGAATATATCGCCATCTGTTGGTTTGGCATGCTCATGACAATGCTTCATACCGGGGTTTTGCGTGTTCGAGTTGACGTGGAATTGTCTGTTTTTTTACGAAGGAGGGGAACACAAAACAATGATACGTGTAAAACAAGCCAATAATCCCTTATTTGTACTCACTTTCCCGAGTTGCCTTTTCTCTAACTTACTTGAGTATTAACGGCGGCTGGCAACCAGCGTATGTACATTACTACCCCCTCCTGCTTCGGATTAATGGAACTTAGCAGCTGTGTGTCATTAAAAGCAAAGAAAGCGCTGCTATTTTATTTATTTTTACTTTTATTGTTGAGAATTACCCCACTGATTGCTAGTTTTAAAGGCTGTTAACCACTTCAGTACTCTGATTAGGGAGGAGTCATCAGATTTCGCTTTTATTTATGCAAGTTTCAACCTTGTACACATGCCAGTATTCAACTGAGGTAGTTTCTGTACTAAACAAATAAGACATAAAAAATAACCTGTCTACATACGGATTCAACCGTATTACAAATGAAACATCATGAACTCTCATATATACACTAAGCAAGGATATAAACTAAATATAAATATAATAGCATAAATCACGTTATGCAGCATTATTATAGCAACAGATAACAAACTGTAGAATACAGGATTATGCCCATAATAAGAAGAACTAAACATATATTGCAGGTATTAGTGTTATAAGCACCCGTGCTAATGCAAGTGTTAGCGCGATTACACTGATAATTATACAGATCACGAAACAGCGGCAAAACTGGCGTAATGCCAGAAATAGTTACGGTGCACACAAACATTAATCATTAAACATAGTATAATGATATGAACTTACTGTGTCATAAACTTTAACTTGCACTGAAGGATGCTGCACACAAGTGAAAAGCTTGCGAACTCTACGAAAACTCCAGCTAGTATACTTTCGTAACAGAGAATACCACGCTTACGCTAGAAACGTATATGCTTTAAACTATGCACTGCGCATTTCACGTAACCCAACACTTTAACGAGATAAGTTACGTACAATAATAGATAAACCAGAAAGAATTCGCAATATGTATATTATATTAAAACATTTACATTTACTTAACGGATTCCATTTTTCTTTACTTATTATCATTTACTTAGTTCTTGTACACACCCATGATGTCGCCTTTGCTCTGGTGGGTTGCATTGCAAAGGGAGGAGTAACTGGACACGCACCAACAGAGAGAAGCGCGGCATCGGCCTCCGGTATAGTTATCCGACCCAAAGCCGACGTAACAGACAAGCTTGATGAGCGGGAAATACCGTTGACTTGACTGAAGATTTGGCCGATGCCTGGCCGATACTTATTAGATGTTTCAGATAAGGAGGCCGACGTACGCTCTTGAGCCGACGTCGGGCAGACGTACGTGTGCTGTCTGGGAACACTGGTAGCTCAGCAAACAGACAAATGTAAAATACTGTACCCAGTACACAATTCCAATTGCTAACACACTAAAATGACATGAACAGCACAACTATTTAAACAGACACACAGAGAGCAACACCTCTTCTCAAATCTCCAAAAGTCTAAACACATTTTCTGCTTTACACACATTTTGCAATTCACAATGGCACTTTTTAAATGCACTGAACACGGTTCTCTGCACAAGACACAACAATCTGACATAAAGTCACATGTTTCCCTTTTCAAAACACTACCATTCAAAATGACACTACACAAGCAAAATGGCAAATATATGTGCCACCTGCCCAAACACCTGATTGGTTAATTGTTAACACTTCAATCAGGATGTAAGCACTAGAAAAGACCACAGGAACGTCATTGGCCACAGAGCCATTATAGATGTTCCTGGCTAACATGGTGGGAACATCACAATGTGTGCCATCTCCAATATGGATGGTGTCCTCCACCGTCATGCCAACCTTGGACCACACAACACACCCCATATTCTCACATTTCTAGAAAGACTCCACAACATTCTCATATCATCAGAGTGTATGAATGATGTAGACCAAAGAAACCGGTATGTTGTAGTATGGCACAACGTGAGCTTTCATCGTGCAGCCCCAGTCCAAAACTGGTTTGCTGACTACCAAACATTTATCGTGCAATACCTCCCACCATACTCGCCATTTTTGAACCCCATAGAAGAGTTATATGGAAGGTATATGACCAGCAGCCCTTTGTGCGCATGCCTCTTTTGCAGGCTATGGAAGAGGCATGTGATGGGATTGATGTTGGTGCAATTTAGGGATGGATAAGGTGCTCAAGGCGCTTCTTCCCTCATTGTCTGGCATGGGAATATATTGCCTGTGATGTGGACGAGGCGTTGTGACTTGTTTGGTGAAAAATTAAAAAAATTCAACAGCATGCGTGTGTATCTTCAAATATTTCTGTGCATGTGAACAATCTAATACATATTTTAGTATTATGGCAAAGCATACTAAAGAAAAGTGCACTTTTCATTATGCCCAACTGTGTGTAGTTGGTTAGATGAAAATCTGGTAATATGAATGAAGTGTGTTCCAATTTGTGTCAAAGTTTGATTTTGATAATGTTATATGTAGTTTAGGTCGCAGTGCTTCATTTTGCAGGATATATGTGGTATTTTGCTGTTTGGGTGTGTGGTTTTGTAAATTGTGTTAAGTTTTTTGATAAAACCACACTATTTGCATAATTCCTAGATTGTTTGCAAAATGACACATTTCAGTCAAAACATACACACTTCAGTCAAAACATGTACACATATTTGTGAAAATGCTATTAGTTTTCATTTAACCAACACAGTCCTCAATGATCAGACACTATTGCAGCCAGTTTCACACTACTGTGATAAATAAAAAACACATTTGTAAAAAAATAATTTTAGGAAATGGCATGTGCTAGATTTTTGTTCAGACATTGTTATGTAAGGGATCATTTAGGGGCTGTCCACACAGAGACGCGTATCACTGTATACGTATAAATTTGTTTTCGTATTGGCGTTTCATCCACACGGATCCGGCGTTTTGGGAGACTGAATCCGCAATTTTTTGAAACCGGGTCCTAAAGTGGATAAATCTGAAAACGACACCCTTGCGGTTTCGTCTGTACAGCCAATCCATATATTTTGTGAAGCGAAAACGTCATCACATCACGTGTCGGAAGCGTCACACGTAACAGCAACAACAATAACGGTGGATTACGTGATTGTGTTCGTGCTACAGAAGCTACTAAAGCCTACTAGCTTTATTACAGAAAAATCTATTGCTTCTATGCAATTGTGGTGACCAACAAGCGATAATGGACAACACCATACGTTGGCTATGCGCATGCTTAAAGTCTTCTTCTCCGTGTATAGTGTACATGGATTAAAGTTTTCCGTCGCTAGACGGATTTCCGTCAATTGCAAAATTATTAAATTCACTTTTAATAAAGACGACGTGTATTCACCTTTTTTAAAGTTGGATGTGATCAAAGCCTGGAGTGGAGCCAAATCACGTTCCTCTCCACTGTAAGCGTTCTGTAATCACTACGCACCGGATCCACTCCGGGTTTTCTGGCTGTATCACGTTAAGCTGAGGTAAAACTTTATTTCAGCTAGCATGGACAAACTTGTAATGCAGAAAGGCTCCGATGTTTTGGCGATTGATAAAGGTGTAAAAGACCAATGGAGATTGACTTGGCTTAGCGAAATGATGAAGATTGGCAAGCCTTTCAGTTCGTGGGATAAGAAAACCAAACCGCCAGGTAATTTACGTGTCTTTGCGATTAGGGGTCCTGTATTTTGGGGGTAAATGATTTCTCACATACATGATCACCCGCGTCCCGTTTTTGACTGCTATGCTCATCAGGCCAGTTGCTGATACAACGGGTTTGTTAAACTTGTGGGTAAACTTAATGTGGCGCCACAAGAACCAAGAGGCAGATGACATCCACATCCTGTGAGAGCTTTTTCAGGAATCATAAGAGGAGACTGCTTCCGAAATGGTCTCGCGGCACTTTGATGTCATCCACCTGTCGGTTCTTGCAGTTTCATTTGCGTGTGGTCTCAAAAAACGTAACATTTGTACATATATTTAAGCGCCGCAGTTTATAAACAAGTGATATTAAGCCATACAAACACAAACAACAGTGTTAACGTTAAATGTGTTCGCTGTTTCTGTGTCAGAGCTGAACACGTAAGCCGCGCATTCGCTTCTCATTGAGCTTGTGAGTATTTTTGCCACTTTATTGGGCTTAAATACAAATATGCGTCAAAAATCCCATCTTTGCAAGTATCCTCATATAAACACGACCATTTAGGTCTTAGGAGAAAGTAAACAGCAGAACCATTGCCCATAAAATAGCACATCAGCGCTGCCTCTATTGTAACATAATAATTTGTTGATAAAGGTACAGTCATCAATTAACAACTGTCACTATGGTTACAGGCATCCTGTGCGAATTGTACACTAGTTTAACTCGAGTTACACGTTCAGGGTTTATATTCATACATAATGTTACTGTAAGCTGTTGTGTGAACAGAACAGACCCTGGATTATTCGTTTATGTGTACTGAATAATATGATATGAAAAAGTTGTATTTGTTCACATTAGTAAATGCATTATATAACTTGAAAAAACAATGAAAAATATAGAATATATAAGCATTTATTAATTCTTGTTTATGTCATTACAGTAATTGATGGTAGTTCATGGTGCATTCACTAATGATAACAGTTTCAACTTTGATTAAAAAAATTATTAGTAAATGCTAAAATAAATACATTTACAATTAAAACTGCAAGCAGTGATGGAAGGGCCCTCGCACACATGACACCACCACGCCTTGGCATAAGAATTAAAGGGAACAGTAGTAAATAGGCATTTAAGCATGTAAACATAGGTGAACTATTTAAAAGTGTAGTATAATGTGCCACATTTCATGTTGCTAATTACAAATTACAGTGAGGTAGCATCGTGTAAGATAGCATGAGAGAGGGAGAGAAAGAGAGAGAGACAGAGAGAGAGAGAGAGTGAGCGAGTGTGTGTGTGTGTGTGAGTATGAGTGACTACATGTAAATGTTGGCACATAGTTGTGTTCAGTCCAGGACTCTTATTGATCATGTAAAATTTAGGGCAGATCTGACTTTGAATAATCAGTGTAAAACATGTTACTTCTTGTTGCCAGCAGGTGGCGCTATGGCCATAAGTGACTATTGGCATGTAGATGTGTTCAGTCCTGGACTCTTGTCAATTATGTAAAGTTTGGGACAGATCAGACATTGCATAATCATTGTAAACATGTCACTTCCTGTTTCCAGCTGGTGGCGCTATAACTATACAGTTTTTCTGAATTGCTAAAACACTAAAACCCAATCTCTGAACCAAATTCATAGTGGCCTAAACCCATTTGTCAAATCATGCACTCTTTTGCAAAATTCTAAACACAAACTTCCCACTAAAACACACATTTCACACTGCAATGCACTTGTTTTATAAATGCTAAACACAGGCAGGCAAAAGTTGAACACAACTAAAACACTGTTATCATCGAGTAAACACAACTACTCAAAATTCTACACACTTTTATCTAATGGTATTTTTTTACCAATTGTGTGAATTGGAAACAGTCTGAGAGGCAGATGAAGAGTATGAGGAAGAAAAGGACACCAGAGACAATGCAATTGGCAAAATTTGCAGTTGGATTGCTGACTTTTTACAAAATACAAGTGCTGCTTACAGTAATATTGAAAACTTACTATTACTTGCAGTACTTACAGTTAAGTATTCATTATATTCACTGAACTAAACTTGTGATTACAGTAATAGAGATTTTTAACAGTATTTGTCAAGTGTGTTGTTATTTACAATAAACATGTATTTTTCTGTAAGCAGATCTCCTGGAGGTTGTGTTTTCCATTTTTTAAGGTAGTGTCTAATGGATGCTTGTAGTGTTTTATATTACAGACTTATGTGTGTATGATTTGAAAGCTTAGTTTGATTTTGAGTACAAGTGAAATGGTTTTGAAGCAATTGTTTGATTTTGCTAGAAGAGTCAGGGGTTCTGTAAATTTTGTTTAAAATTGGGATTTGTGTTTAAGGTTTTGAGAAAATGAGTGATGGTTTCAAAAAATGTGTTTTAGCAATTCAGAAAAACTGTAAGTGAATATTGGCGTGTAGATGTGTTCAGTCCAGGACTCTTATCAATCATGTGGAGTTTGTGACTGATCAGACATTGCATAATTAGTGTAAACATGTCACTTCCTGTTGCCAGCTGGTGGCGCTATGACCATAAGTGACTATAGACCCTTTGCAAACACGTGACCTAGACCACGTGACGACGCCATGCTGGACGGCAAAATCACTGACGCACTAGGTTGATTAGTAATAGACGAGCGGGATTTTTGATTAGTTTTAAACAGTTTAAATATATATTACACTAAAATACATGGCTTCTTATATTAAGGAAGTTGTTGTGCCGTTATCGGTCGAGGTAGGGCATTTGGTACGTCCTCGCAAAAAGCGCTATTTAGTGAAGTTAGAGATAGCGGGACTGGATATACCGACCCTTACCTTCTTCCTCCTTCAATTTTCACGGACCTCATTAAACGCCGAGTCTGCCCGACTTCAGCCCGCATGATTTGTACCACTATGTGGTAAACGGGATATTCCCATACACTGGTGCTGATCTTAAGGCTTTTAAAAGTCTGCAGAGCTGCCAACTTCTGAGTTCAGCTTGGAGTGAGATTTTTTTGTGGGGGGTGGGGGTTTGTGGTAATAATTTTTTATATAAGTCCTAACCATTTGCCAATTGATAATAGTGTGGATTTTAGCTATTTCTGTGTTAAATAGTTGGAAAAGACTGCGTTAAAATGGTTCACAATACAAATCGAATCATATTTTAGAAATTAAATTGAATAAAGCTTTTACTGAGTTTAAATGCCTGAGATTAGAGTCTTTACTATTATTTTATACACTTCTATTATGCTTTCCTTCTGATAAAAGTGCCAAAAAAGTTCTTAAAATCTAATGAATAGGCTACTGGTCTCTGTAAAATGTATAACTGCAGATAACAGCAGCTTTGATTCAGTTTATTCACTGAGAAAGAGAAGCGTAAAGTGATGATTTGTGATTGGTGATAGAGGGACTGTCACAATCAAATAAACCAAATGAGTAGTTTATATTAAACTAAAGCAACAGATAATGTGTATGTCAAGACCATATAATTATATTTCGTATATATTTTTATAGATGTCAAATATCAATTGACTTTTTTCTCTTTTATTAAAACCTGTCACCGCAAACATCACGCAGGCTTGAACTGCTTGCAAACATGCACACGCGAGTGATGGTTGATTAAAATTGCTGTTTTCTGAGGGTTTCTGCGTGCGTGGAATCCGGGCAGGTCTCTGCTTTTCATCCAGACCTTGACGCTTTGTGTGTTCGACTGGTCCGGAGCTGACTGATCGGCGTATGACATCAGAGTAACGCGAGAGCAAAGGTAAAGGTGGACCCTTTTGTAACATTTCGACTTGCTCTCGCGGTACTCTGATGTCCTCGCTGCCGAACTTCCTGCGCAGCGCCACATAAAGTGAAATGCTCTTTGACTCTTTGCAGCAAAGTACCAGCAACATGAGAAGTGGTGGCACGCAAAAGACAGTGAAGGTACGCTAAAATATAAGTAACCTTACAATCCTTATCTGTGTATAAGGTGTGAAAATGTGTGTGGAGGTTTACAAATCACTGTGTGTAATGTTTTGCAAAAAGGGTGAAGCAAACACAGTAATGTTGTGCAAATCTGTGGGGGTGTTTTGCTCATTGGAGTAGAATTTTGCAAACTGTGTGGAAATTTACATTTTAGTGTGTAAACAATCGTAAAAAACTGTAATATTGAAAAAAATATTGAGATTTCAACAAATCACCATTATTGTGATCAGTGTTCGCTTTAGTTGGGTCCTTGACTCTTGTTATTCACTAAGTTAAATCTTTATTTTCTTTTTTTTTTAGTGTTTGTATGTGTTTATGTAGAAACACATCTGCATTGGAAAAGAAAGATGTGTTTCAAAGTTAAGTTGAAACTGATTCATATAAAATGATCAACTGCAATGCATGCTGGGAGTTATAAAATAGTTTAGTACTACGATGATACCCAGCATGCATTGCAGCATGAAGCTTTCTTTTGTTAATCGTCACCATTGATGAGATTCATAGACCGATTTATGATATCAGAGATAGATTCAATAGTTTAACTTTTTAAATGTGTTTTTGTAATCCTCAAAATAACAGACCTGACACGGTTTCCAACTAGTACTGTTAAATCAACTTTATGCATAACTTTAACAGTATTTCATTACAGTTTTTCTGAATTGCTAAAACACATTTTTTGAAACCATCACTCATTTTCTCAAAAACAAATCCCAATTTTAAACAAAATTCACAGAACCCCTGACTCTTCTAGCAAAATCAAACAATTGTTTCAAAACCATTTCACTTGTACTCAAAATCAAACTAAGCTTTCAAATCATACACTAGTGATGGTCAACCCGGATCTTTTTAAGGATTCGGGTTATTCTGAGTCACTCACTAATATGATCCGGGTTGTGCGAGTCACTCGAGTCACTTGAGTCACTTCCAATTCCAATCGCTAAATCATACTAATGCCAACCAAGCAACTCAGATCACGCATGCAGCTACGAGTCTACGACTCCTCTGCTCGCAAAAAACGGCTGGGGAACTCGTAAAAAACATGCATGTCCGGGGTAACATTATCAATAACATAAATGTAAAAGTTCGGTGTGTTTAGTTTCATTTCATAATGACAAATATATCAACACCACGTTTAGAAGATGTCATGCTTTTTTGACTTGGATGTGAGAGGAACGTGTCCTGTTTCAGATTGACTTAAAAGATCCACGATAGGTTTCGGTTAATGCAGCCACACAGTCACTCATCCACGCAAGAACATGATCTTGTGATTGAGTCCCAGACAGAGACGCCCGCTCCTGCACGGGTCCTGTGAGTGAACCACTCGCGTCACTCTGAGTGACTCAGTCAACAAGAGGAGCTGTGTATGTCCGTCGGTGGCGGATCTTTCCAGCAGCACTGCTGCAGCAGTCCTCGGATTTAAAATGTTTAAACATTTGCAGCTTCTACCCAAAACATTGTGCCAGTCAAATATTGCAACAGATTAGCCTACATGAGTCAGTGGGTTAATAACACGAGCAAGGCTCATTTTTCCTAGTCCAGGATTCAAGCTCTATGAGTAGAGGTACTCTCTGTGTGATTCCCCGAGCCGCCGACCAACTCATTGTCGCGCGCACGCATCCCTTTGTACTCGGACTCGGAGCTGCAGGAAATTACGATCCGGAATAGCAGCTTTTTGCTCACTCCGTACCCCCAGTTGACATTTGGAGATGTAAATTAACTTGTTGTTGCAATTTATAGAACCTATGGCAGCTTATGTAGAGTTATTTGTTGTAATTCTGTTGTAAACATTTGAAGAGCTTTGTGTTTTATACAATTTCTCATTCTTAATGCAAAATCTGAGAGGACACAACTGACTCGGGTTAATGGTCACTAGGACTTATGGTTCTCGAGTCATTTTAGGGATCGGGTTAAATGATCCGAGTTTCGAGTGACTCGCTCATCACTATCATACACACATAAGTTTATAATATAAAACACTACAAGCATCCATTAGACACTACCTTAAAAAATGGAAAACACAACATCCAGGAGATCTGCTTACAGAAAAATATATGTTTATTGTACATAACAACACACTTGAGAAATACTGTTAAAAATCTCTATTACTGTAATCACAAGTTTAGTTCAGTGAATATAGCGAATACTTTACTGTAAGTACTGCAAGTAATAGTACGTTTTCAATATTACTGTAAGCAGCACTTGTATTTTGTAAAAAGTCAGCAATCCAACTGCAAATTTTGACAATTGCATGGTCTCTGGTGTCCTTTTCTTCCTCATACTCTTCATCTACCTCTCAGACTGTTTCCAATTCACACAATTGGTAAAAAATACCATTAGATAAAAGTGTGTAGAAATTTGAGTTGTTGTGTTTACTCGATGATAACGGTGTTTTAGTTGTGTTCAACTTTTGCCTGCCTGTATTTAACATTTATAAAACAAGTGCATTGCAGTGTGAAATGTGTGTTTTAGTGAGAAGTATGTGTTTAGAATTTTGCAAAAAGAGTGCATGATTTGACAAATGGGTTTAGGCCACTATGAATTTGGTTCAGAGATTGGGGTTTAGTGTTTTAGCAATTCAGAAAAACTGTTATATAATTTAGGTATATCAACAAGAATATATAATATGTAAATATGTAAAATTTTACAAAGCTTAAATGTCCAGTCTCATCATGCAAAAACACTAAAACCCTATTGTAAAACCGAGTTGGCAGCACAAGCTTTCGTTTCACTCCATGGTCATTCTGCCGAACAGTTCGGTACAAGATCCCTTCATCTACTGACAACTTTTCCCATTCTCGTTTCAGCAACTTCATCTTAGGGTTGGTGCTCTGGATACTACTGACAGGCTTTTTGTGACAAATGGCTTGCCACACTTCTCCTAGGAATTCATCATCCCTCTGGGATGTCTGAAGCTCACTCAGGCTAAGAGCAGGTGACTGGTCTACAGCTAATTCAGTAGCATGACAGTAAACTTTTGGAACAGCAGACACATGAGCTCCTGCCTGTCCCACAACACATGAATAAGGAACATTTCCTGTTCTCCTTCCTTCAGACACAGCCTGACAAAGAGCTCTCACGTCAGCCATAGGAATTTCCTGCCAATCATCATCAGGACTTGGGTGAGTATGAGGCCTCCTGGATAACGCGTCTGCATCAATGTTTTTTCGGCCAGGTCTGTATTTCAAGTTGAAATTGTAGGTGGTCAAGGCAGACAACCAGCGGTGACCAGTCGCATCAAGCTTTGCTGACTTCATTATGTATGTTAAGGGGTTGTTATCGCTTCTAACCTTAAACTGAACACCATAAAGATACTCATGCAGTCTATCTACCACTGCCCACTTTAGAGCTAGAAATTCCAGTTTGTGGGCTGGATAGTTTCTCTCTGAAGGGGAAAGGCTGCGGCTGATAAAGGCAACTGGACGTAATCCTTCATCATGTTCCTGATAAAGAACTCCTACTTTTGAACATAAGACTTTTTGGCATCCGCAAAGGCTTAAACCGGGGCTTGAGTCAGACACTTTTTGAGATTTTGATATGCCGTATCACACTGAGCAGTCCATCGAGACCCAAATGGTTCAGAGGATTTGTGACAGGAAATAATTCCCTGGCGACCAGTACCAAACCCTTTCTTCTTTGGGGTACCTGAAGAGGATGAATAGCCCTGCAGATCATTGAGAGGTCTGCACAACTTCGAGAAGTCCTTCACGAAGCGCCTGTAATATCCACAAAACCCTAGAAATGATCTGAGTTCAGTCACGGTTTGGGGCTGAGGCCAAGACACAACGGCCTCAATCTTGGAAGGATCAGTAGATATTCCATCCTGTGACACAATATGTCCTACATAGTATACAGAGGTTCTGCCAAACTGACACTTATCAAGAGAGATTTTCAGCCCCTCTTCTCGCAACCTGTCCAAGACTTTTAGCGGGCGCTCTTCATGCTCTTCAAGCGTTCTCCCAAAAATGATTAAATCATCTAAGTGCACACTAAAACTTCAAGGAAATTCATATCTCCTACTGTCCACTCCATTACCCGTTGAAAAGTGGCTGGTGCCCCACCACAGATGCCATGCGGCATGCACTCAAATTGATAGAAGCCAACAGGACAGATGAAGGCAGTCTTTTCCTTATCAGAGGAACTCATAGGTATCTGGTAGTATCCACTTCTCAAGTCTAGAACAGTGAACCATTTGCTTCCAGAAAGATTGTGCAAAGAATCCTCAATACAGGGAACAGTGTACTGGTCGGGTGTAGTCCGCTGGTTGAGCGTCCGATAGTCCACGCACATTCTGACCTTGCCCGACTTTTTGCGCACCACTACTATAGGCGAAGCAAAGGGGCATAGAGACTCTGATATAATGCCAGCACTCTGCAATTCTTGTATGTGGAGCCGCACATCTTCAAAGTCTGCTGGTGCGAGGCGCCGTGATCTTTCCCTAAAAGGGCGTGAATCATTCAACCTTATCTCATGGGTGGTACTTTTTGAACATCCTACATCCCACTCATGTAGAGAAAACACTTCTTGTCTCTGCATTGGAGGGCATTGGAGGAATCTCCGAAGTCAAAAGATGCAGGTGACAAGGTATGTTGCTCTGGTGTTGATTTAGAGGTAAGATGTGGGACTAAGGACACTGGGAATACTTCACAAATACTTCTTTTGTAGAAAAGTTCTTGATGGTCACTGTGACACGCCGGGTGCATACAAATGATGCAGAATGAAGTTCAGGCCTCACCTCAAGATCATCAGAACTGGTGTCATCAACGGCTGCTCTGTCTATAAGTACTACAGACTCAGTCATTTGTCCAGGAAACTTAACTAATCCAGGAAGTTGCAAACCTTCGTCTGGCTTCAGGACCACAGGGTTATGCTTCACGAACCAGACTGTTCCATGCTTATCTGGATCCTCATGTGATGCGTCCGTTTGCTGAATGGACTCATATGCTTCTCTAATTACTGGATGTACTGTCAACACATTCAAGAACTTCTCATCAGCTTCCTTGCGACAAGACTCAAACAGGTTTTTCACTAAGCTAGTATTGGTTCCAACCAAAATGGCTACGCCATCTCGCTTCACAGGGTCAGGGCACACAATGACAAGCGTGTCTACCACTTGACGTACTCCAGCAACACGTTCTGTGAATTCAAGTCTGAGGGGCAAGTACCCATCATACAGGTATTTATGAGAGCTGAGACCCCAAATCTCAAGATTTTCAACTGGCTGAATTTCGAGGTGTTTCAGGTAAGTATCATAAAAACTGCGGTATAGAAGGGTAACCTGAGAACCGCTGTCAAGAAGAGCTTTTGTGTAGATCCCTTCTATCTGGACAGGAACTTCAGAGACAGGCCCTACTAAACCATTTGGCAGTTTTGGTTTACCAACATCAAGCATGATTGAACCATTAGCGGAACGTGTGGTCTCAGGAGCCCAGTGCCTTTCCTTCACTGAGCCCCTGACCAGTTTCCCTGCAGGAGCTGCATTTTGATAAGTTTTTAGTTCACCTTCCTGAGGTCTTCAGGTGCCTTACATTCTCGCTTTGTATGTCCATCCTCACCGCATTTGTAGCAAAAGATTGTTGGAACAGGTGGCTTGGTGGTCTTTGGGTTTGGAACTGGTTCCGGTTCACTCTGTCAGGTATGTGTTGGGGCACTTTCTGATAAACACAATCAGAAGCCAAAGTCACTGTTGCCACATTCAATAGTTGACTTACCTGAGTAGACAACTATTTAACCTCTTTTCTCAGGTTTTGCAATTCAGATGGCACAGGCACTGGTGGAGAAATAACAGTGGCAACAGAAGCTTTAACATCCGCTCGAGCAGCTACCCAGTGTTCCTCCTCCCTCACCTCTTTCATCAACTGTGACAAAGAAGGCGGATCTCGCAGAATGTGAGTCATCCTTATTCGTAAGGCAACCATGTCACTGGTAAGAGCTCCCTTAGTCAGCTGCTCCATTCTAGCTTTATTAATGCCAGCTGCGTCAATTCCACCCTTAAAGAAGGCTCTGTGAAGAAGTTTATCTAGCCTGTACAGGAAATCAGACAATTTTTCTCCACTTTCTTGGTAAGTATGACGAAACTTAGCCATTAGATCAGGTCCACTCTCCGTGGTGCCATATGCGGTGTCAAGGGCAGATAGATATTCAGTGGCAGTAGCAGATGGGTTACTCACTTTCAAGAATCTGACAATATCAGCAACTCTCGACAATACGTTGTCTCTTTGCAGCCTCTGTGCACTGCAATTCACTTATCATCTGGGCAGCTTGTTCCATCCAGACTTCATATTCTTCTTCACCTGGAGGGACAGGTCTTAAGCCAGAGAACAGTCTCAGTTTTCTATAGTCAGGCCCATCACTAGACACCTGATTACACCGGTCCACTAATTTTCCAATAGCATCAACTAGACCTACACTGATGTCAGCTTTAGGAGGCGGATTTCCCATAACTATGGCTTTAACTTCCTCCATGGATTTTCCCTCCTCCTGTAAAAGGGCCATTAACTTTAGCTGAAAAGCATCACCTTCTGAGGGAGCACCAGGGCCTACTACGCTGCCAACTACATGGACAGGCCAAGGCCCAGCCTCGTTCTCAATACCTATTTCAGAAGGTACAGTATCAGGGTCTAAATCAGTACTGCTCTCTACCAAAACAAACAGTGTTCTGCCAGTGGCATCACCACGGCGACCACGTATTTTAGTACAACCAAGAACTTTCAGTGTCTAAAACTTTACCAAGGGTCTCATTGCTAACATCCAAAGGCACATTACTCACCACAATGGCGCGTGAGAGGTTAACACTTTCCTCTCTGCTCCACACAACAACCTGTGAGAGATCCATGCCTTTGGAGTTAGATCTAGATTACAAGTACAGTAAGAAAATGCACAAAAATGATATTGCTGCTTTACACCACCAAACAACATTAAAGGAGAATAAATGAAAAGAAACAAACTGGTAAACAGGAAAAAACAATCCCAGCGGAGCCTCCAAATGTAACCCTATATTTAACACAAAAAGGTTATGATTTTCTTACTTTTACACTTAACCAAGAAACCTGGATTCCCGGCAGTTGAATGGTGAATTGGCCGGTAAAAATTTACTATTTACACAGTCTCTTAATACAATCAAGTACCTTCAATGTATTAAATATCCTTTAAGCACAATAAAACACCAGAATACAAATATAAAGTAGTAAATTAACACTTATTTATTTCCTTAGGCTAATAGTTTTGTTGTAGTTTTAGTTTAGCAAAGGTAATAAACAAACAATATCAGTAATGTATTATAAATGTAGTATGAAATAAACTTTATCACAGGGTATGAGAAGTAATTATTTCCTTGTAAATAAAGATTTAAATCACCCTCTCAAAATATGTATTGGTCCTCCTTTGTTACTTTAGTTACCTCACAGTATTTATGCTTTGAAACTCACATCATATGTTTTATCACATCATATGATATTACAAATTCACCCTTTAGTAAAATTTAAACACCTCAAAACATGTAAACCAATATAACAAATATAAAACTCTTTCAGTTTTTATATGCACAGTCTATATGAACCAACAACTCAGTCACATACACTAGTGTTTTTCGTTGGGGCCCAGTTGGTGCACATTTGAAGTATGAAGAGTTAAAAGACAAATCCTTTTATGCAAACTTGGAAAATAGACTCACTTACATCCATCCAAGGAAACGAAATGACACACGAACAGCGTCAACTCACGGTTACCATGGTGATCAATTCCGCTGCGTGATGAGTCCATGCTGATCCAAGCACAGTGTAAACACGCGATCTTTATTACAGCGACAAAACAACGCGTCCAGTCGGAACAAAGTCTCAGAAACAACGAGAATCCCGTCTGCAGTCACTGTTCACACATATGTTGTTTATATGATTGCCACTAGACCGTCATTACACGCGATGGCGGAGATAATATCATCAAACAGTAAGGCGGTGAAATGAAATAACTTTAAACTTTGAGAAGACAAAACAAAATAACACAAATACAGATTCGTTACACTTTGGGCCTTAATATTACGACGAATATATTACTCGGTCTCCAAAAATGTTAACGTCTGTGCACACACAGCCTGCATGCAGTCTCTTCTCGCCATGTGCGTTGCTCCTTTCCTCTATTCCGCAACCTAATTAACGTTGATAAATTATCCTTTAACCTCTAACTCAACAGTCATTGGCCAAAAATAATAAACTCACATTTAACACATTAATTCACTGGATATAAAACAAATCCATATACAATTAAACCAATAATGTAAATAAGATTACATTTTAAAATAGAAATTAAAGAAATAAATTGACATCATCTTCTATGTTGCATAAAGCACATTTTTAAAGGTCCCTACATAAACTACTTGATAACATTAGATCTTTGTTTTCTTTGCAATAGCAGATGTATGTAAAAACACTGCTTCAGCAGCCAAAGAAAACTTACCATTAAAACACAAGAGTAAAGGGCCCAACTAAAGCAAACACTGATCACGATAATGGTGATTTGTTGCAATTTAAACATTTTTTCAATATTAATGGAGGGTGCAAACGTTATATTGATTCAATGGTATTAACATTGACAAATCAACGATTTTTAACATTGTTTCAATGGTATGCTATCTGGGTTATGACCATTGCCACTGTATATCTGCTAAGATTTGGCTGAACTCTCAGTTCAGCATCCCTCAGTGTCAATTCACAACATAATCCAATAGTGTTGCATGAATCTCATTTGATAAGTTTGGTCCTCTTCTTCTTTGTGCACGTTCCCCTTCTGCTTCCCCTTTGTGTATGCCTCCTCTCACCCTCACTTATCTTCTGACTCTTTCCATTTTGGTCAAGACAGGTGAACCTACCTGCTGCATTTTTATAGTGCTTAAACCTGATTGATGCGTCTACATTTTAGCAATTGTGTGTTTGTGCACCTGATGGCTGTGTTTAACAGATTGGCTAATAAGTGTGGTAATTTGACAGTCAGTGCTTTGGAATTGCAAGGAAGTGACATCCTGATATACTTCTGTGTCTGATGTATACAAGTGTGTTGAGTGTTTTGCAAATCACTGTGTGTAATGTTTTGCAAATAGTGTGAAGCTGACAATGCGCTTACAGTTGTGCGAATCTAGCCTTGTGTTTTGCTCCTTGAGGTTAAGGTTTTGCTAATTGTTGGAAAAGTTAAAATTTCGTGTGTAAGCAATCGTAAAAAACTGTAATGTAAAACTGTATATATATATATTAGTGATGCAACAATACACTTAGTTCACGGTTCAATACATATTTCGGTTCTTGTTCACGGTTTACGGTTCGGTCTCGGTTCTGATGCCTTGGCCTATTAAAGTGTTTTTAATTATTCTATGCTTGGGTAACAGGAACATTGAGATGTTAAGAAGAAAAAAATACTGGTTTTAATTGCAGTTCTCTTTATTTTATGTAAATGCAAAAATCATCTTACATATTTCTAGTGTACTGATACAATAATATAAGATATAATTAAATAAAGACATATAAAAATAATATCCTATTCAAACTGGGGAACATGTGAATTCATTACATTACATAAATTGGCCATTTTATATACCTGTACTTAGTAAATTAAACTTTACATTGTAAATGAAGGCTATACCTTACTGCACTACTGTTAAATCCAACATCATGCTGTCTGTGTAGAAACCAAAAATGCGTTCCTCAATCAACATTACTGGTGGGATTTATTTTAGCATCAGGCGCATTCTCTTCTTGAGTTAAACTTTTTCAACTTGCGCAGAAGACGTGTTTGAGGCAAATAACGCGCGTTTGCATCAATAACAAGCCCAATTTGCGTCATTCGCATTGCCCAACGCGAATTTGCATCTTTACATTGATGTTGTATGTAATCTACACGCGCAAATAATTAATCCACACCTCAGATTTAAAAGACAGTCGTGCTGCTTCTTTTTGTTGTTGTACTTCTGTTGTGTGTGTGTGCACGCGAATTAAATCTGACACCAGCATTGCAAGCAGAGTTCAAGCAGAGTTTAACGCAGCTAGCGCACAGTGACTGGATATCAACTCGCTGTGGCGTTTATAAGCGTGCAGATCACGCGCATGCGCACATTAACAAAAGTGCAGGGAATATAAAACTGACAGATTTGGATGGATAAACCGAAAAACCGCAATTCACCTGCGCGTATTGGACCGTGGGGGTCGAACCGAACGGTTCAATAATGTATTGAGAATTGTGGCATCCCTAATATATATATATATATATATATATATATATATATATATATATATATATAAATATACACACACACACACACACACACACACACACACACACACAAATGAATTGAATCCTGCCTCATCTATGTATATGAATTCATGAAGGGCCTGGTTGTATTTAAATACATTTTTAACCATTTTGAATGCAGTGTGTTAGCATTAGAAAAATTTGCTGAAATACATAGTATTTTGCATGTTGTGGCATTTAAATGGGAAAAAAGTTTTTGAAAAGTGTGGTCACCGAATGCATTTTGTCTGAAAGCAAAGAAAAACGGTTCACAGTTTGGTCTCACTGGTCGGTTCACACTGACTTCTGTTTCGCTGACTGTGTGAAGAGTTTTGAAAATGTGGTTTCAGTATTGGAACAATGCTTGTTAGCAGTTGAAAAAAAAGTAATGTCATTGACATATAAAAAGCATCTGTCAATGTTTAAATCCTTTTTGAGCAGCAAGAATGACTTATATTTTCAAAAACCTGCAATCGGACAAGCAAAAGTGTGAACGTCTGCTCAGACCCTGATGTGGTGCTAAGCACCTTGACAGTTTTTGTAAATATGGACTTTGCCATGGATTTTTGCGTATGCACATTTTATAAATGAGGCCCCTGATGAGGACATTTTTAGTCCCTATATGAGGAAACAGCTTATAAATCAAACTAAATGATAAAAAAAGTAAAAAAAAAAAGTGTTCTGTAGGGGTTTAGGTTTCTCCCTAAGAAACATAAATACAATGTTTGTGTGTGTGTGTGTGGGGGGGGGGGGTTGGGGGGCTTTTGGATCCTGCCTTCTGTTCGGATCTGGAACAGAGTATGTGAGTCGTGTGGAGTGGGAGCGGAGCGAGGAGTGGAGTGGCGTGATTTTGCCAGGAGCGAGGAGCGGATTTTTGGATAAAGCTCCACTATATCACTCAGTCACGAGCAAGAACCAAAGACATTGTGAGACAAGGGAGGGGCACTGAAAATGTTTCTAAACATATATTTTGGCCCCAATTGCATTTGTTTTGTATTGTTTAACTACACAAACATTAATATAATATCATGTTATTTATTATTTAAGTTTTTAATTATATTTTACTGACCCCTTTGTGATTTCTGCCTTTGCATTATATGATGGATGAATTCATAAGTTATTAATAAGCACAGTTAAAGAAAGACAGAAATAAAGAGTTTCTGAAATACTACAGTGCAAAGGGGGAAAATACAAATGTATTTTAAAAGGTTATGATGACAAAAAAGAATGCGATTGCGGGGAGATGATTACAACATCAAAAGATTCTTTGTGTAATATTAAAAGGCACATGTCAAGAAAACACAAGTTTTCTGCTTACACTTGGAAAGAAAATCTAAAGGTCGGTATTAATACAGCTTTAAATTTGTAAATAATTTGCGGCATTAACCTTGCTACAGCGCGGTCCGTGACACGCTTATGCCATATGCTTTATTAAAGTTGAACAATAAATGGCGCATTCTGCTACAGAACTGCAATGGACTCTGATATTTTAACGAGCCAACGAGGTTGGTGTTGTTTCAAAAGAGAATTAAAATTTACAATGGAGCAAACGCGGAGCGAGGCATGAATAAGGAGGGCGTGGGGAGGGAGCGAGGAGCGGAATATTGTATATCCAGAGCGGAGCTTGAGCGGAGTTATTATGAAATGCTTTGAGCGCGGAGCGCAAATTCTTTCAACTCCACTCCGCTCACATACTCTGATCTGGAAACAAGACCTCGTCAACATCAAAAGCGATGTCCTCGTGGGCTAGGCTTCGGGGAAAATATTGCCTTGTGTGCTTAATCCACCCTTGGATTGATTTTACCTCAATATCTCTGCATGCCTCTTCCGTTGCTTGTAGAAGAGTCATGCGGACGTGTGGTTGCTGATCATATACTTTCCAGTGCCACGCTAAAAACAATTCCTTGATTGCATTTAGATTAGTAAAGGGGCAGATATAAAATTTTGAAATGGTTATGGTTGTTGAACTGTCATTGGTTAGGTTCTTTTTTACATACAGTACTTTCAAACTGTACACAGTACTGTAACATCACAATGGTCTTCCTTTACATATTCTTCATAGCACTACCCATATTTGTATGAAACAGTTAGTCCAGTAATACTGTAGAATGATACAAAATCATGTGACACATACAGTATTTGAGCAATTCTGCTTGCAAAGTTCTCAAAATGGCTTACCTGAGGCCTATTTGTAGTGCTAAGGCTCAGACCGATTGGTGTTCTGTTTTCAGTGTTTTAGGTGTGTATGTAAGTGCCTACAATTGCCAGATGAGTTAAGCATTTTGAACAGAGTGTTTTCCCAATGATAACAGGTGATTTCGTTTTTGAACAAAGTGTCTAATGTAGGGAAACGTGTGTAGTGTTTCGCAATATGTGTGTTACAGAATTGCAAACAAAGTGCGAAGTTGACAAAGTGTTTAAATGGTTACACTGTGTTAAGCAGTAACGAATTACATTTACTTGGTTACATTTACTTGAGTACTAGTAACCATGGGCGTCGGAACCATTATACGTGGGTGGGACAGGACCCACCCACTTTTTAAGACCAATGATAATGGACCCACCCACTTTTTCTCTAATTTAGCGCATTTGTCTGTTCACTTATTAAAGCGCTGTTGGTCCAAATCCATTCCACTAGAGCAGGGATCCCTAACCTTTGCTTTTTTACACCGCGGACCCGTTTCAGCTTTTAAACATAATTCGCGGGGGTGAGTGGACGCTGAGTTGCTGTTCGAACATAGTGCTGAAAAACCTCCTTTGCCAAATGAATAACGTTTTAAACAGAAGTAGGGATGTTCACATTGACCGTTTAACCGTTAACCGAAGGTAAGAAATTATGACCGATTAACATTATCAGTTAAAATAAAAAATATTTGTTAATACATGGTGTGTGTCGTCATGAGCCGACAGACATTTCGCCACTTTTCTATCTTTAATTTGTGAATGTCCTGTAAATGACACAAATGATTGCTGCCCTGACGGTCTGATAAAGTAATCATTTGTATGAGAAATCATTTGTATGCGTGTTTGGAAGCTGAACGGAGACGCGCGCGTGTCCGCGCAAGATGACGCGGTCCGTCTGCGCACATCCGGACAGACGTTCGCTGATGGCCTCTGACCCTAACCATAAACATCTAGCTCTTTTTGGACAAACGGAGAAAGACGACGCAAAACCAAAACTTTCTGAAAAGCGTCCTGCTTTAGAAATGACCACTGTGGTAAATGAAACGGAGACAATCTGCCATTTGGATATTAATCCACTGGACCGATCGCGTGCTTTTTAACAAGGTATGTTGCGTGAATATCTGATAATGTATGAATCCTGGTTCTGTTCTTGATCTGTGGCTGCTGTTTTCACGACGTAAAACCAAAGACGACGCAAAACCAAAACTTTCTGAAAAGCGTCCTGCTTTAGAAATGACCACTGTGGTAGATGAAACGGAGACAATCTGTCCTTTGGATATTAATCTACTGGACCGATCGCGTGCTTTTTAATAAGGTAATGTTGCGTGAATATCTGATAATGTATGAATCCTGGTTCTGTTGTTGATCTGTGGCTGCTGTTTGCACGTTCAAATTAAATGTTTTGTTTTTACTAGTTCACAGACAACCGTCAACTGTATTTTTACTCAATGACAATTTCATGTTAAAATCTTATCAGTTAACGGTTAATGTTCGGTTTAGAAGCTACGGTTGTCGGTCGGGAAAATTAACTGAATGCGCCTGAAAATTAACTGAGCATCCCTAAACAGAAGTAAATGTCAAACAACCATGCATTAGGAAAATGAATAACTGCTTTATTTATAGTATATTTTCTATAGACGTGTAAAACCATATTATAGCGGATTATTTTACTTTCAATGACCACGTTTACATGCACACCAATAATGCGATTATTTGCAATAATGCGAGTAAGGTCTTAATCGCAGGAAGATGACTGGAGCTAACCTCTTCAATCCGGTTTACATGCAGTTTTTATTTTCGGATTATTCACACATAGCCCAATGCAGAGCACAAATGATGAACTCACATATGGTCCACTGTTTTAATTTACTTACGTTAAATGACAAACACGTTGTTATAGATGTATTTCATTATCCGGTTCCGTGATGAAGATATAAATATGACAGTGCCTGTAAAGGGCGCTCACATGATAGAAAAATATAGTTTTAAAAATCGTTTTATATTAAAGATAATAGCAGAGCTCACACAACAACTATAACGATAGCGATTTTGGCACATGATGAACGATAAACCATTGACAGCCAATCAAATCTATTTGAACTTGAAGTGCACGCGCACTTAAAATGCAGTAGAAAGCTCATTCATTGCTGAGGTTATAACATAAAATTACCTCAGGTATCCAGAGCTGATGCAGTTGTTGCTGTGAAATTTTTCTACCACACTGACTACGCCAAAAGGTAAGATATACCTACTACATTCATTGTTTGGTTACGCGAAACGCAGCGAGTTGAGGACATCTGCTGGTTTCCCGCTGTGTAAATGCAACAAGAACAGCTCTAGACATGTAAACAATTGCAAAAAAGTTTTTATTACAAGAAATATCCAATAGGTAATGCCGTGCTCGTTGAGCGAATTAGCACGAAGTTATCATTATGATGTGGTCACTAATATATTTATCGTTATAATTATTGTTATAATGTCCCTTAATGGTTTAATACACTGATGTAGTATTATTTGAGCTATTTCTGAATGAAGACAGACTGCTGACAGCGAGTCGTGTTGGCAGAGTTCACGTAAAACTTCCTAATGTCAAGTTTAAAACAAATTTGTGCTTAAGGTGCGTGACTAAAACACATGTGCACTTAATTAGTGCGGTATAAATGCGATTAAAGCGTTTACATGGATGCATACTGCCATTATAAACGGTGTACACCACCTCTTTTAATGTGATTATACGTACTGCGATTATGAGCTTAATCGCATTATTTTTATTGAATTATTGCGTTTACATGAGGTAAAGTATAATCGCTATATTGACAAAATCCCATTATAATCGCATTATTAGGGTGCATATAAACGCGGTCATTGTTTCACGAGTTTGCCTGCCCATTTAGTCTTAATAATTAACGGCAAATGAACTTAGCTTGCTGTTCTTAAGGCAGCTCGAACCTAAGGTCGGACTCGAGCCCCAAGTTTAAGACACAGAAGAAAAAGGGAGGAGATGATGAGGAGAGATGCCAGAAGAATTGCGTCAGTCGCGGAGGCACAGAGACTCCCGTTTTGCTTTTAATGATAATTAACACAGCACTAAATGTGGTTCCTTTCAAACGTTAAAAGTGTAGGCTACTCGTTAAAATATTATTACTGCTGTAAAATAGTTTATTTTGATTATGGCACGATCGCTGGATAATTTTCAAGTTTTTTTACAGAAGCCAATTACTTTTCATTTGCGATATCACAGAGTTGAACGTCTTCACATATTGTTATTATTTGCGAGGTACATTTGCAGATAATTCATAAAGTCATACCTCTGTTTAATCGATTGTGTTTTAGAAGTACACATGCTCAAACTCTTATGACAGCATGTTCCCGACGGATACCATAAAATAAAAAGATCTAATTTCCAGAATCTCACATTTATATTTCTCTAAGAGAGAGAAAGAGAGATTGGGTATAACAAATACAAAATGTATACAAAAGTTGTATCAGTTTACCTTCATTCGTTTTTCTTACCTTTTATTTCCTCAAAATAAAAAACAAACATTGTAGCCTACTGTCAGCAGAGTAGAGAAAAAAATGACACAGAGAAAGATAAATGAAACATGACATCTGTCATTATTTGCAAAATATTTAAAGGGCCATTACCAGAATTTCGACCGCAACAGGCTACTTTCTTTAATTTAATAAACGCAAATGTTCAGGCTAATTAAAAGGAAACATGAAAATGTCATCTATTGCAGTAAATGTATTTTTCGGGGGGGGGGGGGGTATGTGGGGACCCACCCACTTTTCATTTGCTTCCGACGCCCATGCTAGTAACTAGTACTTTTATCGTAAATTTAAGGATGGGTACTTTTTACTCTTACTCAAAAACATATCATTTGAAAAAACTGTACTTTTACTTCGCTACATTCTGCGGCGTTTCTGCGCTACTGTCTAAATGGTAATAATTAATAAATATTTATATATTTTTAAAAAGTTTATAGGGCTTTGTTTAGAGAGGCTGCGTGCGTTGCGAGAGGGGGCTACGCATCACCCTTGCTTTGTTCTAGGGCTGCACGATATATCGCAAACCTATTGCGATAACAACACACACTGTGGGATTTGATTTTGTTTTATTAATCGTGCTGTTTATAATCTTAATTCATGTGTATTGATACAACAATGATTTCTGTGCTGAATACAAGAATGTTATCTGTGTGTGTGTAAAAGCTGCAAGAGGGATTAGTTAGGATTGTGCATCTGGTAATAGTCAAGATAAAAGGGGCCTGAGGGAAACACACATGTGTTTATCTATCTAAAGAAGTTAATGTGTGCCTTATTCATATAACCAATTTTACGAATAATGAAATGATGTCATGATATTGAAATGTGTTTTACATAATAATCATTTTCATCTTACAGCTTATGTTTTTTTATGAATAAGTGAATGTTTTATTAATGATTTGTTTTTAAGAAAGCATTATAATATGCTATGTGAAGTCAATCATATGTGAAGTGGAAAAGTACTGGGGGGAAAGTGACAAACTACAGGACTCTCAAAGTTGTGCGGAGAACAGTTTGTTTTTTCTTTGTCTGTGTGTGTCTATCTTCGCCTACAGGCTGAAACTGGGCGTGGTGAGGGAGTCAGATTCACAAGGAAAAGCAGCCTTTGTGGGTGGAGATTCTAAGAAGAAGAACGACGTCATATACTCTATAAATAAATGTTTTCCCAAATGCTGTGCGTTCGTTGCTTGCCGATTGTGGCCTTGAGACGACCCAGCGCGCTGTAAAACTTTTCATATCTGATCAATAAATATTTGAACTTAAATATTTGTATTTTGTGCCTTTCCTCTAAATTATGAACATGCAATGGACGCCTTAAAGTCCAACAACACACACACACACACACACACAAAATATGCATATCGCAGAGACTTGCAATAACTCACATTTATTTTACGCGTCTATCATTTGTGTGTTTCGTGCTTGCTTAGATTGTACAAATTAAACCAATCAGAAGGGGCCTTACTAAATACCCGGCAAGTAGTTATTGTTGTTATACTATTGGCTAGACCATGGGTGCACGGGGAAAACGTAGCGGCTCAAAGCAGAGAGTGTAAAATAAATATGGAAGGAGTAACGTTAGAGACGAGCGAGGAAAAGAAAGCGACGAACTTGTTCCCAAACATAACAGTACATCAGAAATATGGCAATATTTTGGCTTCAGGAGAGAAGACGTATCACAAACGCAGGTACTGTGCAAGTCGTGCGGCAAAACTGTCCTCACGTCGAGAGGAAATACAACTAATCTCCACAGTCATGTTGTATGAAGACTTAAAAAAATCAAAATCAACCAAAACTGCTATCGAAACGCCAAGAAACAACAAGGGAGTCGTACAGACAACCATCCAACAAAGTTTTACAAATGCAATGCCTTATGGAAAAACGTCAAGACGACACAAGGAATTAACAGATGCGGTCACACGCTTTTTAGCTAAAGACACTTCGGGATGTTTTAGCCGACTGGAACTTAAAAGAGGAAAATCAAGTTTCCATAACAACGGACAACGGCACCAATGTGGTGAAGGCTACCGAACTTAATGATTGGGTCAGACTTTAATGCTTTGGACATCGCTTACATCTGGCAATCGGTGAGTGTTTTATACATACAAATATAATATTCAAAATAATATACATATTCAAAATAATTGTTATAATACGTGCAACTATACAAAATACATACAACTATACAAATAACTGTACTTTTTATATCTAATCTTATTATTGCAAAATGTAATACAACCCCAAATCAGAAAAAGTTGGGACACTGTAGAAATTGTGAGTAAAAAACAAAAACATAAACTTATATTTCATTTACAATAGAATATAAATAACATATCAAATGTTGAAAGTGAGACATTTTGGAATGTCATGCCAAATATTGGCTCATTTTGGATTTCATGAGAGCTACACATTCCAAAAAAAGTTGGGATAGGTAGCAATAAGAGGCCGGAAAAGTTAAATGTACATATAAGGAACAGCTGGAGGAGGACCAATGTTTAGGAATAGGAATGTTCTCCCATTCTTGTCTAAAACATGCTTCTAGTTGCTCAACTGTCTTAGATCTTCTTTGTCGCATCTTCCTCTTTATGATGCGGCGAATGTTTTCTGTGGGTGACAGATCTGGACTGTAGGCTGGCCATTTCAGTACTCAGATCCTTCTTCTACGCAGCCATGATGTTGTAATTGATGCTGTATGTGGTCTGGCATTGTCATGTTGGAAAATGCAAGGTCTTCCCTGAAAGAGACGACGTCTGAATGGGAGCATATGTTGCTCTACAACTTGGATAAACCTTTCAGCATTGATGGTGCCTTTCCAGATGTGTAAGCTGCACATGCCACACACACTCATGCAACCCCAAACCATCAGATATGCAGGTTTCTGAAATGAGTGCTAATAACAACTTGGGATGTCCTTGTCCTCTTTAGTACGGATGAAATGGAATCCCTGTTTTTCAAAAAGAACTTCAAATTTTGATTCGTCTGACCACAGAACAGTTTTCCACTTTGCCAAAGTCCATTTTAAATAAGCCTTGGCCAAGAGAAAACGCCTGCGCTTCTGGGTCATGTTTAGATATGGCTTCTTTTTGACCTATAGAGTTTTAGCTGGCAACCGCTAATGACACGGTGGATTATGTTCACCGACAATGTTTTCTGGAAGTATTCCAGAGCCCATGTTATGATTTCCATTACAGGAGCATTCCCCTATGTGATGCAGTGCCATCTAAGGGTCCGATGATCACGGGCATCAAGTATGGTTTTCCAGCCTTGACCCTTATGCACAGAGATTGTTCCAGATTCTCTGAATCTTTGGATGATATTATTCACTGTAGATGATGATAACTTCAAACTCTTTGCAATTTTTCTATGAGAAACTCAGAAAACTATTTTTCGCTGCAGCATTGGGAGAATTGGTGATTATCTGCCCATCTTGACTTTTGAGAGACACTGCCACTCTGACAGGTTTTTTTATACCCAATCATGTTGCCAATTGACCTAATAAGTTGCAAATTAGTCCTTAAGCTGTTCCTTATATGTACATTAAAATTTTCCGGGCCTCTTATTGCTACCTGTCCCAACTTTTTTTGGAATGTGTAGCTCTCATGAAATCCAAAATGAGCCAATATTTGGCATGACATTTCAAAATGTCTCACTTTCAACATTTGATATGTTATTTATATTCTATTGTAAATCAAATATAAGTTTATGAGATAAGTAAATTATTCCATTCCTTTTTTACTCACAATTTCTACAGTGTTCCAACTTTTTCTGATTTGGGGTTGTATAATATATATATATTACATTTTGCAATAATAAGATTAGATATAAAAAAGTACAGTTATTTGTATAGTTGCATGTAAACATTATTTTGAATATTTTAATATTTAAGAAGATAATGTTTATGTAGGAAATATATTCCACAGAGCCTAGCACAGTGTAGCTGCAGTTTTTTTTATCTCAAATGTTGTTATATAAAATTGTATTTACAATATTGTAAATTTGCAATGTAATTTTCCCCTGTATAACCTTGTTTTGTTTTTCTTAACTCTTCAGAAAATGCTGTTAAAGGTGAAGAGCGCATTTCTCGAGCTGTTGGTCTCTGCAAAAGGTTAGTGGGAAATTTCTCCCACACCTGGAAGGGGAAGATGGCATTGAAAAATGCTCAAAAAGAGCACAAACTCCTAGAGCAAAATCTCATAACAGAATGCCCTACAAGGTGGGGTTCGAGGCAGAGAATGATCCGGAGAGTTCTAGAGCAGCAGCGGGCCATAAGCGATGTCCTATCAGCAGACAGAAAAGTCAAGACATTTAGTTCCTACCTGGCAGGATGTACTTGAATAAAAAAAAACATGCATTGCAGCCTCTGCAGGAATTTACAGATGCTCTATCAGGTGAAAGTTATGTAAGCGTTTCATATGTGAAACATGTACTTCACTTGATGAATACCTCAATTCTTGCTCCAAAGGAAGAATACAGCGATTTAACAAAGTCTATAAAAAACAAGATTCTAGAGTACATGAACTTGAAGTATGACAACCCAGAAACTCAAGAACTGCTGGACATGACCTGCTTTATGGACCCAGTTTTAAAGCCTGCTACATCAGCTCTGACAAGGTGTCAGACATCAGAGCCAGGGTGCTAAGTGAAATTGAAGCAACTGTGCCAAAGGTAAATGATAATACAATAATAGTAAATTGCAAAATAATGCGCTATAACTAGATTTGATTGCAACATTGCATTTGTTTTTCTTATTTAGGAGCCAAGCCCAAGTAATCCAGATGACCAGGGCATGGGTCCATCAGATATCACCCTAAAGAAGGCCAAAAAAAGTTTTTTCAAGACATCTCCAGCTCCATCTTCTATGGAACCATCGCACACTATGGAAGTTGAACTGAACAACTACATGATGTCTCCCACCATAGATAGTGAGATGGACCCTCTAACTTGGTGGCAAGTCCATCAGGTCGACTATCCACACCTGAGTATACTGGCCAGGAAGTATCTCTGTATACCAGCAGTTCACCTTCAGAGAGACTTTTTAGCACCTCAGGAAATGTTGTGACTTGCCAACGCACCTGTTTAAAACCTGCCAAAGTCAACATGCTAGTTTTCTTAGCCAAAAATTGGGAAAAACATAGCTTAGTTACACATGTAATATGACATACATAGGTTTACATCTTTTTAGTTGATGTTCACATGTTGATACTTTATATTTATATACTGTTGATTTATTATGTGGATGTTGACAAAATGTTAGTATTAGTATGTTAGTAGTATTATTTATTACCACTACATAGGCCTGTACACTTTGTTTAATAGTACTTTTTCATATGTAAGTTTTGTTAAATAATTATTTTTTATTAAAAAAGCAGGCAAATAAGGAAATATTTTGTTTAAAAGATGCTCTAGTTTTATTTTTATTTATGTGGATGTTGACAAAATGTTAATATTATTACCACTACATAATTTATTTAAAGCCTGTACACTTTGTTTAATAGTTTTTATTTATTTAAGTTTTGTTAAATATTTATTTTCATTAAAAAAGCTAGGCAACGAAAGAAATATTTTGTTTAAAAGATGCTTGATTTTAGTATTTCTACTACATACCAATTGCAAGGAAGCCAAAGGGCAAAGAATTATTTTGTTTAAAAGATGTTCTTAAATTTAATCTTTATAGAATTAGATTTGTATCAAATAAAACGAACGCAATTTTTGCAAAAACAAACAAAAATATACATTGATAAAAGAAAAAAACACTCTGAAAATAAAAACAATCAACTAACTAGCAAAAAAATTTACATCATCTTTAAATATCCTGCATTCTTTGTTTATGGTTTTCTAAGTTTCACTTTCACATAGTTTTTTCGCTTTCCAAGTTTTTGTTTGCGCTTCGCAAATTTACATTCTCCATTTAGACACAAACCTCTCGTGAGGGGCGGGCTTAACAGCAGTTCGCTCTTATTGGCTTGTGAGATTTTGATTGACAGCTCATTGAACCGGAACCGGAACATCCAGTGTGGCAGGTAGCCTTTTGAATTTAGTCGCCAAACGGAAAATCTACCCACATTTGGCGCTTGGCGGGTTTTAATTTCGGACCCTGGGTGCACTGAAAGTAATAATATTAATATACGTCATCTGTACACAAAATAGGGCCTTAAAAACATCAGCCAATTGCTCATGCGGTCATCCATTTATTGGAGAAACATTTCAACGCTGGAGAGCAATTAAGGAACAGAGAGGTGTAAATACAGACGCGCAGTTCGCAAAAATTCTTCCCGACAGGTTACAGTGATTATTTTTTCTTTGGGGAATAATTATTGTTATACTGTTATTCAGGTATATTGACGTTGTTCTTGTACTGTAGTTGTAAGGCAGTGACCAGTCTGCTACATGCTAGTTGAAATGGGAGTAGCGTCGACTGATCTAACGTTTTAACATCTTATGTGTTTATTATCATAGCATTTCACATAATGAATCCACTGACGCGCGACAGCATATGCCAGTGGTAAACAAACACTTGTGTTCAAATATTTGTGCACGAGTTTTGGAAGGCGTTCCCTAGAAATGAGCTGTGAAGGAGGGAGGCTGTTCTTACGCATGCGCTCATTTAAGAAACTCAGTAACCGTTTTTGGATTCTCAGTCGCGAAAAACATCTTCTTTTGCGCCTTTAAGTTTAAATCAATTATAATTCAAATTCAATTAATCTTTAATGCACGTTTACAAGAGCACCGTGCTACATAAGGTTAAAATGAAGCATTGAAAGTGGTAGTCATGTTTGCTGTTACAGGTGGGACAGAAAGCATCTGCTTGAAAAGATAACATTTTAAAGATCTTTATTTGTGTTCAGAAGATGAACAAAAGTCTTAAGGGTTTGAAACGACTTGATGGTGAGTAAATGACAACAGAATTGTCTTATTTAGGTGTATTAGCAGCACTCTAAAAGTGCATATCTGCACCACATCTGGTGGTATTCAGCCTACCTGCCCTTAATGTAGAAATGCCACTAATTTGGTTTCCATAATACTTCACATGATGATTTACTATGGACAAACATTGTTTTTTATAAGCTACGATTTGACCATACCTCTCCTTTTTTTTCTTTTTTTAGAATTGAGCCTCTATGGTGTGATGTTTGGTCAGCTGTCTCTTGTACTATGAAGAACTGCAATGGAAGAAGAGACAGCGCTTGATTCGGCAGGTGAACTGCACCTTTTTTGGAAGACCAGATTTAATTTTAGAATATTTATCAAGAATAATCGTTTCATTTTTCATCTTTTATTTTTGTTCATAATTCTAGCTGGGTGGATGGCATGACATTACACTATTAATAAACAAACACTGTAATAATACATCCTCCCCCCCCACACTTTTTTGCAAAATCATTACTCATTATCAAAGTAAGTAGTGTGCTGTCCCCTTCCCCTTAAAGCAAATGTAGTCTCAAGACTCATCCGATGCCATGTGTAAATAGGGCCTATGTTACATGAGATTGGAATGACATGAAGTAAATATCAGGATTTTTATTCTTGACATTCATGTACTTGCATATAGTTACTTTGGCATTTTGTAATTGTGTCCTTAGAAATTTATCAAACTAAATCTGGTTAGCATTATAACACATTGTTTCTTTTTCAGATGGTGGAGCAACATTTTCAAGAGGAATTTGTTGACAATGTCACAGAGGATGAAAGCTTGTTCTGAATGGATTGAATAAGCCTTTGATATCACCATTGAATGTCCAGGAGTTATACCTACAGACACTTGATGTCATCCAAAGACTGTGCTCCATTTAAATTGTGATAGTCATTATTGGCATATGGACGATTAGATTAGAAACTGCTTTTTTGGTGTGTTTAAACATCACATGACATAAGAAATTTACTGTCTTCTATTTTCAGTTGTGTAATAATTCATAGGAAAATCACTTTAAACCATTCAACCATTTATTTTGATAAATAACTTTTTTGTTACAAAAATATTTAAGACTTTGTAAATCATTTAGTAGCATGTACAATTACAAGTGTTTCTTGTCATCCTCATCCCATCTCCATGTTGTTTCTTTATTCTGCTGAACACAAAAGAAGACAATTTAATAAATGATGGTTAGCACTAGGGGTGTCCTCGACTAAGGATTTACGTATTTGAATCAGAATTGTCGAATCTTTCCATAGTCGACCGATAGTCGAATCATATCTATGTTTGTCTGCATGGGTTGGGAGGGGGCCAGACCAGGTACAAATTGTTAACTTTTATTTTCTTTCACAAGCAGCACACATAAACAACTTTCTGTTAAAGTGACCAAAACTGTCTTTCAAGTGATGAACGAAGACAAAACTGACGATGCATTTATATATATTTTTTTTTTAAGGTAAAATATATAAGGCAACATTTGTTTATTTATTCCTCATAACATTTTAAAGCCAATATCTACAGAACATCACACAAAAATACATTTTGATAACTAAACCTAAAAAAATAACAAAGGTGATTCTGCCTTGGAAACCTCGGCTAATTCAGTGTTTTTATTTAATTTGGAGATATAGCGTCAAAGCAGTCATGACCAAAAAAAAAAAACCCATGACAAATAATTTGTGATTGTGACTGTAAATGATAAAAACTAATCTTTATTTACAATTCATTAAACGTTAATTTATAACATGAAAAACACTGAAATTAATGATTTTATAGACACTATGCTTTATTATTTAGCACAGAAATACCTGTTTGCTTGCTCTGACTTTGATCCTCTCTGTATTCACTTTAGATACAGAAAGACCTGATGATATTATTTATTTCAGGAATCTCTTTGCTATCATTTAAAAGTGAACACCAACCATAATATTAAATCACAAGAAAAGTCAGGCAGAAATAGGTTCGGTGCAGATAGTTTCCGTTTCATCACCGAAATTTTAAATAACGGCTTACCTGTTTTGTAGTTTAACTTTTGACAAGATAACCAAAATGTATGATAAATACATTTTAAAAACTTATACCCGTCGAAAAACATCCGTTTTTTAATGTTTAGTTTGATGAACTCCTAAATATGAGAGGCAGAGCACCTAGCCTGTTCGGCTAAATTACATGCGCAAGCATGGCCACCACGCAGTAGCGCAACATTGATACAACGAAAAGCTATCCAAAATTTACAGACTTAAATTAGATCAGAATTTACGTTTTATAATAGATACATTTTTTAAATAAAATAAGGTCATCAGAAGTAACAAGGTGCAGAACAAATATTCAAAATGCCTCAAGTGCACAGAAACAAAACACAAGCCAAATAGTTAAATCAAATCAGATAACCCAGAGTGATTTATAAATAAAATAAAATAAATTATTGAAAGAATAGAAATCTATAGCCATAATATAATTGCCAGCTTTGTCTTTTAAATGTAGAAACAAAGAGGCAATGTTTTATTAACTAAGAAACCTCCGTGTAGCCCGGTCACAGGGGATGTTGGATTTATTAACGCATTTTAAAAATATTTATTGAAAGCTGTTACTTCACATATTATTTGCAGCATTATAATAATATGCTGTATATTAATATATTGTGAGAAAGCTGTTATATGTGAAATCAGATAATGTGTGAACCCATATACGGCTAAAATTGAATGATCCTCATTTCATAACACATCTGCGACGATTGGACTGTGAGATTGGTAGTCGAATCAGGCTTCTCCTATCGATGCATCGAATCTTCGACTATTCGGGGTCACCCCTAGTTAGCACACATGAGACTGTACCCATTGACTTACTTAGATTTTATTTGTACTTTAGACGTCAATGGGTACACTCTCCTGCTTACTCATTCACATAAAACAATATATTGATTTACAATTTCAAAGTCACTTTTTGGTGATGAGGCTGGAAGCTCTTGAATAATCTGTGATTGACAGCTGAAGAAAAAAACACTTGCATAATGAGCTGCATAATGAGCCTTTAGGCAGGAATGTTAAGACAACGCGATTATTGTTACTTGTTTGTTTGGGAAACCAACACAAAAGAAATGCCTTCCCATGCGTGATCCTGTGTTAAATAAACTTACTGTGCAGAGATATACGTGAATAAACAGGGTTTTAGATCTGTTTAGTTGTGTCTTAATACAAAGTGCGTCAAATATGAAGCATTGTGTGTTTGGCCGTCGATTGCGTCTGAAGGAAGCACAATGAAAACATTAGCGTCTTGAGATAACTTTTATTTACAGGCGAGAATAAACAAGTAGATGTGATGTTTGCAATCGCATCTTTTATAAGAATACCTACAAAGCGCGTCAAATATGAGGCATCGTGTGTTTGTGTGTGTGTTTGGAAGTTGATCGCGTACTGTTTGATGAAGCACACACACTCGCATCTGGAGATAACTTTAGTTACAGTCGTGAGTAAACAAGTAGATGTCATGTTTCCAGCACTCGGTACATCTCCCTCTTCTAATACACTTAACAACGAATTACAATATTTGTTTTCGATTTCACTTACATCATTTAAAAGCAGACATTCCAAGCATTATGTAGACATGTATCTTTTGTTTCTATGACAAGTATTCGTTAAGTTACAGTACATTTTCTGACGCGTTTCTGATAGGACTTCACTGAGGAAGAGAGAACAAAACGCGCATCATGTTTATTTTCTTAATTTTGCGAAAACCACAACATTCTGTTTTTATTGGGAGTGGAAAGAAAAAAAACTAGACACTTTAACGTTTTAAATGATGTATAAATCATATCTGCAGTTCCAAAATCAGCAGAGTTATCTAAGTCTCTTTGCAGAGTGATTGAAAAATAAAGAGTTTGCGGCGCTCGCGCCGCAGTCGACCCCATAGTGTTAATGTATCAATTGCAGGACTGAGATAGGCTGCTCTACATCAACCTAGGTTTTACGTATATAAGCAGACTGAGACTTTTTTAAGGAGAGGTTTGTGAAAACTCTCCAAATAGTCTGAGATTCAGTGCTTTTGTGCTTCTCCTCTATCAGATCTGAAGTAACAAATAACTAACTTCTTTAGTTTTTTCAACTAATACTTTTTTAAGTAAATAATTAAATTGATACTTTTACTTGAGTACATTTTTGTATAAGTACTGTAAGAAAAAATGAAAAGGACGCTGAAAATCTTGATGAAAGTAGTTTATTGTGGTAGCAGTTACAAAGCACGTCGTACTTTGGGCTCAGCGGAGTCAGATTGAACCCTGAGCAAAGTCAGTCTTAACACTTTATAGTTTCAAACCTGTTTTCCCACCACTAATGCTAATGAAGTATCCCTTTAAATGTAAATTAAGACTACTACTACAAATGACCTCTATGTCTCCCACTGTGCCCAAATGGGTCATTGTATTTATATGATCAGATTATCTTAGTACCCAACTGTGTGCTCAACCAAGTGGTCAGATAATGTTTAGATAGATGTCTTTTATTATCATGAACTCTTTGATCTGTTTTGGTTCAAGAAGTCTCACATTTGCTCCCATACTACTATTAAGAAAGTATTACTTCAGGTTATATTATTGTATTGCTTGAACTGAGATTACCATTTATGATTATTGTCACAAGCCGGGGGTGGCCACAAATGTAACTAGGCCACACCCCTGTTTAACTTCCACCTCGAGAAGGTCCCCAAAGCCAACCCAATGACCAAACAACACAAGCATGAATAAGTATAAAAATAATCTTTTATTAATTTAATTAAAATGACTTTGAAGAAGGGCAGGGGAAAGGGGATATTTAAAACTAATGCTCCAATTCTGTTCTCCAGGTAGATCATGGCCCAGATCCAATAGAGGGGGGGGGAGAAGGGGGTCAGGCCCGGGACTTTCACGTGTTTCACGTGTGCCTCAGGCTTCTCCGCCTGGCTCGTGAACCCGTGGCGCCCTCCTCTTCCTCCTGGAGGTAGAACAGAATACAACAATGAATGCTGGGACAACAACGTGTGGGTGTCTGGGACGTACTCCTAATCACGGGTATCTCTCTCTCTCCCTTCACAGGTAGCTGGTTGAACACAGAGGGGTTATGCACACAACTGGGGGTTTCCCTCACCTCTCCAGCGAACACAACATACAACAAGTATGGTAAGTATGGCCTCCTCTTCTCTCTCTTCCTCCACACAGGCTCCTGGCTGAGACACACAGAATAGTCAAATACACAACTGGGGGTTTCTCTCACCTCTCCAGCAGACACAACATACAGTAAGTATGGTAAGTAGGGTCTCCTCTTCTTCTCTTTCTCCACACAGGCTGCTGGCTAGGACACGCAGAATGGTTAAGTACACACTGGGGGTTTCTCTCACCTCTCCAGCGGCACGACATACAGTAAGTATGGTAGGTAAAATCTCCTCTTCTCTCTTTCTTCACACAGGCTGCTGGCTGGGACACACAGAATGGTTAAGTACACAACTGGGGGTTTCTCTCACCTCTCCAGCGGACGCCACATACAGTAAGTATGGTAGATATAATCTCTCCTTCTTTCCCTCTTCACACAGGCTGCTGACTGGGACACACATGATGGGTAAGTACACAACTGGGGGTTTCTCTCACCTCTCCAGCGGCACGACATACAGTAAGTATGGTAGGTAAAATCTCCTCTTCTCTCGTTCTTCACACAGGCTGCTGGCCGGGACACACAGAATGGTTAAGTACACACTGGGGGTTTCTCTCACCTCTCCAGAGGACACGACATACAGTAAGTATGGTAGGTATAATCTCCTCTTCTCTCGTTCTTCACACAGGCTGCTGGCCGGGACACACAGAATGGTTAAGTACACAACTGGGGGTTTCTCTCACCTCTCCAGCGGACACGACATACAGTAAGTATGGTAGGTATAATCTCCTCTTCTCTAGTTCCCTTACTTTCACACGTGGCTAGTCGACGATCAATACAGGCATGCGTTTCGTTTGGGTGAGTGAAAGAAGAAAAAGGTGGACTTACAGTGACCGTTGTTCCCCAACTCGCCGAAGGCCTCGAGGCAAGAGGACGATGATGGCGTCGAGGAACAACACCTCTCGACGGCTGCTGCTACTGCGGGGGCACAACTTACTCTGTCACACCGAGCCGAGTGCTGCCCTCTCCTTTCCACTTCGTCAGCTAGCGAACGTTAGACAGGGGCACCTTTTGGAAGAGGCTACGGGACAGATGAGATCGACTCCGCCTCACTCCGCAAAGCACAGGTTATGAATCACAACGTACAAGCAATTGTGTATCCTTCATGTTACTCACACAGTTTCTTGTGGTCAAACGCTTCACCACCTCTCCGTCACACAACCCAAATCCACAGGAAGTCTGTCGATATCCAGCCACAACAAACGTTTCCACTCGGGCTCACCTACAGCATAGATTAGGAAAATACAGCGACTGACGCCGACAGCCTTTCCGTCTTTCCACAGTTCAGAGGATGGGGGCGGGGGTCTGGCAGACAATACACACGCACAGCAAAGAAAGGACACTGCACCACTTCAAGTGAAAGGTTCCACACAATATAGACTCACCACATCACACTACAAGTGAGCACTGAGAAACCCTGTCTTCTCCTCCTTCCCGGAATTCGATATGGCGTTGTTTATACGACTCAGTCTACGTTCATGGGAGCTATAGTCAACTGAGCTGGCTTCCTTCCGGCACTCCCACCACACTGCTCCGCGGTAGGGCCGTCCTGCTTTCACTAAACACCCTGTCACACAACGGGTTAACAACCAGTGTCCAAAAGTATTTGTTTGTACTCACAATCACCGTACAGTATGCTCCGTTGTCAGCCTCTTCTCCACACACGGGCTCGTATCCACAGCAGCAGACGAGTTGGCGTGTACACACGCAACACAATGTTTAACCCCAGTAATGTCAGTAGCTTTTGTTTCCTTCGGATCATTTATTACTCACTCTGACGTTGATTTCTCTCTCGGTTTCGTCTCAGATTCCAGCAGTATGCTTTCCTTCGTCCCACACAGCCACGCCAGCCCAGCCTGAAGAGTATACACAGCACAACAGCAACACCAACACACGCCAACAAAAGACTCCAGCAAACAACCCCTGACTGCGTTTTTAGATGATCTCTTTATACTCCCCGGATCGGTTGTTTCCTCCAATCACCAACTGCTACGGTTAATCAGCCGCACCTGCAACGAATTGGCTGATTTTGCGCTTGCGGGGTTTACCGGAAGTTCCGGTGTTAGAGAACTTCCGTCTAGACAGAAACGCTTCCGGGCGGAACAAAACTCTCCAACTTTTAGTTCCGCCCTTCAACGATCGTCACCCTGTGACAATTATCAAGCCTTTTGTAGGGATGAGCTTTATTCAACAGCTAAATTGAAGTGGAATCTTTGTCAAGGCTGACTATAAATTCTTACAGTCCCCCGTTTGATGCCCTTGGCAGAGAAGCATCACTTCCACTCCATTCATAAAGATTACACCTCCCATTAATATTAGGGCAGGTGCCCAGTGGCGGCAATACCCTGGCTTAGGTTGTCCCCCATCTGGCCACTGGAGAATCTTACCCGTCATTGGGTCATCACCTCATGCACACTGGTTATCGCTCCATCCCATTAGGCAAGATTATCATAGGGTCTCTTCTAAAATTTGGCAATATGAAACAAAATTTCTTGGGTTTGGGAGAGAAATATTCAAGAACCATCACAGCCAACGGGAACGTCCTAAGGTGATCATTGAAGTATCTGCAATCTGGCATCTTAATAGAGAACACATAAAGCATAGCATAATACATTTACAAACCATGAGTAAAATACACACATAGCTGTTTTGAAGCTTACATCCCAAAGTAAATCTGAATATGCAATAGCTATCAATTCTACCATAAAGACTCAGAAGGCAAGTGAACGTTTGAATGACATTTATTCCATGTTGAATTAAAAGACAGAAATTCAAATCAGACTCAATTAAATGGATGCTCGAGTCTCGTATAGATTCTTTTGGCGTATGCCCTGCCTTTCGTCCGGGTCTAGCTGTAGTCCGGCAGATCCTGCCTGATGTTGAAGGCAGGGGCGGAGCCTACCCCCAAAAGTGAAATAGATCAACTGGCTTGATTGCTAGGAAATCGAAGAGATGTCAATCCTGAAACAAGAGAAAATGTTAAGAAGGAATCAGACTTCTTAAGCTATAAAAGCTATTTATTGGAACCCCCCCAAAAATAAAGCCACGATAGGCATAGGCATTCACTTTAATGTCTGATTAACACAAAAGGAACAGGATAAGAATTACAAAATGCTTAGTCGTAAAGTGCCACGGTAGGCTATACGTGGATAGGTAGCCCCGATAGGCAATATATGTAACGCCACGATAGGCCACGTCAATCGATAGCCCCGATAGGCGATGTGTAAAGCCACGATAGGCCACGTCGATCGATAGCTCCGATAGGCGATGTGTAAAGCCACGATAGGCCACGTCGATCGATAGCCCCGATAGGCGATGTGTAAAGCCACGATAGGCCACGTCGATCGATAGCCCTGATAGGCGATGTGTAAAGCCACGATAGGCCACGTCGATCGATAGCCCTGATAGGCGATGTGTAAAGCCACGATAGGCCACGTCGATCGATAGCCCCGATAGGCGATGTGTAAAGCCACGATAGGCCACGTCGATCGATAGCCCCGATAGGCGATGTGTAAAGCCACGATAGGCCATGTTGATCGATAGCCCCGATAGGCGAGAAGGCCGTGGAGAAGGCAACGTTTTGCAATTTAGTGTGAAGACCGTGAAGGCACAGATACGGGGCAATGATATGCTGTATGCGGCAAAGCCTGTTACAGGGCAACGACTTCCCATGTAGCGTGAAGACCGCGAAGGCAATGATGCGGGGCAACGATATGCCGACTCATTATAAAGGCTGCGGAGGATAGATGCGGGGCAACATATGCAATGTAATAAGTCGGTTGTTTTATTCATGACACAATGTGACCATATGCAAAGTAACGAGGAGGCCGTGATACAGATAAACCATAAGTTATGGCGAAAAACGAGTGGGAGCCCATGATAAGGCAATGATATGCTGATTAGCGAGAAGGCCATGATACAAGTCAACAGTTTGCAGTATAGCAGACGACTGTGAATGCTGGATACAGGGCAATGATATGCCACGCAGCAAGGAGGTCACGAGAGCCATGCAATGGGGCAACAATATACCCTATAGTGAGAAAGGCTGCGAATGCCATGTCGGAGGCTGTGATGAAAAGCAACAATATTCCGATAAAGCACGCTATGCCACAGATTAATTTAGCGAGAAATGAGACATGGTTGAGTAACCTACACCACCACCAGTATATGCTTGATCATACCGTGATCATTATTCAGCTTAAAGCTATAGAAAACTGATGAAACTTTGCATTTCAAGTGTATTAACTTTTCGAAGTATTTATGTAGTAAAAGATGGGATTTTGGCTATGGCTTTGAATTGCAAGCATAATAATGGCAGAAAAATTACCTAGGAAAACAGAATCATAACAATTAACATGAAACTGATTGAGAAAGAATTTATGGTTTTTGAATTTTAAGATTAATAATTATAGACTAGAAAGGTTAGTAAAAATGGAAGTAAATTAATCTAAGCTGTATAAACTAAATCTGAACGGACAATACGCAATTGAATGCTTAGTGTCTTGACTGAAGTGTTATTAATATCTTGAAACTAGAAGGTGCAGGATCAGGTTATGTCAATAGACCATATTATCAATGATAGCCGACGCCATCAATTGCCCTTCTCACGCAGAGATTATGATACTACACAGAAAAAACTTCCAGGATTTGTCCGGAATCATTAAATTTTTGGGCCATTTATTCTGCCAATGATTTTTCGGAGTCATGCTTACTGTGAAAAGCCGTAAAGATGTGTGATGCATGTAAAGTCCTGCACGTGCTTGTCTTTTCGACGCTTCTGAAGTTTGGCAGTTATTCGGAACTTGTAGTTTTTGGGAGATCATGAGGAGCGCGTGATGCGCTGCTCTGTCATGCATGTGAATGATCTCAGCTTTAGCAGCACGTATAGCGAGGAGCTCCCTGGTCTCTGCTTTAGTCCAGATTGCAGACATCTCATTGTAAATGTTGAGCTGCGTTTAAATTCCAGCGTTGAAGAGCTAAACCATAACTTGTTGTGGTGACGCTTACGCATCGTTTTGCCCTTGTTCACTCTGAATACTTTACGTGTATCTTACGGCAATTTTACTAGGTTTTCTCCATGTAAGCGATCCCAGATCATTTCCGGGGCATGGTTCTGTTGACACGGGACCTTCGAACATTTAAGAGAACATATTTTAGACGATGCTGTGAGTCAGACTTCACCAAAAGTCTTTGACAACATGCGATTGACTTGTTTATCCATTAAAGTTTAACTTAATTATGCTGAACACTTTCACATACCATCCTTACATAACCTGCAGTTGCAACACCAATGTGCATAGCATGATTTGCCTTATGAGAACCTACCTTTTCAATACACAAGTAATGCTTTGACTTCGCTGCACCTGAACTTGAGATGCATGTAGCGTGGACTTCTCCTCGCACTAGGGTGGGTAAAATGCACACTGGGTTTAAAATCAATGAGAGAGAGTTCCATTCCCTGTTACAAGGTAATTTTCAAACCGCTAAGGCATCAGTGATGTGCAACAAAGTTTAAGAGGTTTGCAAACGAAAGTGTTGCCAGCTGCAAAAGCTGGTCGGTCTGGTGACTTGTATTTAAATATATTAAATAGATATGATTACAATTTTCAAAAACCCCAAAGCTCAAAATCTATCACATGACTAGACAGAGCAGACATTCCCATTTACAAAGATACCAGGATTGTAAAAGTCCGTTGAAGATTGAGAAAGTTATGATATTTTTAATATTAGAAATCAGAGGAAAGTTATATATGGATGTCTATGGAATGTGTGTGACCAAAATGCTGCTTATTCACATGTTTTTGCTTATAACTCTCATTTTATCAGATATTTTCATGAGATTTTAACAGAAGGTAGAACCTTCTGGACATTCTGACATGACGTTCACTGTAGTCTATTACAAGAAACGTAATATGCAAATTTTCGCGATTTATTTAAATACAATCTCCTCCATAGATTTAGATTACCATGTTTCAGCACCAAGATAAAAGATATATTGTGATCCATCAACGTTTCATTAGTGTCCAGAGTTTAGTGGAAGCACACCGACCGGTTGAAAGTGACACTCATTTTTTAAACCGTTGCTGTGAAATAAAAACACCTCAGAGTTGAAAACTAAAAATATCAAACGCTTCCGGTGGTCGGACTTGACGTATTTATTGTCGTATTTAGTGAAAACATACAACCTTGCGACGAGGACTGGATATTGCATGAGACGCATTGTAAAAGTACCGCGCGGGCAGAAGCAGATTTTACACGCGTGCCCGCGATGTCAGCATTGCTATATTAAATAAGAGGAAATAAATTGTCACATTCCCAGTACTATCGTGTCGGCAATCTCACGGGCTGCGTTATGATGATCTCTCTGGATAATATCGCCCAACACTAGATCAGAAAAATAATTTTAATGATGTAACTTACCTCACACCAAATTAAAATGACAGTGCATTTAATGCCACAATTCTTATGAAATGCAATAAATTGCTTTCAACTGTATAAGTGACAACGGCGTTTCGAACGGCCGTCGAATGAAACAGTGATAATTGTACATTTGACCAACATAACCAGACAAACACTCGCGATTTGCGCAAGAAATGCAAGTTGAGCATTACGACTGCGAGCTTATTCCTCTGTTAGTATGCCAATGTGGCCTATCGTCAGTGTTGAGCAGCCTGCATAGAGATGTTAACAGTGACATTAACAATGACATTCACAACTAAAATTAGACATCCCGTATATTTGGTCAAAGACTGCAATAACTGACAAATACAATAGGTAACATTTAATATGTCCCTTAAATTGGTCGGAACAGGTAGGCACATCGGGAAGGTTGTATAAATTAGACATATTCAGGAAAATTATGTAAAGTAGTGACCTTACCTTGGTTCTTAGGCAGACACATATGAAAAATTTACACCATTTTGTCGTTTACGCATTTTACACAATTTGTTTACAACAACTTAGACCGTTGTGTTCGGGTCTTTAACGTTAACTTACGCGTTAATGCCGTGCTGTTAAAACGCGATCGCCTTTCAGGATGAATAATGCCATTAAAAAAATAATATATATATATACACATGTTTGCTTTACGGAGCCTTCGCGTGGTGAGTCTCGTTTAGTTGAGAAGACAGAGATATTTTAGTTAGGAAGACATCACTAACTAAAACTCCTCAGGCAATCAATATGATCAGTGACACCTGTTGCGGCCGAAGCTCAGGCAATCATCAGTGACACCTGTGCAAGCGTCCAGTGAGTTGCTTAGGTCGATTACAGTTTACGTTAAACAGGACTGCATTGTATTAATCTGTTCATTGAAATGAAACAGCCTCATTCCTTGCGTTTTTTGTGCCAAATTTGCGAGCTTCCCTAAATAAGGGACTTTGGCAAAGATGAGTTGCGTTCAAAGGGGCTGGTCAAACAACGCCTACCGCAGATAAAACCGAGTAGCATTTCGTGAATGAGAGATCCTGGAAAATGGTTAAATTGGCACGAAAACATTGCGGGCTGAGTAAACATACCGAATTCACAAATAAGCAAAGGAAGGGCGAGCGGTTTGACATCCGATTCTGCGTGGTACGTACGAGTAACAAACGCTTCGAAAACTTTTGGTTTGCACTAAGCATCGAGCAATCGAACTTCAGCTACGACACCTACGGGCAGCAGGAGAGAGTGTTAGTTCAGCGTTTAAATAGTCGGCATTGAGCTGTGATTGGTAAGCCGATTTTATGAATGAATGACGTGGTATTAGAGTCTTCCTGGTAGAACTTACGCTGACGCTTTCATTGACATTAGCACATTGTCTAATTCTGGCAATTTAAAATCAAATTCTGGAATATTTTCTACAAATAGGATAGCACTTGTCGGGTAACATTCACATATACAAGGTGTAGCAACACAATTTCTCTCATCTGTGACTATTATCCTTGAGAAATGATTCTGCATATGTGTGAGTTTAACTTCACAAGCATCAAAGTCCGTTTCTGGTGCTTCACACAATAGTTGTTTTTCCACCATGTCACACTCGCACATGAAACCAAATGGGGTTTTCTCACAACAGTCTATGTTTATTCCCTGCCATTCTTCTGATGACAACTTTGCAGCAAATCTAGGAAGGTTCTTCCTTTCTTTTAAAAGCATGTTCCTGTAATGTTCCAAGATTGTCCACCTTTAGAATTTTCTCAAACTCAAAATTTCCTTGCTCCTGGAAAATTGTTTAAAGCATAGCATACATTGTAGTCTCATTCTAGTGTCATGTGTAGTGAGTCTTCATAATATGGTTTTCCACCTTGGTAGGAAGACTGCTGTCCATACTCTCTAGAAATAGTTTGATTTTTTTTGTGCTTCTCCTATTGATTGTCCAATCTTTTTCAATTTTGAAAACAGTTCCTTAGAGGAAGCTTTCATAGCTATTGTTCCGATTCGTATGTCACAGGATCTTTTAGACCTGTCGTTCTGGATATTAGCAGGTTTGGAAATGTCTGGATTTCCTATTCCAGTAGTAACTCTAGAGACGTCCTGATTCCTCTTTCTTGAGGAAGTACCCTGGCATTACTTGTCATGTTGGCCTTCTTGTCCAAATCGTCTTTCTCCCTAAGGTTACACATTTTAGACATCTCCATGCTTACACCTGAAACAAGAAGAATAGAAGAGGTTGCCCCCCTTTTCCCCCACAAGAATCTTTTCACATTCAAAACATCAAATTCACATATGTTTAATCACAGAACATCAAACATCAGTAAAGTTTCAAATTAAGGCCATTTAATCATTTCTTAGACATTACGTTTACAACATATATTATAAAGAATCACCCCCCTTTTGATAGTAAACATATTTTTCCTAAAGTGGTACTATCATAAAACAATTCTCTAGTTCAAATCAACATCTGCTTGTGAAGGTTTCTTCCTTCTTTCCATTCAACAGTGCTAACTGGGTTTCTAAATTGTCTATTTTCTTAAGCAAATCACGAAAGCCCATCTGTCTTTTATGTAAAAAGTGACACTGTCTTGCCTTGTGTCCTGTCTTTCCACATCGAAAGCAAACAACTTCCTGATCTTTCCATCTTTTCTCTGAACAATGCCTCGCAATGTGACCATCTTTTCCACACGCATGACAGACAAAGTTTCGATATCTCTTTTTTTTTCTTGACAATGCCTAGCAATGTGACCGGCGTTTCCACATGCATAGCAAAGAATAACACCTTCTGAATTTACTCCTGCAAATCTCCTTTGTCTATGATGGAAGCCATCAGTTAATCTAGAATATTCTTTCCTGCCAAAAGCAGCAACTGGGTGTCTAGATTTGGCACCCTTCATTTGACTATTAGCATTATTGTTGTAAAACTGTGTCATTTTAGCAATAATGTCATCAATTTCAGAGAAAGGTGTCACAAACATTGACACAGCAGAATGAGTGATTGGATCACATTTGTTAATCAAGGCAGACTTGAAAGTGACATCATTCTTAGTAATATCAGGATTGCCACTGAAAGTTTTAAATGTCTCCAGTAATCTTTCTGAAAACGCTGCTGGGTGCTCTCCTTTCCTCATGTGCATCTCAGATATTTTATCCCAATCAATTGACATCATACCCAAAACTTCAAGAAGTGCCTGTTTCCTCTCTGACTTATTTGCTGTTCTGTCCTTTACTTTCTGAGTTAAGGCTCCAGACAAAGTATCAGGCAGACACATTTTTAGCACAACACAGGCATCACCATCAGTAAAATTATACAGATCTGCATATTGTTCCAGATTCTTTAGAAAATCTAATGGGTCCTGCTTGGCAGGGTCAAATTTCCCAATGTTCTTGATCACAGTTTCTAGTTCAGTTGGATTAAATGCTCTGACCATGGTAGAGGTCATTCGCTCTCCCCTTCCTTCACTAGCACGCATAGCTGTAGTCACATGAACTGGTGCCATTGGAAATCTAACTGTACAGTCAGAGTACTGACTTCTGAATGACTGAGAATCTCTTTCCCAAGCCTCAGGACTTCTGGCATATCTGAAACTGGACTACACACTGTTACATTTAACAATGTCTTCCTAACATTTTCCTCAGTTGTGCCATTCATTATCATACATTGACAAGCTGTCTGTGCTTCCTCCAAATTGTTGGCCAAAATTTCCACAGATGATTTAAACATGTCCTTGTTAGTTCTAAGTAGTGCAATCTCATTCTGCATCTTGACCTTTTCTTCTTTCCATATTGTTTCAATGGCCTGGTAATTTTTTGTAGACATTACCTCAACACTAAGTTGCTCATTTTCAGCTTTTAAAGCAACACTAAAGAGTTATGGCTCTTTGCTCCTCCTACAGGTTAGAAGTGTAATTGTCCATTATCCACTGTCGTAAATACTGCAGCATAGCTGGCTCTGATTGGATTGTAGGTCTGCCGTAAAGCAAGTTTTTGTAGTTTTCACTCGACCTACAGGACCACTACCCGACGGTTGGAAACTTCTTTAGTGCGGTTTTGGCCGATAGAGGGCTGCAAAGCGAATGTGAAAGTGCCATTGACCCTGTTTTGAGTGGATGAACCACTGAAACTTTTTTGGAAACGTTATTTTAAGGTAAAAATTTAATTTGCGTGCCCGCAAATAATAGGTGTGTTCGACTTCATGCGGCGCTGACAGGATCATGACGTCAATGTACCGCGAGAGCGATTTCGAAATTAGACCTCTACGTGTAATTTCTCGACTCAGTCTCGCGATACGTTGACGTCATCAACGTATGATGTGGGGTCTCGCAGCGCTAAAAGACTGCATTAGCGATGTTAGTGACTGGATGGCACATAACTTTCTTAAGCTCAACTCCAATAAGACAGAGGTACTTATTATTGAACCAAATCGCTACAAACATAATATGTCAGATTACAAATTGCACATAGATGGCTGTACTGTGGTGCCATCTTCCACGGTTAGGAACTTAGGTGTGATGTTCGACAGCAACTTATCCTTTGATAGTCATATCGCCAACGTCTGCCGCACAGCATTCTTCCATCTTAGAAATATCTCAAAAATACGCCATATACTGTCTACATCTGACGCAGAGAAGCTTATTCATGCTTTTATGACCTCTAGAATAGACTATTGTAACTCGCTACTCGGGGGATGCCATTCAAATCAGGTCAACAAGCTTCAGCTAGTTCAAAACGCTTCTGCAAGGGTACTTACTCGATCTAAGAAGTATGACCACATAAGCCCAATTCTGGCATCTTTACACTGGCTACCAGTTAAATATCGCATCCAATTTAAAATATCATTAATCACCTACAAAGCTTTAAATGGCTTAGCACCCTCATATCTTAGAGAATTACTATCAGAATACAATCCATCACGCACACTATGGTCGCAAAATTCTGGCCTATTGATTATCCCTAGACTATCAAAAGTGTCTAAAAGTGGAAGATCCTTTTCCTACTTAGCCCCTAAGCTCTGGAATGATTTACCAACCGATGTCCGAGAATCAGACACAGTCGATCATTTTAAATCTAGACTTAAAACTTTTCTCTTCAACAAAGCATTCGCATAATTTGTCTAGTAAAGGTTCTTAACTCGCAATAGTTATTTTCACGGAACAAAGCACTCACGGTCATAACACAGACCAACCAAATAAATAAATAAAAACCTTTTCTACATGAACACTTAAAATGAATTGCATTAAATAGTTTGCCACCGTTTGCCACTGAACCTGCATTAACGACGACAGTGGGGCTTTCGGCCTTAGTCAAACGGTTTGGCACGTATGGTCGGGTTGCGATTTTGGTGCTTTCGTGTGTCTTGTGAATAGTATGCCATACAGACCCGTTTGCCACTGAACCTGCATTAACGACGACAGTGGGGCCTCCAGCCTTAGTCAAATGGGTTGGTATGTATGGTCGGGTTGCGTTTTTCGCGCTTTCGTGTGTCTTGTGAATAGTATGCCATACATACCCGTTTGCCACTGAACCTGCATTAACGACGACAGTGGGGCCTCCAGCCTTAGTCAAACGGGTTGGCACGTATGGTCGGGTTGCAATTTTGGCGCTATCGTAAGTCTTATGAATAGTATGCCAGACAGACCCGTTTGCCACTGAACCTGCATTAACGACGACAGTGGGGCCTCCAGCCTTAGTCAAACGGGTTGGTATGTATGGTCGGGTTGCGTTTTTCGCGCTTTCGTGTGTCTTGTGAATAGTATGCCATACAGACCCGTTTGCCACTGAACCTGCATTAACGACGACAGTGGGGCCTCCAGCCTTAGTCAAACGGGTTGGCACGTATGGTCGGGTTGCGATTCTGGCGCTATCGTAAGTCTTATGAATAGTATGCCATACAGACCCGTTTGCCACTGAACCTGCATTAACGACGACAGTGGGGCTTCCGGCCTTAGTCAAACGGGTTAACAAGTATGGTCGGGTTGCGATGTTTTTGGCGTCTTCTCCTGGTCCTGTAAATGGTATACAATATAGACCCGTTTGCCACTGAACCTGCATTAACGACGACAGTGGGGCTTTAGGCCTTAGTCAAACGGGTCGTCAGGTTCACTTTCTCTTAAAGATCGGAAGGTGACCCTTATTTACCATATATACCCTCACATTGGGCCCCCAATTTGCTAAATCCTCAACTGTGGATAACATAATTATGCCGCAATATTTAGTCTGTCTGGAACTAAGCTGAGTTAAACCACATCACTGTGTGACACTTCAATACATATGAACGGCTGCTACGCTAATACGATTTTGTTTTTCTCTCCCTGTCTCGTCCTCGACCCGAGGACGAGACAAACAGACCCAGTCCCGGTAGATGTGAAAGTCGGCACACCTCTGATCTACTGGCCGTCCTTCAACGTTATGCCCAGCTGATACCTGACCAACGATCACCGGCAGAACCGCTTCATCTCCGCTAAATCTCCATTTCCGTTCTCCCAAGGGTTTTTCCCTCCTAGGACTTATTTTTCCTCGGATAAAAGCCCGGGGTTTTTTTTTCTCCTAGGGGGTTTTTCACCCCGGGGAGGCAGCCTTTTTGGGCTTTACCTAGCTTCCTCTTCTATACGTTGCTTTAGTAATACGTGCAATTATAATGTTGATTCATAGCCGCAGCAAATTTAACTGCTCATGCTATCATGTATTCTGTTGTGCTATCTGTCGTTTTCTGTGCTTTTCACTGCTTCTATTTATGTAAAGCTGCTTTGAAACAATTGACTTTTGTGAAAAGCGCTATATAAATAAAATTGAATTGAATTGAATTGAAATGAAGTCGAACATGCCTAATAACACATAACAAAAGACAACATGTTAAAAAACAATAAAGATGGTAAAGAAAGTGCTTCTCATAGCGAAGCACTGCGTTCAGACGGACTGAAAATTAGAACTTGTTTAACATTAAATATTTATTGTATTAAAATAAACAGAAATGTTGTGCTCTAAAGCATAGCTTTTAAGATCCTTTTCCGGGGGTGTGTTCAATTATTTCTACATAAACATGCATGCACATTTTTTTCTAAATGGACAGACCTTCATAAAAATGTATAAAAATGGTTTTATTATAGCAAAAGTGTAGTAACTATGGTTTTTGATTTAACAACAACAATTAACATCAAAAGGAAACTATCTGCTAAGATAATAACAACCAATGATAATTATTTTAATAATTTAATAATAATTATACTTATCCCAGATAGCACACGTACGTCGCGGAGATGTCTGCGCGATGTCTTCTTTTTCGTCTGGAAGACGTATTATATAGGGCGTTTGCTTATCTGGAAGGCGTCGCCGAGACGTCCGACCCAGCTGTTTGCAAGACACCCAGCAGATCTTTACAAGATGTATGTTATTTAGAACGATGGCGAGCCGCCGTTTCCCAGATCTTTACAAGATGTTAGAACGGCAAGCCGCTCTTTCACAGATCTTTAGAAGAGCTTTAAAAGATGCCGAGCCGCTCTTTTCCAGAAGTTTAGAAGAGCTTTAAAAGATGCCGAGCCGCTCTTTCCCAGATCTTTAGAAGAGCTTAGAAAGACGGTAAGCTGCTCTTTCCCAGATGTTTGTAAGATTAAAAGATCCCTCATTAACAAATTGAATTGCCCTAAACTATAGCAAATTATTTCTACACACATCTACACATGCATGCTGTGTCGTCGACATTAAGTAATTAAAACACCATTTTCAATTGATCTTAAAACAGGCTGTTGTTGATTTTATAAAGCACATTTATTCAAATTAAACAATGAAAACTTTCATTTATTTATCTTTAAAGATGCATTTTACATGACAGTATGCGAAAACAACAACATATAAACATAACATATTTAAAATAATCAACACCTTTCCGCGTCTGCTTTATTAATCTCCATTCTAAAATAAAACATTACAAAAAAATTACCAGGAAATAATCGTGAAAGGCTGCTCATTCTTTATAGCTTTAATTAGGATCTAGAAGATAAAATTACCCGAAAGTGTTGATTCTACATAACAACATCTGCTTGACCTCAATGCCAAGAAGAAGAAAGGCGTGGAACACATGCTTAAGGTATGTAGTAATAATGCATTTAAATAATAAACTGTTTGGTGTGGGATCATTTAAATAATACCTCGAGATTGGGCTGATAACAGTTAATCATGCTTTAATATTGATATTTCGCCCACCTGTCTGACGTCAATTTATTTTGATCGTTCATGTAACTGAGTCTTGTGTAATATTCTAGAAAGATATAGTGGCTTACTTGATTAAAACGATCAGTATTATGGTTGATATTTGTATTGCACTTGTTAATATTTGTTTTTGCCCCCATTTTTCATTTCATGAGCTGAACTTAAATATTTTCTATGTCCCCAAAAGGCCTATTTCTCTCAAATGTTATTCACAAATCTGTCTAAATCTGTGTTAGGGTTGCGTTTATAATTGTGGTTAGTGTGTGTGTAAGGCTCTGCCTGTGAAAACACATCTAAAGTCTTTTTTGTGATGTACTGTTTTCTACATAAAATCATCCTAATAAACAATGAAAAGAACATTTTGTAAAAATATCTTATCTTTAATATTGGCTGAGTAAGATTCTTTGTATAAACCCTCAGTCTGTTAATTTTGTCTCCAGCCTGTTAAGATCTTCAGCAGATGTTTGAGAAAAAAGTCATCATCCTCTTCGTCACACTTCATCCGTATTTGGGGTAACAAGCACCTGCTTCCCACAAGAGACTGGACCGCTGAAGTCAGGTGGTTAGTCTTTATTTGCATTCATCCTAGTACCGTCAAGACTGCCTTTTTGCAGCTGTAATAGCAAAGATAAATGAATTAGGAGTGTAGCTTTTAAAATGCTTTTACTATTAAATGCATTATTTTGATTTATTTAAACTTAAGAATCAAATAGGTGTGTAGTTTAGGTAAAATTCTTATAACTGCATTTGTCTGTTTTACAACAGATGTAACCAAGTATAAATTTACTGTTTTTTTTATGTTGGATGGATCATCAGACCTGCACCTTCCTTGAACATGTTGGTAAGGTAACACTTCATGCGAGTTAATGATGATGCTTTTTTATCTCTGTTTTCTTTCTCATTATGCTAACAAACACTCTTTTACCCCTCATGTTAGGTAGATCAATACTCCAACCATCTGCATTAGGGACTGAATAAAGGATGCCCTCTGTAGCTGGGAATGTTAGATCAGGTAATTTGCATTTGATATATTTTTAAAGACACACACACTAATGCTGCTTGTACACCGCCAGCGACTAGCAACACAATCTCGTTCATTCAAATGAAAGCTTTGCCCCATTCAGCAACATGAGCAACTGTGACCATTGACAACAGGAAGTGGGCATGTCCAGCTATGCCACAACTTTGAGGAAAGTTCAACTTGATGAAGGACTTTTGGTAGCAACTACCAATGAGAGTGAAGCAGTGAAGTTCATGTCATCCGTCTTTTGTCATTTACTGATAGGATTGTTACTCATTTGTTTATAGTTTTTACTAGGACAACCAGAATTGGGAACGCCTTCTAATAAATGCAGCATAAGGCCTTAACTGTCTGTGGCAAATATTTTTAGCACCCAAAATAAATAGGGGTGCTGCTTTTAAAAGAAAACACCACAGTTTTTCAATATTTTACTATGTTCTTACCTCAACTTAGATCAATTAATACATCCTTATCTTTCATCAATGCATGCACTTAATATTTGTACAGCCCGTCGTGAATGTGTTAGCATTTAGCCTAGCCCCATTCATTCCTCGGCGCGCAGTAACATCATCACTCCTGACTACTCCCCCTCTTTTGAGTTTGAGCGAGAGGTGGAGTAATCAGGAGTGATGATGTTACTGCGCGCTGTTGGACTTTAAGGCGTCCATTGCGTGTTCATAATTTAGAGGAAAGGCAAAAGATACAAATATCTAAGTTCAAATATTTATTGATCAGATTGAAAAAGTTTAACAGCGCTGGGTCCTCTCAAGTAGCGAACAACCAGCTCAGGAAGTAACATGCTTATTTATAAAATATGTGACGTCGATCTTTCTTCAGAAAATCTCCACCCACAAAGGCCGTTCCCCTCGTCCATCTGACTCCATCACCACACCCAATTTTAGCCTGTAGGCAAAGATGGACACACATAGACAAAGAAAAACAAACTGTTCTCCTCTCATCCCTGGGAGCCCTGCAGTTCCTCTCCAGTACTCCTCCACTTTGAATAGCATGTTATAATGCTTTCTTAGAAACAAATCATTAATAAAACATTCATTTATAAAAAACATAAGCTGTAAGATGAAAGTGATTATTATGTAAAACATATTTCAATATCATGACATCATTTCATTATTTGTAAAATTGGTTATATGAATAAGGCACACATTAACTTCTTTAGACAGATAAACCCATATTAAATCTTTTACTGCAATACTACTTCTAAGCAAACACTTTAATCATTATTAAAAACCATCTGTTAGGAAAGAAAACACACAGACACACAGGAGATTCTGTTCTTCAAGGTTGAGCTGCCCTGCCCCCATTAGGTTATTCTGTATGCAACCTTCATTTCATTGGTTAATACACATTTATCAAAGACAACATCTTATATTTATTACATCAATTATTCAATGATTAATACTGATTAAGTAAGAAATACATTGCCTATTTTATCCTGTGAATATTAAAGCATTGGTTCATAACATGGTTAAATACTTTTCCCCCTCAGGCCTCTCTCTTATCTTGATCAATTTCCAGACGTAAATTCCTCGCTAATCCTCCTTACAGCACACACACAAAAACTGGTAACTCTCCACTCTCAAACATAAACACCTCATTTCTACATAATAGCTCAGTGCATATATGAAACACACAATGTTTATAGAATAAAATGATCAATTAAAGAAATATAAAAATGGAACAAAATCAATTTCCACAGTCCTTATTTGGACATCTTTGTAACTTTAACACTTTTAACAATCAGCATGAAATGTAGGCAGTAAATATGTAAAACATAATTATTCAACAACACAACAATACTCCATTGTTCATGAATTGGTTAAATACATTCATTAGTTAAACAAAATCAAATCCCACAATTCCCTCTCTTGACCTCTGAAAGAGGTCACACATGTTCCTCCTCATCATCCTCCAGGTTCTGTAGGCCTAATAGCGGCATGCTGTATGGGGGTGGATTTTCTTTTTTCTCTATTGCAGACACTATCAGCCTATTACACAGGGATCTGAGACAGGGGATTCAACAACATCCACAAGTGACCAGGATAGCCACAAATACACCAATGGACACTACTATAGAGGTTACTATTGCCCTCCACAATCTATCACACTGCATAAATCAAAGGTGTATGATATCGTTGAATTTTTTGTGTAATTCAATTCAATTCCCCCATATCTCTTTAAGCACTGATCTTGTGGTGTTATCTTGGACCTTTTGTCAATTTTCAAATTACCTCCATTGTTTATGCTAAATATTATGGTGATTATAATTGCAGTTATAACTCCTAGGGCCCACAGAACCTTCCAATTTCCATATAGCTTCATCTCTGTGGAAAAAATACACTTATGCCTATTGGCTAATACTCAAATAACAATCGTAAATTCAAAAAGGAAAAGAAAAAATGAAATATGAAATTAATACTGTAGAATTATATAAGAAACTTAAGAAATTCAAAGATCAAAATTCAAAGGTCAATCTGGTATGTAGTTACCCAGGTTATAATGAATATATGGTAATTGTGATATTCAGATCTCTAAACACTTCTGTCAGGATTTCCAGCACCTTGTGGAAATCCAATTTATCCAGGCCACACCCCAGCCGGGGAGTAGATACACTTGTTATGTTTTCTTTCTCACACCACTCTCTCATACATCTGAGGCTATAGGTAAAATTCTCATATGTTGGTAAATCAATACAGTTTTGTTTGGTTATTAAATGAAAAATCAATCTGCCGTCGTCCTCATGGGTAACTGCACATTCACCTGTGTGTTTGTTTTGACTTACAACCTTTTGTGTACCGTACTTTGCTTTGAACTGTACGGCTATACCTGCTCCGTAGGCACAATCTGTGCTCACACAGTGTGCTAGGGGTTCTGTTACTGGGCTGGAAAAAATGTCACCTTTTTTATGCACAATTTTACAGTGTGTTTGTTGACTTTGTTGTTGGTGTTGTGTGAGTGTTACCACTGATGTTTCACTTCCTGTTTGTTCTCTCTGTATTCCAGCTGATTCACTTTCAACACTCTCCCTCTCTTGGACCTGAGTCCTCAGGTCCACACCTGTGTCTGTTAGAAACCCAATCATCATTTTTAACAGCTGGGTCGTTCTCACAATTTCGTTGTGTGGTAGCCTGGCAGGAAAAATGTTTAATCATAGCAGTTAGTTTGTAGAAATAAACAGCATTAGTTAGTGGCAGGATTGGATCCTACACCAAGGCGTTCCGTGGGCCTGGAAACTGACGACCTGTAAGCAATTCAAAGGGTGTGAAACCAGAAATCCTGTTAACAGAAGAGCGAATAGACATTAATTCAATTGGTAATTCGTCAAGCCATGTTATTTTTGTCTGTGCACAGATTTTGTCAAGTCAAGTTTTAATGTCAAAGTCAGGTTCACTATTTCATCTTTGCTCTAACATTGGGGTGATAAGCAGCCCCGAAACTATATGTCAATTCCATTGCGTGTTTGTCAATTTTGTCATATCCATCTTTGTCTTGGGAAACCATGGTTGGGGATATAAGTGGTTTATTAGGCAGTTGACAACAGCCACTTCATTAGGTACCTTCACAGCCTGTATGTGTCAGGCTTCGCGAGAAGCACCTGTCTGCAGCCTGCAGATTTGGGCGGGTGTGCACCAGGGGCGGGTGTGCACCTGCATTCCCGCCCACACTGCTTCTCATTGGTTAGTGGCAAAGTGATGACGCCAATCAAGGCGGGGCCATAGCTAGGGCGGGGCTGCACATCTCTTCCGGCCAACATCTCTTCTCATTGGTTAGAAGTGGCGCGTGAAATCGTGACGTCGATTCTAGCAAGTTTTCATTTCCACGGTTTATCGCTGCATGGTGAGTACAGACATGCTACTCTGTTTAGTTCTAGTTTTATTTAGTTCTAGTTTTATTTATTTAGTGGTGTAAAAGATCGTGTAACTTTACTCACCTATTACACAAAAAACTAGGGCAGCGTTTCTCAAAGCATAAATATATGTGTTTGTTTGTGCGTTCGTGTCTGTGGGTTGATTAAACGTAAACTATTTTGATATTAGTTGTAATAAGTATACATTTATTTAATTGAACAGGAAACTCCATTCATTAGCATGGCTGTACAGTGCTACATATATGTACCACATGCTACGAAAAACTGGTCTGTGCGATGAATAAGTTTTCCAATGTAGCACGCGTGCGATAGTACAGTTTGTTTACAGACATGATAACTTAATAGTAATGATACAATTTTATTTTTAATTTGTGCTACAAAACTTTCAACCTCTCTATATCACCTAACGTGCAACCCTGAATAGTAATACAAATTTAACATAGCTCCTTGAAAGTAGGGCTTGTTTTACATATTGCATACTGTTACTTACACTTATGCTTCTATACAGTATATGCACTGTCCAATCCTGCTGCTGGAGGGCAACCTGTAGAGTTTAATTCCAACCCCAGTTAAACATACTTGAACCAACCAATTAAAGTCTTAATAGACATACGAAAACCTTCCAGGCAAGTGTGTGGAGTCAAGTTGGATCTAAACTCTCCAGGACAGTGGCCCTCCAAGTGCAATTTTGGACACCCCTGCACTAGAGTAATAAAATAAAACATTTTATGCTCATTTTGATGCTTCATTCTCTTTGCAGATCCTTGGCATTGTTGTCATCGTTTATTCCCTGTGTACCACTTTTGCTATTTTACTTTATATTTTTGTTTTGCTGTGTTTATTATTTTATTGTATTCCTTTATCTCTCTCTCTCTCTAAACAGTTTTTGTTGTTGCTGTTTATCTTATATCTCAAAGGCTCTTTTAAGAGCCATTTCCCCCTGCTAAAATGCACACAACTGTGTTAAGCAAGAGGGAGTGTGAGCAGTATTTAAAAGACCCCAGTAATAAGTGCCCATTCTGCCAGTACACCAACATGCCACAGCTGATGTTTTACCACATCAAGAACCATTTTCAGTGGGCAGTGCAACATCATGGTGAGTTTAACAGTGTTTTGCTTATGTCACTTTATTTAGTTTAAGTATACTATAGTGACGAACCAGCCAATAATGCACTGTGCATGCTTCTGATTTCATTGCTTTTGAATTTGTAATGTTATGTTTAATTTTAAGGCTATGGTAAACTTCATTTTCTGCAATCCACACATTCACAGTTCATCAAACCTTTATCCCCCTCTTTCAGATTTCACCATTGTAAAATGTCATTTAAAATGTCGGGCAAAGTCCCACTTTCACTGCTGCTATTGTTCAGCGACTGTGGTAACTAGGGGAAATTTGCTAAAGCACATTGCCAGCCATCCTTCACCCCCAACCCAACCCCAGTCCTGCTCCTCCTCGGTCCAGCAGGCGCAACCCCAGTCCTCCTCGGTCCAGCGGGCGCAACCCCAGTCCTCCTTGGTCCAGCAGGCGCAACCCCAGTTCTCCTTCTCCTCGGTCCAGCGGGCGCAACCCCAGTCCTCCTCGGTCCAGCAGGCGCAACCCCAGTTCTCCTTCTCCTCGGTCCAGCGGGCGCAACCCCAGTCCTCCTCGGTCCAGCAGGCGCAACCCCAGTCCTCCTCGGTCCAGCAGGCGCAACCCCAGTTCTCCTTCTCCTCGGTCCAGCGGGCGCAACCCCAGTCCTCCTTGGTCCAGCAGGCGCAACCCCAGTCCTCCTTCTCCTCGGTCCAGCGGGCGCAACCCCAGTCCTCCTCGGTCCAGCAGGCGCAACCCCAATCCTCCTCGGTCCAGCGGGCGCAACCCCAGTCCTCCTCGGTCCAGCAGGCGCAACCCCAGTTCTCCTTCTCCTCGGTCCAGCAGGCGCAACCCCAGTCCTCCTCGGTCCAGCAGGCGCAACCCCAGTCCTCCTCGGTCCAGCAGGCGCAACCCCAGTCCTCCTCGGTCCAGCAGGCGCAACCCCAGTTCTCCTTCTCCTCGGTCCAGCGGGCGCAACCCCAGTCCTCCTCGGTACTGCAGGCGCAACCCCAGTCCTACTCGGTCCAGCGGGCGCAACCCCAGTCCTCCTCCTCCTCGGTCCAGCGGGCGCAACCTCAGTCCTCTTCCTCCTCGGTCCAGCAGGCGCAACCACCTGCCGTCCTCCCAAAATGCTCAAAAAAGAGGACTGTAACTTGCAGCCAATGTGGTTTGACCTTGCTTGCCAAAAATCTACGAACTCACATAAGAAGGCGTCACACAGAAAAAGAAAATGCAATTTCTCCCGAGAGGCACTTTCAATCTCAGTGCATTGATGAAAAAATTGGCATATTTGCAGTTGAAAAGGCTTTCCATGGTCAAGCAACACCCATACATGTAATAAAAAATACTTGGGGCCCAAACTATCGCTCAGCATGTGAAGTTGACCAGTGTATTTTGAATTCAGAGTTCGCCCATAACACTGGGATACTGCCTTTTGAGTGCTGCCATGTCAAATCATTGTCGTTTTGTAAACAAGTTGCCAACCTCAATGATGCATTGGCAGAGAACAGTCTCTCTCAGCTGGTACAGCAGAAGTGGTTCGGTGAGGCAAGGAAAGTCCAGCTTTTAAAGTTGCAGCAAGAGGCAAATAATGCAGAGACACCTTTGTCTTTTCATGTCACTGTTGGAGGTCCATCAACAAAGCATTTCATTTCTGTATTTGAACCAACAGTATCCTATTACAGCAGGATGGGAAGAGTCATGGTGGCTTATGATAAAAAGAAAAATAACTGGCACTGTCCTTGTGCACGACCTCGCCAATCATGCATTCACAAGGCTACAGCAAAGTGGCATCTTTTCCAGATGATGCCCCAACTCTTCAAGAGGCTCAAGAGTTCAGAGGAGGTTTTCGACACTGCTCATAAATGTAATGATGATGCCAGCTGTCAAGATCTTTCATATCCCCCCAACTCTCCTACTGTTAGAAGGATGATGAAATATATGCTGGAAAATAAGAAAATTCCAGTGGAAATTCCACAGAGCATTATGCAAAAGTCAAAACATGGAAAGGCTTTTAATAATTTCCCAAAACATCTTGTGCCTGAGGAAGTTGAATGCAAAATATGCAGAGGAGTTTTGAGTGACCCCATGATGATAACTTGCCGGGCGAAGATTGTTACATTCAATGGAGTGATTCAGGGTATGACATTTGTTTCATATTACTTTGATAAATATTGTTTGATAGTTGTTGCTTTGATATACATATGTCAGTTTATTTATTTATTTTCTCAGGTGTATCTACTTACTACAAACTGTGCCATAAATGCAACCTCTCATACAGATACCAAGAATGGTGTGATGGTTTGCACAACTTCAACGATAATGTAATCCTCTCGTTACATTTGTGTGTGGTTTTGCGAAATTCTCTACAGGTATAATATTATAAAATAATATATGTGCTATTTTATTTGTGACCTGTAGGACTCTTTAACTTTCGTTTAAACACTTGTAGTATTATTATTGCTAATAACTCAGATAAGACATATATTTGATACTCGCTTGGGCTTTAAATGACTAGAACTTAACACATAAGTTGATGGCTCTTATTTTTATTTATTTTAACCATTTGCCCTTGTCCTTTCTGTTGTCCTTTCAGAATCACACAGCTGTAGGTAGGGTTGTGCAGACAATTGAAGCCACAGAGGGAGAGTCCTTGCCCAAAGGTGACCTAATCATGCAGGCGTATCTTCATTTTGAAGCGTTATGTGATTTGGACTACATTTACTCCTGTGTGTCCTGTGGATATAATCCATCTACTGTGATTATGGACCTTCATAAAAAAGGAGTGTTCAGCATCCCGGGTAAGTAAAGTTATTGTAGTTGCATTGGTTCCTATTATAGTTTTATGTGTTGTCTATTATTTCATAATTCCCATATTTGGCATTGAATCAAGTTTCTTTATATCACAGTGAGTGAAATTCAGTCTCCACCTGTGACCTATGATGGTCATGTTAACAGAAGAATTTTGGGATGCAGTGGCATTGGACATGTTAAGTAGAGGGTTTTACCCAAGTAAGTATTGTTTCTTGTGTCTCACATAAGGCTGGATGATATTGTGATTGATATTGTGATGTGGCTTACTGCAATTTATTAATGAAATTATTGAAATAAGTTTATTATTTTCATATTAACAATGCAATATTGAGCTTGTTTGGAATTTTTTTACATTTAAACTGGAAAACAAGATAAAATATTGTGTGTGTATGTATGTATGTAGCAATAAATAGCTGTATTTTTCTCCTCAAGGTGGCAAAGAAAACCCTTTTACAGTTTCACCTAGTTACCACAACTGGTCCCCATGGATAGGTCCCAAAACCAGGCAATCAGGCATGGTTTTAAACACAGAGAGTGCAAAGGTTAAATCATCAAATGATGGGAGTGACATTGATGTGCCTTTCACTGAGGAAAGACTTTGTGATGAGCTGCTCCACCTCAAGGTAAATAGTTGTTTAAATTGTTCAGATGTGTTTTTGTTTAAGCTATTATTGCACTGTTGGCTGTATAGATCAGTGGTATGTATAGGGTCTCTTCATAAATATTGTAATTTTATAGTAATTTATTTTTGCTGAATCTACTCACAAATGTGCATATTTGATCAGGTTTTTGATTTGAAAAAGCTATGTCGACAGTGTGGGGTCGATGATGTTGGATCGAAAATGGATCTCATTCTCAGGCTTCGTAATAAAATGTCAAACAGAGGCTACGTTCATACTGCAGTCTGAAACGACCCAATTCCGATTTTTTTGCCCCTATGCGACCTGTATCTGATCTTTTCATGACAGTCTGAACGACACAGATCCGATCTTTTCAAATGTGACCCAGGCCACTTGGGTATGTGGTCCTGAATCCGATACGTATCCGATCTTTTGAAATGCGACCTTCGTCTGAACGGCCAGGCCACATGGATCCGACCCGTACGTCACTGATACGCTACAAACGTCATAATTCTGCATTGAAGTAGGCAAGAACGATAAGATAAACAACAACCATGGGCGACGTTGCTAACACAGCTCCACATCATTAAATTTTGGCCGTATGGGTGCACACGTTATATGATTTCACATATAACAGCGTTCTCCAAATATATTAATATATAGCATATTATTATAATGCTGCAAATAATATGTGAAGTAGCAGCTTTCAATAAATATTTTTAAAATGCGTTTATAGATCCAACAACCCCTGTGACCGGTCGACACGTCCATAAGAGGTTTCTATGTTTATAATCCATTGCCTCTTTGTTTCTACATTTAAAAGACAAAGCTGGCAATTCTGGCTATACTTTCGTTCTTTTAATAATTTCTTTATTTTATTTATAAATCACTCTGGGTTATCTGATTTATCTATTTGGCTTGTGTTTTGTTTCCGTGCACTTGAGGCATTTTGCACATTTGTTCTGCACTTTGTTACTTCTAACCTTATTTTATAAAAAAAAATTGTATTTATAATAAACGTAAATTCTGATCTAATTTAAGTCTGTAAATTTTGGATTGCTTTTCGTTGTATCGATGTTGCGCTATTGCGTGCTGGCCATGCTTGCGCATGCAATTTAGCCGAACGTGCTAGGTGCTCTTCGTCTCATATTTAGGAGTTCATCAAACTAAACATTAAAAAACGGATGTTTTTCGACGGGTATAAGTTTTTAAAATGTATTTAAAACAAACTGGTTATTTTGTCAAAAGTTAAACTACAAAACAGGTAAGCCGTTTCTTTAAATTTCGGTGCTGAAACGGAAAATATCTGCACCAAACCTATATATATGCCTGACACGACTGTCTTCGTGTGTTCACTTTCAAATGATAGCAAAGAGATTCCTGAAATAAATAATATCATCAGGTCTTTCTGTATCTAAAGTGAATACAGAGATGATCAAAGTCAAAGCAAGGAAGCAGGTATTTCTATGCTAAATAATAACGCGAAGTGTCTATAAAATCATTAATTTCAGTGTTTTTCTTGTTATAAATTAACGTTTAATGAATTGTATGTAAAGCTTAGTTTTTATCATTTACAGTAACAAACACAAATTATTTGTCATTTCTCATTTGTCGTTTTTTTTGTCATGACTGCTTTGACGCGCTAAATCTCCAAATTATATAAAAACACTGAATTGTAGCCGGAGTTTCCAAGGCAGGATCTCCTTTATTTTTTTTAGGTGTAGTTATCAAAATGTTTTTTGTGTGATGTTCTGTAGATCGTGGCTTTAAAATGATATGAGGAATAATTAAACAAATGTTACCTTACATTTTACATAAAAAACAGAAGATTGTAATTGTGCTGGCCCCTTTGGGAAAATAACTTTAATATTGCAAAAAGAGCTCCACTGTTGACTACACCGTTGTTGACATCCATGTTTAACGTTAGCTTACAAGTGACGTCCTTGACCGTGGAGTACTCTTATGCGCATGCGGGTCACTTCTGGGTCATTTCACGTTCACACAGGAGATCGCAAAAGGTCGCATTTTATTGGAAATGTGAACGGCCTTGCAAAAAAATCTAATTTTTTCAAAAAATCGGAATTGAGCATTAAGCCCTGCAGTATGAACGTAGCCAGAGTGACTTACAACAAGGTCTTTGAACAGGTGTGGGGTGCTTCTGGTGAGTGATGTTTTTTGTTACTCAATGAAGTTAACAATACTGTACTATAAAATAAACATTAAAGCTCAGGTTCTTTCTGCGTTTTTGAAGCTTTGATTGTGTTTATAGTGGGCAATATAACATGTGTTCATGTTTCAAGTGTAAAAAACAGTATATTTTACATAATTTACTTATCTGTATAGAGCTGTTTTACTGTCCACAAAACAGTCTGATGTCTTCCTTGTTCTATGAAGCTCCTCCTTCAGAAATATGTAACAAGTTCTGATTGTGTAGTTTGTTTAGTGTGTTATGATGCGATAGCTGCTTAGCTTATCAGAGCCGTTTGAGCCAAAGCTGGCGACTGACGTATTCCTGTGGGCGGAGTTTAGTAAAAAAAAAAAAACGTTTTACTGGCGTCATTAAAGAAGGAAATAAAGGGCTGTAGTCCAAACCGGCCGTTCGCTGTAGGCTCTGAAAGAGGAATTCTGTTAAAGAAAATATATCGCCTGGCAGTGAACTTTGAGCTTTATCGTTTTACAGGTATTATTTATGCTATTATAGCAACATTACACACTAACTAGGGTTTAAAACATGGGATCAGGAAGAACGTGACCTTTAATTAATTTTAATATGACAAACTGTCTAAAACAGCAATTACTCATAACTTCAAGTGTTATTGGAATGGTTTCACAGATTTTTCAGAAATTTTTTTTAGTTTTCATTCAATTGTTTTGTATGCTTTTAGGTGGCCTGGGTGTAATTATGTGTCCTTGCGGTGTTGTTTACTCCATTAAATTTAATTTGAGAGCAGAGAGTCCCCGTGACTTTGCGGACCTTCTCTTGTCTTGGAAACACTTTCCAAATATCACAATTTATGATTACCCTAGAGGATTAGTGGCACACACAAATAATCGAAAACCACTCCACCCACCTTTTCATCCCTTTGAGGGCAGAGTACAAGACCCCTCCCCTGAAAACATAGAAAAGGCTAAAGAAGGAAAGCTAAAGGTTCATCTTCCCTGGTTGGCTCACAAGAAAAAACCTATGGATCCTGACTGCCACCCATTGACAGGGTCCTCAGACCACTATTGCTTGTGTGACGTTTTCCACCAAAGCAATAGTAAAGACAAGAGAGATGTGCTGCGCACTATTGGTCTTGTACCAGAGCTGGCTGGAAAGATCAATAGTCAGTGTGCAGAGCAGCTGTTTTCTGAAGTAAAGAGAAACAATTACTTCATGAACATGTTAAGACCTTCTGCACACATTTTTCTTGCTCGAAACATCCTTCACCACCGGAATCTCACACGGAACAGGAAGAAGTTGGAACAATTCAAGAAATTGTTCAGTGGCAGTCCTAATTTGCAACTAGATTCCAATGGAAAAGTCATACTTGGTAATGTATAAATATTCTATTAATGTGCAGCATGTAAATGGATCATTCAATTCTATTAATTGTACTAACTATATCTTTATAACACATGAGCAGGAGCAGAACCAGAACCAAATGTGGGACCAGATTATCCAACTAAAAGCCAAACCGTGAAAACAACTCTGCATGAGAAGGAAATGCATACAGGTTGAGGTTGTTTTTTAACTTTCATAACGTATTTTACAGCTTAAGTGAATTTTCATTTTTATTTTTTTATCTTTTATATACAGTTGTCCAGTCGCAGTGTGACCCTCATCCTTTTCCAAGTCCTGTGGTAACAAGCCTGAACATTGTTAAATCTAGCAGAACATTTTGGGGGACCGTGCCAAACGAGGGGCAACAGCAGTTGGTAAGTAAATTTCAGATATTTTGTCTTTACAAAATACTGATCATCAGCCTGAGGATTTATGTATCTCTATCTGAATGCTAGCTAAACAATGCTTTGGATGTCAGCAAGTGTAAAGATGAGCTATTGATAACTGTGTACAACACAACACTAAACCGATCAGACCTGTGGTGCCTGGGACTGGGAAGAGACGTTGAGGGAACGGTACACACTTTAAAGCAGAGGTGTAAAAAGTACTCAAAAATGTTACTCAAGTGAAAGTACAAGTACTGAGTGTAAATTTTACTCAATTAAAAGTAAAAGTATCTGGCCAGAATCATACTTGAGTAAAAGTAAAAAGTACCACATTAAAATTTTACTTGAGTATTAAAAAAGTAAAAGTAACAGGAAAAATGTAAACTAGAGATTCTTGTTTAAGCTTTTAATCTCTAAAAACATGAAGTGAATGCACCACATACAAGGTTTTATCCTGCCTTACAACTGTTTGTATTTAATTGTATTTCAACTATAAAACGACCTAATTTCAGTATCCAACATGCTACTCAAAGTTTTGAAACCTCGAATTTAACTAAAGCAGAAGCTGATTTTCAAAATTGAGTATCAAGCATCTCACAGACAGCCAGTGCAGATAGAGTTCTATTAGTTCTTGTTCACACTGTCAGTCCAAATCTGATTTTGGTGCATATTCGATTGGAACCCAATCACATTTAGAACGTGTGAACGGCTAAAAACCACATGAAATCTGTTTTTTTTCTTTTCTGCTTCAAGCTATATCCAGAGGTGGTTTGAAATACTTTTCAAATTACATTTCCAGAAATACATTTAAGTCTGACCGCTCTGATCGTATTTTTGTAGCTTTTCGGTTACGTCATGCTGTTGCGTCACGTAAAATGTAAACACGATTGTTGTGCCAGTGTGACGTCATTGCCATAGAAACAGTGCAGATAATCCAGAAAATTGCAAAACCCAACAGGACGCACAGTGAGTCTGTCCAGTCAGACATGCAACAAAATCAGATTTGGACGGACAGCGTGAACAAGTTCTTAGTCTTGATAGAGAGGCTGCAAATAGCAGTGAACGTGAGCAGAGACTTCCTGGTGTCTGAAACTCAGGCCAGATATCCATCCAACTTTTTGCTGGCTTAATGTGTTGTCGGTTTCAAAGAAGCGAAAAAATCTTCATCCGACGAGCCCACTCGCGAGTCTCTAGCCCTTTCTCGGGCCGAGATATGGTCAACCCTTCCCAGATTTTTCCTTGGCCTTAGCTCAGGCACCTTAAGTCCAGGGCGTTCGCACTTCGGGTCCCTTATCCTACCCAAGAGGGCCTTTCCAACAAGCCACCCACGAGTCTCTAGCCCTTTCCTGGTCCAAGATACAGTGGTCCTTTCCCCGATTTTTTCCACGGCTGTAGCTTGGGCACCTTAAGTCCCCTCGGGTATAAGCGACCCAAAGGCATCCAAGCTACGGTCGTGGGAAAATCAGGGGAATGACCACTGTATCTCAGCCGGGGAAAGGGTTAGAGCGTCAGGGTTGGCTCATTGGAAAGGCCCTCTCAGGATAAGGGACACCAAGGGCGAATGCCTAGGACTTAAAGCTACCGAGCCACGAACGTTTGAAATTCAGGAGACCGTCGGCCACAGAAAGGGTTATAGAGTCGGGGGTTGGCTCGTTGAAAAGGCCCTCTCAGGTAGGATAAGGGACCCGAAGGGCCAACACCCCAGACTTAAGGTGCCTGAGCTACGACCGTATGAATTTCAGGGAGTGGCACGCTGTATCTCGGCCAAGGAAAATAAATAACATTTAAATTAAACTGTCCGTCAGCACAATTCAATTGGTTTGGTAAGAGTAAGGGAAAATAGAATAAAGTGATCTCTAAAAAATAAGTACTTTTTGACACTAAATAAAATTGTAAGGAGTAAAAAGTACTTTTTTTCTTAAAAAAGTAATCAAGTAAAAGTAAAAGTACTGATTTTAAATTGTACTCAAGTAAAGTAAAAATCCCCAAAAATAATACTTAAGTACAGTAATCAAGTAAAATTACTCAAGTACTTTACACCTCTGCTTTAAAGACATTATATTTGAATGTAGCAATTGATGATGAAAGTTGTTTAAATTCATTTCTATATTTTATTGAAATGCAGATTCTCAACTGTTGCCTGAAAGTGGTGGAGACCATAGCAAAATCACAGGTGAAATCGTCTTATAAATACTCAAAATAATATTTTGTGCTCATTAACTTTAGCTGCTTAAAGGGATATTTTACACAAAAAGAAAAATTGTCATCTTTTTAGTTTTTCTTCTGTTGAAAACAGATGATGATGACTGTTAACCAAAGAGTTGCTGGTCCCCATTGTCTTCCATTGTATTGTAAAAAAATGGAAGTATGTACAGCTATAATCATGCACCAAGACTTATTGGTGAACTATACCTTTAAGCAGCCCCTTGGCTGAAATGTACATACTTTTGTAGTTGTGCTTAAAACAGTAAGAATCTTAATACCCCCAGATGTCGTATTTACAAATCTCAATTTTGCCTAGGATTAAATTAAAGTAGGTTCAATTTTCCATACAGAATGTGAATGTTTTTTCAGCCAGTTCACATCAAATTGAAAAATGGCCAGACAGGACTCTTAAAGAGCAACTTCTACACCTGCCTGTATGTATTATACTAGTTTTGTTAAATATGAAACCAAGTCACATTTTCTAAAATTCTGTGGTGACCGATATTATTTGTTTTCAAGCTGGATGAAAACATTGACTGGTTTATCTTCCCAACATGGATACCAGGACATTGGATGGTTTGTGTAAGTCATTCTGAATCTATGGTGTTTACTTGGGATAACTTATGTCTGCATAATTTTTAGTTACTATTTGATATATAAACTGCAATTGTCTTTCGGTGTATATATTGTGACATATCAACAGATTATGAAGCCTGGAGAGCATGACATTTTTTTCCTTGATCCTCTGCATGGCAAAACATTCAATCAGGAAGAATACATGCTCATCTACAGGTTTTTAGTGCACTGTTCAGAGATTGTGGTCGTTCCTTACCACATTTTGATGAGATTGTGGTCGTTCCTTACCACATTTTGATGAGATTGTGGTCGTTCCTTACCACATTTTGATGAGATTGTGGTCGTTCCTTACCACATTTTGATGAGATTGTGGTCGTTCCTTACCACATTTTGATGAGATTCTGGTTCTGCCTCACATTTCGGTTCTCTTGTATTTCGTTTGATGCAGTGCAGTAACTGTTTTGTTTTTTTGTCGTCACAGAAACATTGCACAAATCATGTCTCCTGGGCCTTGGCGTGAATACTGTGTCAACGATATTACGGTACCAATATTCATTTAAATAACTGTAAAAGCATTGGAAATTGTTTTTTTTATTTTTAGGTGTATTGACATGCATGACAACATTAACAGGGCCTTCCACGACAACATCAAAGCAACAGCTGTGGTGTCTTTGTCCTGATGGTAAGTTTATAAAGTGGTGTGTTGCTTACTAGGTGTTTATCCAGTATATGTATCTGACCAAATGTATTTGTAATGTTTACTATTTCAGTATTCACTGAGCTTTGTGACAGCAGGGGCCTTTGATTTTACAGAGGTAAGTGAAATATGCAATGGAAACCCCCATATTACTAAAAGTAAACTGAGGTTTTTTTTTTTTACTTAGGCTGACATCACGCCCGCCGACAGGGGGGGACAAACGGGTCTGTTGTCCCGGGCCCAGGGTGGGGTGGGGCCCAGAGGGGGGCCCAGAATTGGAACCTATGGAATAATTGATAATAAATAAAGAAAATATTTGATTCATTTGATTTGAAGTTCAGTACGCTCAAAATGTCCTGTCAGACTCAGCACAAGTCCGGTGCTCAGAAAAGAAAAGAAAAGAAGAAAATAAAAGCCTTATAGAGGAAAATAGAATTCCTAATTATCCCCATTAGGAATCTGTGACCGCAGATATAGTCACTGCATCGCGTGTGTTTAGAAGTCTGTGCTGTTTGCTGTGAGGTTTTTATGAGAGAAAGCACAAACTATTTAATATTTAATATGTAAAACTTGAATTTGAAATAAAACTTACCGCGGAGAAGATAATGAATTCGCTATCGTTTCTATTGCTAAGTGATGCGAAAATTATTTATTATTTCAAATCCGTTTACAAGATAAATATACATTGTGTTGTTAAACAGATGAAATTATCTTGATATCATTATCTTGATATATCTTGATATATCTTGTAATTTATATAAAACTCTATGGTCGTGACAGCACATTGTCCATTATCTGTTGGTTCATGTTGGTCCAGTTTAATTCAGGGTAATCCTTTAATAAAATGTAATTATAAAATATTTTATTGTTTTGTAATATTCACAGCGCACATTCTCTCAGATCGTTTTAAAACATTTTTAATTATTCTGCAAAATTCCGCATAGATTTTGCAAAAGAAATCCGCAGAAATAGAAAAAATAACTCCTTACACAGATTCCTTACACAGCTGTACTACTCTTGCAGCAATTAAAGCAGTTCAGATTTGTTTTAAATGGCAAAATAGTTCTATTTCTTTTTTTATTTACATTTTAGAGTATTTTTGTTTGTTCCAACAAGCGGTTCGCAGCCGACAGCAAGTTGGCGACATGTTTGATGAATTGAACTCTCAAATCAACACTTCACTTGCCTATAATAACAACTATATAAAATATATATTTTCAGCATATCACAGTGTTAGTTTAAAAGTTTATTATCAACACACACTATTTTTAAAAAGCGGAGGCAGGTTGCTCTGCTGCTCGCAGCTGCAACGGGTGCAGAAATAAAAAAATGAAAAGGGCTATAGCTACAAAACGAAACGAAATAAACATGAAACGAATAAACATGCAACCTGCCTTATCTTACAACTTCGCTATGCATATATATATGTATTATAGATTATGTCTTGGATGCTGTTTGCATAGATTATGCGCAGTATCCAAGGTTTTAATCTAGTCCTCCATTAATATTTTTTCCCGGTGAGCTGAAGGTCCTGCTGTTAAATACGCAACAGCTGCATTGTAAATGTGTGTCTGGCTGTGCTTATAGCGGACTCGTGCTATAGGTTAAAAGTCTTACTACGTTTGTTTTGCAATCATCGTCTGTCAAAATGTTATTTTAATTAAATTGAAAAATATAAAAAGATGGAGAAGCCTAAATAAGCCCGAGGTCCGCCCGCGTATCAGCTGTGACGTTAAAATTGGCCGAAACCCGACCTGAGGGGTGTAAAAAGGTCGGGTCGGGCTTGGGCTGAAATGCAGGGCTCTACCCTCAGTCGCATTCATTGAGAAAAATCTAATGCATGCTCATCATGAAAGCACTTTACAAAATTATATCCCTCGGGGCTTTTGGTTCAAAGGCGTGCATGTTTGGAGAAATATTGATTGAGTTTATATGTTTACTTCAAATTTCTAAAGAGAGGAGTAATATTTATTCAATTTTTTGTCCAAACACAGCATAATATTAGCTGAAGTTGTTTTACTGATATTTCCAATAGTCTGTTCATAATTCATACGTGATTATGATATTTTGTTTCAGTATACAGCGTCAGTACACTGAAAAAATGATTCATTGAATTTAATCCGTTTTTTTTTTAAGGTAAGTGGTTGCAATCAATTTATTTAAGCTACATTTAAACAAAAGTTTTATATTTTATTTTACTTTACTAATCTTTTGTTTAAATGTAGCTTAAATAAATTGATTGCAACCACTTACCTTAAAAAATGTATTAAATTCAATGAATATTTTTTTTCAGTGTACTACATTTAAAATGTAAATTTTAGAAGCATCTAGTGGTGAGGTTGCAAATTGCAACCAACGGCTCAATCCACTGCTCACTCCTCGCTTTTGAAACGCATAGAGAAGCTACAGTAAAACATGTCATCGTCAGAGACAACTTAGTAAAAAACGTTTGTCCGTTAAACGTTTCTGTAGAAACAAGGCAGCACAAAATGGCGACCTCCACGTAAGGGGACCCTCTGTGTATGTAGATAAAAACGTCTCATTCTAATGTAATAAAAACATAACGGTTCATTATAAAAAGGTCTTTATACACCCCTGATAATATAGTTTAGTATATTATTTTGCATTTCTGTCAAGAGATCCTTCTAAAAATTACGAAAAGCACCTTTAACTAAATGTTTTATACAATGTATAATATGCAATATTCGTGGGTCCTGAATCTGATAATGCCAAATGTCTTGTTACCAGTAAAAAGTAAGGGGTGGGGGGCCCTCTAAGATTATCTTGTCCCGGGCCCAGCCAAGACTGTCAGCTGGCCTGGCTGACATGCCTTGCATCAGGAGGTGGTGGTGTCTGCTACTTTTGGAAAATTTCCCCTTGAGGTTTGTTTGTTTTCTTCCTTTTTTTAATCCACATTTTAACTTGCACTCAAATTTTGCTGTGCTGTCACACTATACATACTGTTCATTGAAGCTTCAATTACCAAATGCTTAAATTTAGCAGTTTAAAATAAGTGTTTTCAACTATAAATAAATTCATTGATGCATGTAATCTAAACATGTGGATTGCAATTATGGTCCTGTGGATGTCATTAAAAACAAACTGTCTTCATGGGACTTTATATTTTAAACATTTGAAGGTCAGACGCTGAAAGAAAACAACTCCGGAAAAAGAGGAGAGCAGAAAGAGCAGGTATTGGTTTGCATTTTAAACCTTGAACCTAAATAACAGCGATTTGAAAATGATGCTACTCTTGTTGTACTCTTGCCAATGTAGAGGTGATGAAAACCCCACTGCCTGTGGATTATTTGACCAGGGTAAGTGCAGTATAAACTCTTGTCAATCTATCTGTTACCCTTTTTAATAAGTCGTATGTCAAGATACATTTTGGACTGACTGTTTGCTACTTTGGACAGATGCCACCTGAGATCCTCTGGAAGATCCTGATTGGAGTCATCACAGACGATGGCGATATTGCTTTCTGGAGACTTTCGCTGACGTGCAAGGTTTTCAGGGACATTGTCAGCAGGCCCAAATTTAGAGAAGAGGCACACTTTCTGTGGCTGGACAGTAAGTTCTTTAAATCTAAGTTGTGAGTACTGTAAAAGGTACTTGAGATCGTCTATCTATCCATCCATCTATGTCTTTTTTTTAACTGGTTTTACTTTGTATATGAACAACATAGTCTCTTAGATGCTGTACTTTACAGACAAAGCCCAATAACACTCAAGCATATCTTGTCTAACATTTTCCTGTAATATTTTTAAAATGTATATTAAAAATGAAATTCCTTGTACGACTCAGTACTATGTTAAATGCCTTTCTTCAAAATTATTCAATATTGTTTGTTCTGTATTTTATCTAAATTAGGTGTTGTGAACTGGAGTTCATTTTCCAGAAAATATAGGGAAGAGTTCCGGGTGCCCTACTCGTTGACTGCGTGCTTGCAATGCACTGAAATATTCAAGGACTGCCCACCTGGGTATGTGGGTGATGGCAGAAGGGGAGTCCTGCAAGGATTTTATTCAGAGAAGGAGTTTCAGGGCTTTTGCTCAGTTGATTGTTTTCTCATTAATGGAGGGGAATTTCAGGCTGAGTAGAGTGAGTGCGTGCGTGAGTGAGTGCGTGCGTGAGTGAGTGAGTGCGCGAGTGAGTGAGTGCGCGAGTGAGTGAGTGCGCGAGTGAGTGAGTGCGCGAGTGAGTGAGTGCGCGAGTGAGTGAGTGCGCGAGTGAGTGAGTGCGCGAGTGAGTGAGTGTGTGAGCGAGCGAGCCTGTGTGTGTACGTGATTATATGTATCTGTGCATGTGATTATATGTATGTGTGCATTGTCTTTTAAAAAATTTTTTTAAATAAAAGCTATCACTGGTATGAGTTTGGTTTTTTTGACTGCATGCATACTATGGGATACAGTTGACAATGTACTGTATGTAGTTGGTTTAACTTAAAACTAATTTATTGGTATAAATTTTTTATAATAGCCAATGTAATGAACAAATAAAAACAATAACTAATACAGATGAATAATTAAAGAAATATATAAGGTGCCATAAATGTTTAAAGTAATTTTGTAATTTACACAGTAAAGTACAACAAAAGTTTTTTACATAAGATATCACACAATACACTCTTTCACAACATTCTTAAAACAAATGTGTTAAAATAACACATCTTGTGTCTAATTAAGGATAACACTTTTAATGAGCTGTCTTTACCACATCGCTGTGTTTTTTTTTAATACACTTGTCACTTTGTGTTGTTGTAATACATCTTGTGTTGTCCCATTTATTTATTTTTTAACACCATCAACACGAAATGACGCAAGTGTTAAAATAACACTGTAATAAATAGGATAACACAAAACAATGTGTTACAAATTAACACATCCTTCCGTGTACAAGTTTACTTTAGATCAAGCACAGTTAAAACTATGTATATTCACTCTACTCCTTTTTGCTGTTTTCATTATTACTTGAGTCTATTTTAAATACTGAATTTATTAAAGTATTCATATTTTGTCAAGCGCGCGTTTTCAGCCGCACTATTTTCAACCGCATTTCCTGTTTAGCGTGGCGTCGACATCATTACTGTGACACTAACCAATGATAAGCCACGTGGGCATGGCTGTAGGTGACGTCATTACTGTGGCGCTAGCCAATGAAAAGCATTGTAGGCGGGACTGCACGTGACGTCATTCCGGTGCCGCTAACCAATCAGAAGCAGTGTGGGCGGGAATGCAGGTGCACACCCGCCCCTGGTGCACACCCGCCCAGATCTGCATGCTGCAGTCAGGTGTACTTGGGCTTCGCTAGCATTCACTATAGGCCGGCCTTTCCTGGTTTCAAACCCACCTATCTGCCATATGGCAGTTCCATATATACTGCACCAATCACATATGCAGATTCACTATAAACAATCACCCTCTCTTCACCAGTGTAGTGCAAGGCTTTGATAACAGCTGTCATTTCAGCTCTCTGTGCTGACCGTTTACCTTTCAATCTACCACTCAGTCGTGTTACAAAATCACCTTCAACTTGCTCAACCACAGCAAAGCCTGCCTTGAATGTGTCATCTGCTGCTCTGAAACAACAACCATCTTTAAACAGTTTGATTAACGGTGGGGTAGTTGTCAGTGATACCGCGAACAAACCATCTCTCAATTTATTTGCTTTTTCAGTCAATGGTATACAATCCTGCGGCTCACCCTCAGTGATTAGATCTGCCATGTGAACACCTTCATGCACATATATGATGTCTGGGCTGGCAATTTCCTTAAATACAAAGTTTGTTACAATAATCAGTTATTTTTCTATTCTCACAGCTTTTCTTGTTTACCTTTTATAGTGTTCTATGGTGTTCTTTTTTCATTTTCAATTTATTTCTTTTATCTATTTTAATTTCCTTTCTGCCATAGCTGTTCTATGCCATATATATTTGCTTTTTAGCTAAGTACCATCAGTGGAATTCTGACTTCCTCTGTAGATACTAAATTCAATTATGCATTTCTTCCTGTCATATTAATAGGAGTCTGATTTGATTTCAGAACAGGTAGTCACACCCAGTGTTGGGAACGTTACTTTAAAAAAGTAATTAGTTATAGTTACTAATTACTTCTCACAAATAGTAACTGAGTTAGTAACTCCGTTACATTATTATAAAAGTAATTAATTACCAGGAAAAGTAATTACTGCGTTACTTAAAAAAAAATTATATTTCAAATAACTTGAATGCCCCTTACAAAATTAAATATGTTAAATTAATAAAATGGATACTAAAGAGAAATCACTAATTTTGTGGCAGCATGAGACGATGTGAGGTGCTTTATTAGATCAGAATTACTTGCCACAGACGTGGAGAGACTTTTTCTTCATGGGCATAAGCTGCACATTACACAAACATTCTTGCCTTTCACCTCAACAATGGAAAAGTAGTGCTTTATACTTCGTGTCTGCGACCGCTACCTTTGAGCTTGTTGTACTTGCCATCGCCCTGTCGCCGGTGTTTTCGGAGTGATTGATGCGCGATGACCGGGCTGCATGTCAGTGCTTTGAGATGGGGCACAGTCAGCAGCAGCACCGCTGCTCGTTGAGAAGACAAAACGACGCGTATTTTCATGTCAGTCTACAAAAGTCTCCAACCACGCCAGAAAAGATAGCTAGAGTTGTCTTATAAAGTCGCTAAAGTGATAGAAAGTTGCTAAATCTAGCGACAAAGTGACCAAGTTGCTCAGACTTTTTAACACTGCTGCTCGCTCCTCTGACTTGGACTGCGCGTGTGGGCGGGCCTTTTTGTGAACTCTGCCTCTGGTTGGCTACCGATGGAAATTAAGCCAATCATCGTTCGTTATGTTTCTCACAACACACACAAGAGAAAAACAGTGTTTGGCTGAGAGAGTGAGCATACGCGGCTGAAAATCACTACAGTAAGATCAATTTTAGTAACGCGCCGCATTTTAATGTCAGTAACGATAACGGCGTTATAACGGGGGAAACAGTAATTTATTTGATTACTCGTTACTGAAAAAAATAACGCAGTTACTAACGCCAATTACTTATAACGCCGTTATTCCCATCACTGGTCACACCTAACAACAAAGTTCTTGATCAGCCTTTAAATTTGTCTAGCTGATTTTCTCATAAAGATTGTCTGTGTCCCTATAGTAACAAGGTCTTTACTAAACATTGAACGGCTGTTTACTCTTTCCCCTTTTTCACTCAAAGGCTCGTATGAAGATGAAAAAGTTCAGTGTCCAGTGAATTATTGTCCAGTTTCTCTTGCCTCCAAGAACAGTATTGTCTTTGTGAGTCTTTCTGGATTCCACTCAGTCTTTTTGGTGTTTCATCCTTGTAAATGTCTCTGACCATATGCAGTGCCCCCTTCACTGCTTGAGTTCAAGTATAGTCCCATTCAAATAGAATGTGTTCTCAGTCCAGTTTATTAGTTACTCCTCTCTTTGCAACTCCAACACTTTGATGTCACACACAGTTTTTCATTGTCAGTTTCTTGCCAGCTTTTATTCACTTTCTTGAATGTCAAAGGATGAGAGCTTTCAGCCTTTCAAGGTTTAACTTAACCCATTGCAAAATATTGCCTTTCAATTTAAAATAAAATTTATCTTGTGACCACCTTCCATCATCAGATAAAGACTCCTCTTCATTTTGTTAAATCTTTCTTTGTATAATTTATCTGTATCATTCACCTTTTAACAATTTTCTGTCCTTTTTCAATTGTTCATCTTTATTTCCACATTTAATAACTTGGTCTCTACTCTTTTCTGTAATTTGTTGTTTTTCTTTCAAAGCTTCGCCTCTGTCTTTCTGCTAGATTTTGCTTAATCCCATTTATGGTTTTAACAGACTCAATATATCACAGACACACTACATTTTCACACAAATAACATCTACATCTACATTTAATTCACCGCTATTGATTTGAAAAACAGGCTGTTGCATTGGGGCTTTGGCTTTCTCATAAGGAGGAGGTGAGTGCAAGGAGGGGTAGATCTATTTCACTGGGGGTGGAGCTGGAGGAGGAGCCGTAGGTGTCACACTTGAGTCTGGCTGACTGTTTCCTTGTTTAACTTCCTGTTGCTTTGCAGCTGCACCACTGTAAACTTCCCCTTTTCTATTTGATTCAATAGCCTGCATGGCAGCAGCAACCAGAGCCAATCTTGTCCAAATTCTCAACTCTTTCTCTTAGTCTTTTACAGTTGGTCCCTTTCCAAACTATTATCATTTTTTCCATGGCACATACACCGGTGAACACACATATTCATCACACTCTTTCTGAAATTCAACCATTCTTTATACAACTGTAAATACAATTCCTCTATATATATACAACGTCAAAATGAAATATACCCAAATACAACTGCAGAATCAAGTGCACAATGGAATTTCCTGGGCCTGTAACCCAAAGGTTTCCACACCCTTAATTTAATACTGTACTCAATTAGATGATTTCTAGGACTTTCACCTAAAGGTCTCTCAACCCATAAATTTAATACTGTACTCAAGTAGATAATTTCTAGGACTTTCACCTAAAGGTCTCTCAACCCATAAATTTAATACTGTACTCAATTAGATAATTTCTAGGACTTTCACCTAAAGGTCTCTCAACCCATAAATTTAATACTGTACTCAATTAGATAATTTCTAGGACTTTCACCTAAAGGTCTCTCAACCCATAAATTTAATACTGTACTCAATTAGATAATTTCTAGGACTTTCACCTAAAGGTCTCTCAACCCATAAATTTAATACTGTACTCAATTAGATTATTCCTAGGACTTTCACCTAAAGGTTTCTCAACCCTTAAATTTAATACTGTACTCAATTAGATGGTTCCTGGGCCCTCCACCCATTGGTTTCCCAACCCCCTACGGGCTTCAACCCGAGTTGGTATTTTATAACGCCTAATGCGTTAAAGGAATCCTCAACCTTTTATTTAACAAAAAAAATTCAAAAATTTCAAAAAGTTTTTCACTCTGATCAATTCTTATTGTTTAAATAATTAATTTCAGTTCGGAGCTCCTTATCAACACAATTAATTTGGTATATCCAAATAGCAGAATTCGATACAACAGGTTTCTGCTTACCTTTATTTTAGAAGACCGGTCTTTTGTGTTGAAATGGAGCCCTCCCTTACTCTGGTTTCTTCAATGTGAAACCCTCCTTCCTCTCACTCTCTCCTTTCCCTCCACAAAACGTCGGCGGTCACCAATTGTTGGACTTTAAGGCGTCCATTACGTGTTCATAATTTAGAGGAAAGGCAAAAGATACAAATATCTAAGTTCAAATATTTATTGATCAGATTGAAAAAGTTTAACAGCGCTGGGCCCTCTCAAGTAGCGAACAACCAGCTCAGGAAGTAACATGCTTATTTATAAAATATGTGACGTCGATCTTTCTTCAGAAAATCTCCACCCACAAAGGCCGTTCCCCTCGTCCATCTGACTCCATCACCACACCCAATTTTAGCCTGTAGGCAAAGATGGACACACATAGACAAAGAAAAACAAACTGTTCTCCTCTCATCCCTGGGAGCCCTGCAGTTCCTCTCCAGTACTCCTCCACTTTGAATAGCATGTTATAATGCTTTCTTAGAAACAAATCATTAATAAAACATTCATTTATAAAAAACATAAGCTGTAAGATGAAAGTGATTATTATGTAAAACATATTTCAATATCATGACATCATTTCATTATTTGTAAAATTGGTTATATGAATAAGGCACACATTAACTTCTTTAGATAGATAAACCCATATTAAATCTTTTACTGCAATACTACTTCTAAGCAAACACTTTAATCATTATTAAAAACCATCTGTTAGGAAAGAAAACACACAGACACACAGGAGATTCTGTTCTTCAAGGTTGAGCTGCCCTGCCCCCATTAGGTTATTCTGTATGCAACCTTCATTTCATTGGTTAATACACATTTATCAAAGACAACATCTTATATTTATTACATCAATTATTCAATGATTAATACTGATTAAGTAAGAAATACATTGCATATTTTATCCTGTGAATATTAAAGCATTGGTTCATAACATGGTTAAATACTTTTCCCCCTCAGGCCTCTCTCTTATCTTGATCAATTTCCAGACGTAAATTCCTCGCTAATCCTCCTTACAGCACACACACAAAAACTGGTAACTCTCCACTCTCAAACATAAACACCTCATTTCTACATAATAGCTCAGTGCATATATGAAACACACAATGTTTATAGAATAAAATGATCAATTAAAGAAATATAAAAATGGAACAAAATCAATTTCCACAGTCCTTATTTGGACATCTTTGTAACTTTAACACTTTTAACAATCAGCATGAAATGTAGGCAGTAAATATGTAAAACATAATTATTCAACAACACAACAATACTCCATTGTTCATGAATTGGTTAAATACATTCATTAGTTAAACAAAATCAAATCCCACAGCGCCGAGGTCGAAGTGCTGCAAACTTAGTGCTCTTTTGCCATACAATATAGTTCTCATTTTTATCCGCTTAAAAAATCGCCACGTTTTATTTTGTGCCACCATACTTACTCGTGTAACTACTCATGTAACAGTCTTTAAATAGGGAAAACATGAAAGGGTTGGGTGGCTTCTAAATTCATCCCTGTTTGGATCCTAAGGAATGAATGGGGCTAGGCTAAATGCTAACACATTCACAATGCACTGTACAAAGATTAAGTGCACGCATTGAAAAAAGATAGGGATGTATTAATTCGTCTAAGGTAAAAACATAGTAACATTTTGGAAAGCGGTGGTGTTTTCCATTTAAAGGGATAGTTCACTGGCAGGTAGAGAACGCTGAGGGGTAAGGAAAGAGCAGGAAGACTCAGTACAACTTGGTCGTGGAATAAGTGTGACCCAGGGTGATTTATTGAAGCAAAAATGTCTTCAGTGATAAGTTCAAGAGCAAGACAACAAAGTTATAAAAAAATAAACAATAAAAAAAAATAAACAAACCAAATGCTGATAGCAGCAAAACCTGACCGGTGCTACAATATTACTAGCAACACACTATACAGGCCTCATGTGTCTCTCAGCAGACTACCTTCCATAACACTGGCCCCACAAAGTACTATCAACAGGCTTTTATCAGCTTAATTCGCGCCAAACCCACTTGGATAAGTCCACCACAAAAGGGATAGCTAGACCAGCAATACACAGGATATTTCCCCCTTCCATATCATTATGGTACACAACACTAAAATAAAACAAGCAATAAACATTTGTCCATCATATACACATCTCTAGAAAACCCTCGGACAAATATAACTAATTTATAAACTGTCCTCCCCCCACCTTACAGATAATGGTATCGCCCTTTATAATAGACGACCGCATTTTACACATTACTGATCCGCATTACCCTAACGATAGGGAAAGAGACAAAAACTCTTAAGATGAAACAAAAGAAATCATTGAATAAATGAATTAGAGTATGAATAAACACTCACAAACTGAACAACAATGACAGTTTATACAAACAATAACTCATCATCAGACCTAAATAATAACGTAATAAATCAACACAAAACTTACAAACTGATAACTGGAGTGCAGCATATTCCTGTTATTCCTATAAAGCATGTCCCAAACCCCAACTTCATATTAATTAGTCACGTAAGAAAAGTCAGGAGGCGATGTGATGAGATGTAAACATAAACATGCGCTAAATCGCGCTCCGGTGATGACGTCATCAAATACTCGTCACCACACCCCCCCCCCACTCAAGATAGACACTCTTAAAAGTGACGTGACAAAAAGTCTGCTATTACATTTAAGGTCCCAGCCCTATACTGGACTCTGAAATTGAAGGGTTGAAGCGAGAGATACCATCGTGTAATTCTTGCATTAGTGTCCCTCATCTTGTGAAGCCATTGCAGGGCCCTATGATCAGTCTCTAAAACAAAGTCTTTTCCGATCAAGTAATATTTCAAAGTGTCTAAGGCCCACTTAATGGCTAAGGCTTCCTTTTCAACAGTTGAGTATTTAGATTCACGAGGGAACAACTTTCTGCTGATATATTGTGCAGGGTGGCGATCAAGTCCTTCCCCTTGCAACAAAACGGCTCCCAAACCAAGTTCGGATGCATCTGTTTGGACGACAAAAGGAAGATCAAAGTTTGGGCTCTGTAATACCGGGTCTTTACTCAAACAAGCCTTCAAATCTTGAAAAGCCCGTTCACAGTCCAATGTCCATTTAACTCTCACCGGGCTACTCTTTTTTGTCAAATCTGTCAAAGCTGCTGCCCTGGTGGCGAAATTCTGAATAAATCTCCTATACCACCCTGCAAGGCCCAGAAATGATCTGACACTCTTTTTCGTTGTCGGAGGGAAGCAAGACAAGATGGCTTGGACCTTGTCTACTTGTGGCTTGATGGACCCTCCTCCAACTACATAGCCAAGGTAAGAGACCTCAGGTTTAGCAATGTGACACTTCTTAGCATTGACAACTAGACCAGCAGACTGTATCCTCTTGAACACCTCAGCAAGATGATCCACGTGTTCTTCCCATGAAGCACTGAAGATGACTATGTCATCAATGTAGGCCGCTGCAAAGCTGTCCAGACCTCTTAATACCTGGTCAATCAGGCGTTGGAAAGTAGCTGCTGCCCCCTGTAGGCCAAAAGGCATATAATTAAAATGATACAATCCAGAAGGCACACGAAAAGCAGTTAGTTCTTTAGCCGAATCAGTCAAAGGTATTTGCCAGTAGCCTTTACACAAATCGAGGGTTGTTAGGTACTTTGCTTTGCCCAGACGTTCAATGAGTTCGTCGACTCTTGGCATTGGGTAGGGATCAAAAGCTGAAACGGCATTAAGTTTGGAAAAATCCACACAAAACCTCAATGAACCATCCTTTTTTGGAACCAACACGACTGGACTACACCATTCACTTTTTGAAGGTTCTACAATGTTTAATTCCAGCATCATTTCCAATTCTTGCTTCAAAGCTGGGATCAAACGAGCTGGGACTCTGCAGTGTGTTTGTCTAATAGGATCGGTTGAAAGGAGGCGAATATTATGATGTAGCAGATCTGTCTTACCAGGCTTATCACTAAACAGACCATGCGGAAGATGTTTACAGAACTCTTGTTGCTGCTCAACAGTGAGATGTTCTATAGAAGGACAAGTAAATGTGTTCTGGCCAACAGGGAAATATTGTTCACCCAATTCCTCCTCTTCATCCACTTTTCTTGCCCAAAGCTGTTCTGACCAAGCCTGTTTTCGGTCCTGCCAGGGTTTTAACAGGTTAACATGAAACACTTGAAATTTCTTTCGACGGTCAGGCAAAGAGATTTCATAGTTGGTAGAGCTTAATCTGCGTGTCACTTCATACGGTCCTTGCCACTTAGCTAATAATCCACTATCAGACGTAGGGAGAAGTAACAAGACTTTCTGGCCTGGTGTTAATGTTCTTTTCCTACTTGATTGATCATACCACTGTTTTTGTTGTTGCTGAGCTTTAGTCATGTTGTCTCTCACCATATCTGTCATTAATTCCATTTTCTCTCTCATTTTACAGACAAAAGAAAAGATGTTTGCCTGCTCACCTGCAGTATTTGATTCCCAAGATTCTTTCAAGACATCAAGCGGTCCCCGTACTTGTCGTCCGTAAAGTAGTTCAAATGGTAAGAAACCGGTCGAGGCCTGTGGCACCTCTCGATAAGCGAACATCAGATAAGGCAACCATTGGTCCCAGTCTGCACCTGTATCCGACACAAACTTGCGCAACATTGATTTCAGCGTTTGATTAAACCTCTCGACCAAACCGTCAGTCTGAGGATGATAAGGTGTGGTCTGAATAGGATGTATACGTAACATAGAATAGACTTGCTTCATCTGTTTAGATGTAAAATTGGTTCCCTGGTCTGTAATTATCTCTTTAGGTAATCCTACCCTTGAAAAAAGCTGCACAAGAGCATTCCCAATTTGTCTTGACTTTATGTTTTTAAGGGGAAATGTTTCTGGGTACCTAGTAGCATAGTCTGACACCACCAGAATGTAACGATTTCCTGAACTGCTTCTTTCTAATGGGCCCACTATGTCCATTGCGATACGTGAAAAGGGAATGTCAATAATTGGGAGGCTCACCAAAGGAGCTCTGTCTCCTTTCCTGCTTGGGCTCACAAGTTGACACTCTGGACAAAACTTACAAAACTCCATTACATCTGTGTAAAGCCTGGGCCAATAAAATCTAGCAGCAATTCTAACAAAAGTTTTATGCTGCCCTAGGTGACCTGCCCACGGGACTGAGTGACCCAACTGTAAGACCTTAAGCCTCATAGATTCAGGCACTACCAACCTTTCTCCATCAGGACCTTGCATGTACAGCCTATCATCTTTAATTACAAAATGATCTTTTTGTGAAACCAAAGTTTCACAATTTACTTTTGCAAACAAAGGCTCAAGTGTCTTATCCTGTCTCTGAAGTTTGATAATGTCATGTGGAATGTTGTCAATTTCATCAATTTGAGGTTTAGGTAAATTTTCACACATTTTTGTTCCCTCAAGTTTTTCCTGGCGCCTTTGCCGTCTGGACTTCTTAGTTTTAGAACTCACATCAAAAGGTAAATGTTGCAGAAATTGCTTACAAGTGTCATCATGATAAGCCTGTGCTCTTGTCACCACTCTAGCCTCGGCTATGTGCTCATCACTTTGCAAAAGATCCACAAGCACCGGGACATCCCTACCCAAAATAACTGGATACGGAGACTGATCCACCACACCAACAGATAAACTATAAGCTTGTCCATTTATTTCAACCACCAAATCAGTTTTGGGATATTCCCTTTCATCACCATGTACACAGCGAACTTTTAATTTACCATGTACAAGTGTATTCAACTCTCCCAAACATTCACTTCTTACTAAGGTTTGACTTGACCCAGAGTCTACCAGAGCCTTGAAGATGTTATTTCCAATTTTAACCTCAATGACAGTATCAGTATTCACATCTACTTCATTTAATCTTGTGACAGGTCTTGGAACATAACAAAGACGGGTATTTGTATCTTTCGGTAAAGGACAATCAGCTTTCTTGTGCCCAGCCTGGCCACATGCATGACACACAATTATAGATTTACCTTTATACTGGTTACTTACTCCCTGCTGTTTTATTATGTCTACACCAGAATTACCATGGGGCATATATATATTTGAAGCTACATTACCTAGACCACCACTTAAATCATCGCCAGACTTACCGGATGGGAAGGTATTGTAAGTTCGTTGCGTTCTTGGTTGAAAGAATGATCGCCTTGCAGCCATGTAGGTCTCCGCCATCTCTGCTGCATGCCTTGAAGAAGAAGGATTGTTCTGCTTCACCCATACTCGAGTCTCTGGGTTAAGTAACTTAAGAAATTGCTCCAAAACAATCTGATCTCCTATCTGCTCTTTGGTTCGATTTCTGGGATCCATCCACTTTTCATACAACTCTTTCAACCTTACTTGTAACTCTCTTGGTGTTTCATCGTTTTGAACAGTGTATGATCTAAAACGCTGTCTGTATGTTTCTGAATTAATTTCAAACTTGTCCAATATGGCCTTTTTTACACAGTCATAATCCATGGAGTTATCAGAATCCATTGACACATAAGCAGCTCTTGCCTTTCCTGATAACAGAGGTAAAAGATGTAATACCCAGTCTTGACTTGGCCATCTGCATGTTTGTGCGATACGCTCGAAAGTCGTTAAATAGTGTTCTATATCTTCATCACTAGACCAAGGAAGCATTTTTGGAGAGAAACATGTCAGCGCCCCACCTTGTGATCCAGTAGAAGCATCCTGAGCTGATGTTGATGTAGGTATATTATTCGCCGGCTGTATACCTAAATGAGTTGCCAATGTTGAGCTCCCGGAAGCATTTCCTATTGGACAAGATGAATCTGTTGCTCCTCCCATTAACAGACGCTGTTGTTTATCCTGGTGTACTTCAGATTGTAGGAGAGTAAACTGATGCTGTAACATCCTCCACTTATGTTCTTGACGCTCTGCTTCCTTCTCCAACCGCTCCTCTCTTTGCTCTTGTTTTTGCAGAAACGACTATAGCACTGCCCAAAGAGGGCCTGGAACATCCTGCTGCAAATCATCATCCAAAGTTGTGCCTGCATCATGCGGTTGGTCCGCAGCCGCTATATCCACCCTGGGCCTAGCAGCATTAGAAGCATCTTTAGCTTGATCTTGTCTCTTGGGTGGCATAACGAGCTAAACAACTCTACAGTGCCGTTAGTTTATATAAACATACAGCTGCTTTTACTCTCCATCCATGTCTCTAGTTGTACTGGCCTCCTAACGGCTTGGAAGCACCGCTGCCACCATATGTCGGGCAGAGAACGCTGAGGGGTAAGGAAAGAGCAGGAAGACTCAGTACAACTTGGTCGTGGAATAAGTGTGACCCAGGGTGATTTATTGAAGCCAAAATGTCTTCAGTGATAAGTTCAAGAGCAAGACAACAAAGTTATCAAAAAAAATAAAAAATAAAAAAAATAAACAAACCAAATGCTGATAGCAGCAAAACCTGACCGGTGCTACAATATTGCTAGCAACACACTATACAGGCCTCATGTGTCTCTCAGCAGACTACCTTCCATAACACTGGCCCCACAAAGTACTATCAACAGGCTTTTATCAGCTTAATTCGCGCCAAACCCACTTGGATAAGTCCACCACAAAAGGGATAGCTAGACCAGCAATACATAGGATATTTCCCCCTTCCATATCATTATGGTACACAACACTAAAATAAAACAAGCAATAAACATTTGTCCATCATATACACATCTCTAGAAAACCCTCGGACAAATATAACTAATTTATAAACTGTCCTCCCCCCACCTTACAGATAATGGTATCGCCCTTTATAATAGACGACCGCATTTTACACATTACTGATCCGCATTACCCTAACGATAGGGAAAGAGACAAAAACTCTTAAGATGAAACAAAAGAAATCATTGAATAAATGAATTAGAGTATGAATAAACACTCACAAACTGAACAACAATGACAGTTTATACAAACAATAACTCATCATCAGACCTAAATAATAACGTAATAAATCAACACAAAACTTACAAACTGATAACTGGAGTGCAGCATATTCCTGTTATTCCTATAAAGCATGTCCCAAACCCCAACTTCATATTAATTAGTCACGTAAGAAAAGTCAGGAGGCGATGTGATGAGATGTAAACATAAACATGCGCTAAATCGCGCTCCGGTGATGACGTCATCAAATACTCGTCATCACATTCACCCAAAAATGAAAATAATGTAATTAATGACACACCCTCATGTTGTTCCAAACTTGTAAGACCTCCGTTCATCTTCGGAACACAGTTTAAGATGTTTTAGATTTAGTCCGAGAGCTTTCTGACCGTCCAAAAAATGTATGTGCTTTATACTGTCTCATTTCCAGAAAGTTAATTAAAACATCATCAAAGTAGTCCATGTGACATCAGTGGGTCAGTTAGAATTAGTTGAAGCATCATAAATACATTTTGGTCCAAAAATAACGATTTATTCAGCATTGTCTTCTCTTCCGGGCCTGTTGCGAATGCGCGTGCACAGTGGCGCTGCTGACGTATGACGCTGCTGACGTGTTATCCTCAGACATGTTTGCGAAGATTGTTTTGTTTACAGCGTCTCCCTCAGACTGTAAAGAAAAAAAAAGCTTGGGTGCACCAGATAACAAGCCAGCAGCATCGTACGGAAGCAGTGTCGTGCACACGGTTCACAACAGACCCGGAAGAGAAGACAATGCCGAATAAAGTCGTAATTTTTGGACCTAAATGTATTTTTGCTGCTTCAACAAATTCTAACTGACCCACTGATGTCACAAGAACTACTTTGATGATGTTTTTATTACCTTTCTGGACATGAACAGTATACCGTACATACATTTTTAATGGAGGGGCAGCAAGCTCTCGGACTACATCTAAAATATCTAAATGGTTACTAAAATTGAGGTCAGATTTTTGAAAACGTGGTCATCCAAAGTTCTCGGTACAGAAAATCTGTTTTGTATGGATCAGAGTTAGACATGGTCATGTAATATATAACAATGTAATAGCAAGTGTTATGTTGTTTTTGAAAATGCTCTGAAAATGAAAAAAGCTTTGTTTATCCACTATGCTATCAAATGCTCTTTTACCTTGCATGTTAGGCGGATCAACATTCCATCCATCTGCATTAGGATCTACCTTAGAGACACTCACTGGAGCTGTAAATGGGAAGCAGGTAAGTTGCACAACAGGTTTCTTGTAGCATTCTTAGACTAGCAATTTTTATGTGATAACTTTAACATGATATAAATTATTAAACTACGTCTGTGGTCTATATTGTCTATATTGTCTGAGAGAAAATCTTACTCAAGAATCTGCATATTGCTGTAGATATGCAGAGTAGGCTACTTATCTCGAAACAGTCGTAAAATATTAATGTTTTTGTTTTGTAGGTCACTTACTTTGCATTCGTCCTTGGTGGTCACCCCAGGGTCTCTAGAGTGAAAATTACTCAATCTATGGATTAAACAGAAAATTTAGTTGTATGAAGTGGTATGTTGTCTTTAAATGCCATTAAAAATGTTTTTCTGTTTTCTGTCTCATATTAAGAAATACTCTTTAACCTGCCCATTGGAGCTGGGAATGGTTAGCTGCATTTTTTACATTTACAAATAAACAAACCGAGTAAGATAAGTCCATACATACCATTCTCATCTCCGTGTGTGCTGTAACTCTGTCTGACGCAGCCCCTGCTAGCTAAGCTTCAGGGATGTGATTTTTCCGGATTAATCCGGAATTCCGGATTTTCCGACCTGAAAATGTGACCTACGTGAATCATGCAGATATGTAAAAAAAAATAAAAATAAGGGGGGAGGGGGGTATTTCACAGCCGTCGCCATGGTAACCCGGGACGGAACCACAATCGCCGTCCCCGCGCAACAGGGCCACACCGGTGGCAGATGACAAACAGATGCATTTTCCTTCCTTTCCAAGTATCAACAAGGATGTGTTTCTGACCGTTCGCAAATGGCGGATGGCGAAGTATGATTGTATTCACCAATCAGACCCGATCGTTTCTCTCCTCTCTTCTCCTCATTTGCGATGTTTGGCTGTCACTCGCGTGACGCGAAACAAAGCGGCAAACATACACGTCGGTTTACTTGGTAGCAATTTTCACAGAAATGAGAGGAAAAACGAGCGCCATTGCAGAAAATCCCGGTGGCGACTGAGAGAGGGACGATGCAACAATATTGGTTCCGAAAAAAGGCAAGGAAATAAGTTACCTCATCGAGCCTGGTTTAACCTAACTGAGCATTACATTCGTGCATGAAACCTGATCGACGAACACGGAGGGGCGGGAATCGCGGGACGGAGTGGAGTCTAGAGTGATGTTTCTTCAGGCTCCGGCGTGAATATAAATGACAGACACTTCAACCGCGTTTTCATCACTGCGTTTTCTCTTCTAAAGTTCGGTAAAAACACATAAATGGCTTAAAATCTTGTTTAACAATCTGTTTTATAATGAGAATCTCTCTTTCAGCGAGCCTCTGTGTGTGTTTGCGCCGTGTGACAGCCGATTTTAATCTGACAGAGTTCGTCACTGTACATTAAAAATCCCACACGAACATTACAGCGTAAATGCAAGGATTAAGATTGATTTTATATATAACAGATAATCTGGATACATTTACCCTAATACGTTTTTAAAAACATGGTAATGTTTTAATGTTTTGCTTTAGTGTTTTAATGTCAGACAATCATTGAAATGAGGGGAAAATGAAGAGAAAGGCAGCAGATATAGCATCCTTCTTCAGAAAGAGTAGCAAGAAGCAGCCAAACAAATCTTAGTAAAACACATTAAAGTAGCCTTCAAAATTCACATGATTTTCTGGTCTCTAGTTTTTTCAGCAATGGGAGATATAAATTCTGGTTTCAAAGTAAATTTCAAAAGTTTTATTTGATTAAATAGTTAAAAAAACATGGAGGTTGAATTATGACTATAAATTGTATGTTAATCTCAATTCATTTTAATAAAAATTAAATTATTGTAGCAATTGTATGTTATACATTATTCTGATTAACACACTATAATATTTAAAAGTATTTTAAGGTTGGATGATAGAGATTTTATATGCCACCCCAGAGTAACTGCTGGCCCCTGCCTGGCCACCCCTATGAAAAATCCCTTGCTCTGCCACTGATTAGCAAAACACAAAAAATACATTATATTATAAATCTTTACCCGGACAAGTGACTTTTGTGCATGGACAAGTGAAACACAAATTTACTTGTCCGAAGGACAAGTTCCTCAAAAAGTTAATGTCAAGCGCTGATAAACATATTACAACAATTTACGATTAACTAAGAATAATAGTAAACTTCATTATTGTTAATATTGTGACTCTTGATGAGTCTTGATGATGTATGCAGCTTAGAAATGCGACCTCCGGAAGGCTGCAGATTTAGGATTGAGCTCTGTATCATCGTTTGTTTCAAAGGTTTCGTGTGTTTAAAGTTTTAAGGTTGACCAGTTTGATTAAAATAAATAGCACATGCACTTTTTTGTACAATTACTTCTATTTATTAGTGTCAACCTTCTATTGTTCATGTTTAACAGCTAACAAAGTTACTCATCTACAGGGGTCTAAAATTAGAAAAAGAGACCTTTAAGACACTTTATTATAACTAATGGTCCTGTGTAGCACATTTTACAGATATTTGTATTAAAAAAATACTCTGGTAAAAGTAGAAGTACTGATTTAACTTCTTTACTCAAGTTAAAGTATCAAAGTACAGGCTTGGAAATTTACTTAAAGTATAAAATTAAAAGTAGCCATGCCTTTAGTTCTTTATAAGCCATTGCCTACATTTTATTTGGATGTCTGCAAAATAGGCCTTCTTTTGACATGAACATTTGCATGTTGCACATTTAGCTGTTAAAGTTGGGTAAAAATGCAAAACAAAAATAAGTTAAAACATATTTTTTATCATGGTTGTTGATATAGAGAGAGGTGGTGATGGAGCAGTGGACAAGACACTTGCTTTTGATTCCCACTGTTACACATCCACCAAATAAGTTGTTATGTGTCATACTGTACAAAAAAGTTGCATGTTGCACATCTAGCTGTAAAATAAATTAAAATGTGTTTTTTTGTTCAAATAAGTTGTTATGGGTCCTACTTTACTATCCGTATAGATCCGCCACCAGTTTGATTGGCGTGTGTGTGTGGGGGGGGTCTCAATATATTTTCCTGCTTTTTTGTCCTTAGCCAATCACATGCCTGAAGCTTAGAACAAAAGACTGGTAGTGAATTTATACAAATCACAACACATAAATTGGAAAATGTCCACGTTTCTTTGTCACTTATTGGAAGCAGTATGCTAGCTGGAGCCATTGACTTCCAGTCTTTGTGCTAAGCTAAACTAGCTGGGGCTGCATCAGACAGAGTTACAGCACACACAGGGATGAGAAAGGTATGTATGGACTTATCTAACTCTGGGGGATACGGTGAATAAGCTAAATTCCCAAAATGTGGTCGTGTTCCTTTAAGGATTTAGGGGTATTTTGAAGTTAAATGAAGCCGTTTTACTTTTTAAACTGTCTCTTTTATAAGGACTTACTGAATTTCTTTTTGCAGCAATTTGGGAAATTCTTCCAGTTGTCGGCAACTTTGTGAAAAAGGCTGGAAACTTAAATGCAGGTACTGTTTCATTCTTTTGTTTTTTTACAGCTATGAAAAATAATGTGTTATTAATTGTACTGTCTATTAATTAATTATTTTATACAGTTTAACTGATTCTGCTTACCTGACTCATGCAGAATTCTGGCCTGGTGTTTGGTCTGTGCTGTCTTTGGCTCTTGCATCTCCATCATCCTGACCCTCTTTAGCAGCCTGTCCATGTATTTATTTGGAGGCCACCATGAGCACCCATCTGCATAATATGACTTTGTTACTCAGATATCCATGCTCCTACAAATTCTACATTTTTTGTAAAGCTGCAACAAGTTGAAACCCTATAATTATTAACGTTTGATTTTGAAATATGTAATTCAAATACATGAATAAGTAACAAAAGCAGAAATATATTAAGACATTACCTTTTTGTTGCTTGTTTACTGATCTATCAATCCTTTTGCATTTTCATAATTGATCATCATAACTTGGTATACAGTGGATGTGTGGCTGCAGATAACTTTCTGAAGTCAATTTAAAAAGACAAAAGTTAATAAATGCTGAATTGGTCAAATATACATTGTTGTATTTTCACCATTTTGATGTTTAGGCATTTCATAACTTGAGGGTTAATTCATGTATACTGATGTTTCAAATCAAAGATTAATTTATTAATGACAGCTAATAATTTTATAAATATTTTTATTACAATATTTATTTATATAATATCAATTTAATACATTTAATTCGTTACACCTACATTACTGAGCGCAAGGGAGTGCAGCCAACAAATACATTCAGGTGTGTTCGACTTAACACCGAGATGCGCAGACAGCACGTGGTATGACATCAAAGTACCGCGAGAGTTTGGGAAAGCCCCGGAAAAGGTTTGAACTTGCGGAACTTGATGTCACGATCGGTTTGCGTGTAGATCAGCATGAAGTCGAACACATCTGAAAGATGTGTGGGCTGCCTGCACTCAACGTTGCGATAATTCCGTAGAGTCTAACCTCAATCGGTTTTTGCAGCTTCTGGGTGTCGTGTCGAACGATCGCAGAACGATTTTTTGTTCTTTTCCAACTCGATTTTTAACTCCCTAAACTAGTAGGATGTTCCAACGGGTGAAGCAACAGTGCTGACGGCAGAGTTTCAGTGTCAATGTAAGTAAACCATTTTAACAGAAAATATGTTGTTATGCAGGCATGTAAGTTAGTCGATCTACAGAATGATTGTCGTATATTAATGTTCTATACGCGATTAAAAGCTAATTAACGTTTATCAATGCACTGCTATTCAGGTTGCTGCAAAGTCCCGAAGCCACGTTGTAACGTTAACTTCACATGTTACGCACTGGTGGGGATAAACCAGCCATTTTAATAGTTATTAAATGTCTCAAACCTTTCCCGCCCTTTAACGTTACGTTAAAATGGCCCTTATACGGATAACGTTACTGTCAGTCAGACCTTTTCCTAAAAACCACTCAAAACCGTTAACGTTGTTCTATTGGAGTGGTTTGATAATTGTATTTATTAATTGTTTCAGTTATATTAGTTATATCTGTTCTTTAATTCGTATTTCTAACAATTAAAACCCAGGAATGACAATACTTACCAACATTTTGACGATCAAACTGACAGAAAAACTAACTTAAAGCTGACTATTAAACCAAAAACATACTATTACAAAGTGAAGAAGAACGTAATGTGTACAAAATGTATTATTTACAGGTTATTAATAATGTTATTTGCGACAAAAAAGTTGAGGGTACTCGAGCAAATAACGGTCTTCTGGTAAATATTGTGGTCACGTGATGCCCTCGCGACATATAAGTCGTTTCCGGTAGACCTGTTCGAGTCGCGACTCACTCGGATCTTTAACCCGGATCTTTAAATTAACTCATGAGTCGCGAGTCTCTAGTGTCATTAACCCGGATCAGTTGAGTCCTACTACAATTCAATGTAAAACCATAAACAGCGCCACCACACACACAAACCTCTTTCAACATTATTGATGAGACTTCGCTCGCACTACAGATCCACTCGTAACCGGCTGATCTGCGCGAGAACTGACCCGAGATTCTCACTCAGAGCCGGAAACATTGCAAACTCAAGAGACCTGCGGATCCGTGCGAGCCGCGAATTGACCCGAGATTCTCACTCAGAGCCGGAAACATTGCAAACTCAAGAGACCTGTGGATCCGCGCGAGACGCGAAATGACCCGAGATTCTCACTCAGAGCCGGAAACAATGCGGACTCGAGAGACATGCGAATCTGCTCTGATTCGAGAGTCTCTCAACTCGTAACCGGCTGATCCGTAACCGACTGATCCGTAACCAGCTGATCCGCCGGCTGATCCGTAACCGGCTGATCTGCGCGAACTGTCTCTCCGACTCTGGGGGCTACATAAGCAGGACAGTTCTTTTTTATATTTTCTCTATATTATTATGCTATTGTTATTAGGCTTCTTTTTTAAATGGTCGACCATACACACCAAACCTAAAACCTATAAGCATGTTATTTCAGAAGTGAAAGGCTTTTGTTATGGATTTGCTTTTGAGGAGACTTCAGTCGCTCTATAGATCCACTAACCGGCTCCGGCTGATCCACGCGAATCAGCCGGTTAGTGGGATCTGTAGAGCGAGTCTCATGTCCATGGTCTGCGAGTCTGCAATGTTTCCGGCTCTGAGAATCTCGAGTCGCGTGGATCAGCCGGTTACAAGTGGGTCTGTACTGAGTTTCCTTGGCAATTTAGCAATACTGACTCAAATGACTCAAGTGAATCACACAACCCGGATCACTTTAGTGAGTGACTCACAATAACCCGGATCCTTAAAAGGAATCGAGTTTGCCAGGCCTAGTTTCCGGTCATTTCTCAAACGCACAGCTGCGTCCTTTTAAAATTATTTTTAATATATTTTTTTAAATAATAAGAAATACAAGGGGGTACATTACACATATATAAAATAAAAATAAATAAGGCTCCGTCCTTTTCTTTTTTTTTTTTTTAAATAAGGCTCCATCCTAGAAGGCTGCATGTCTCGGCTGCCAGGTCATCAAGCATCGTCGAAGGACATCTCAATCTGCTTGTTTTCTATTTTGTTGTTTTAATTTAATTACAAAATGTTTAACTGTCCATGTTGTAAAGACAGTTGATACATGACTTTTATTCACTGTACTACATTATTGAATTTTTTTGGTGATGCATTGCTAATTTTCAACTTCTCTCTTTAAAGTTTTCATTCCATGATCACTGGGGTGGAAACCATTATGACGTTGCCTTGGACATCAAACTAAACCATCTCATTCTGGCTTTTTTCTAACATCGAAATCTCAAAAGGACAGGACTAAGATGGATGCAGCCTCCACATGCAACCTTGCATTTGAGGAACACCCATAGAACGGTCAACTTACCCCATACTCTAACCTGAATGCAGCGATCAAAAAACTTTATCTTTTACCTTAATTGTTAGATGGGTGTTGATACCAAACTTTTTTGTCTCGTCTACCCAGGAGAAAGTCATGGGTTCTGCTGCTGAGGTTGTCATAAAGCATGCTTTTTCCATTTGTTGCATTGGGCAATATTATCAAAAGATTCTGAAAGAAATAAGATAATTTTCAAAGCATTAACATGAATATGAAAGCATTAAGTCATTAATGACCATCTTTTATTATTGTTTATTTACAGTGTCTTTTATTCTGCTTACCTGACTCATGCAGAATTCTAGCTTGATGTTTGGTCCACCTGTTAGCTGGCTCTGGTGCTTGGTAGTCTTCTCAAACCTCTGAATCAAGGCCACCATGAGAGGCCTTCTGAAGACCATCATTACGCTTCAGATCTAGTTGTCTTTACTATGAGGTAAATCTTTTTTTAACTGCAGCATTGAGCGTTATGTGCGCTGTTTATGCGCACTGAACGCCTTGCATTTTTACCCTCTACTGCAACATGCCTTTTTGAAGGAGCGCTAAGAGCGGAAAAGCACCTGACGTCATTTGTGTCTTTCCATTGTCCAATTGAATATGGGGAGAGGCGGGCCTTCCGTTGTAGGGACCGATGTTTACAGTTATTTGAAACAACCGTACTTCAGTCACTTACTGTCTCCTGTGTTTTTATGCACCTCTCACCTTCGATCAAAGTCAGTGCAAGCATTCTCTTTTTAAAGTTTCTGCTTATATGACAGTTAACAGCAAAAGAGCGCTCACGCGTCAATATTTGATTGACAGGACAGCTGCCTCGGTGGTTACCTAGCAATATAAAAAGCTGCGCTGCACTGCTTTTTATAAAGTGACCAAATCAAGGTGCACCTTGTGTTTCTACGTCTTTAGAACGCATTTGGTGTGATTTGGTCTGACTTAATCAGCCTTAATGACAACTGCATCAGTCTTCAATGATGGTTTAACTTTTACACAGATAATGTAAAGCTCATGTAAAGCTGCTTTGCAACAATTAACAATTGTGAAAAGCGCTATATAAATAAAATTGAATTGAATTGAATAAACACTCACTTTGTTTATCCAGACCTCAAGGTTAGAGTTCGAACAGATTCAGATAGTTGGTTTTGCTCATTTTCTAAGTTTTTTGTTGATATTTTAGTCCTAATTGATTATGACAGATTTGTTACAGCATTATCTGTCAAAATGACAGGCAATAAGAAAGTTTAATTCAACCTCTGGTTGTAAAGCAGATTTTGAACCAGTCTTCTTCAATTGTGTCATTAGCCTACCACAATCCCTGTGCACCAGCTATGGAAAGTGCAGACCAAACTTCTACCTCCACCTGTGAGTCTCTTCCCACATGTAGTAAAGTAATGAATGCGGTCTTACAAATGAAAGGTTTTTTTAGGGTACATTATATTAATTACCAAATGATTTCTCGGATGAATTGGATAAAAAGACAATATGTTATTTTTCATTTATGAAAACTGGTTGTTGCTGCATGAACTCAAGCACATTTATTTCAAACACATCAACGCAACGTCATTGCTATAAACCAATGCAGCTATTTTGGATAAAAGATGAGTGAACACTTGGGGAGTGAACACTGAACATTTAATAACAAAGAACAAGAAAACAAAAGCCCACGTGGGGGCAAAACTACATACAACATGAAATACACTGACATAACATGATTAACAAGACAAGATGAAAACTAAACTGAATGAACAATGAGCACAGCTTGACATGACAGGAATGAACACATTGAACCAGCGCAAGACAAGAGACAATAGGAGATTAAATAGGGAAACTAAACGAGGGCAACACAGGTGCAAGGGATGAACTAATAATGAATAATTTACAGGGAGAACAAGGGGGCGGGGACTAGAGACGAGACACCAGAGGCACATGCCACAATAAACAAGGGATGGCCTCCACATGAAACAAGAGACTGTCAGAACTCTGCCATCACAATAAAATATAAATATAAAACCAAACTCTCGTGGCAGAGTCCTGACATCGCCTGGCTGGCAGTGAACTTTAAGCTTTAACATTTACAGGTATTATTTATGCGATTACAGCAACATTACGCACTAACTACGGTTTGAAATATGGGATCAGGAAAAACGTGACCTTTAATGTTTAAGTATTGAGGAAGGAATGAATTCTTACTGTGGTGGAGATATTGAAAACTCTTACAAAGAGAGTCATTTTGGGTGTTTGATTTAAAGACCATGTCCCCTTTTAGCCTGACTACGTCAGACTTCGTGCTTCCGCTCAAGCAAAGTAGCAGAGAATGGTATTACTAGGCTGGTCCCCTTTGGGTTTAAATGAAGATTTTGATCTTTCATGTTTTTAATATTTTGGTTTTTATTTGGGTGCATTTTTTATAAATGAAATACTTTGTCTGATGTGATGATGTTCCCATTGTGTTCTGTTGTTACAGATGGGACTGAACTGGAGTCTGTGAACTAAGGCTGTTTTGAGACAACTTGGATGTTGGATATTATTGACCTCAAACCCATAAGAAGTCTGGAACAGCAAACAAAGTTGAGTATCCGACCTCTCAACTTGGGACAGATCGATCAACACCGACCTCAACGAGATGCATCATTTGACATTGCAGACAAGTTGGTGGCTAGCCTTTCACAGCCTTACATGAACCGCAAACAAACTTTAAACTATTTTTACAGCACATAATATTTATGAACATGAATGTTAAATTATCCAGTAACCGTTTTCTGCCACAATTGGCAAAAGAGCACAAACTTCTCCTGGCGTCTCATTATGTGGTAAACACGCAAATGTGATATGTGATTGACTGGAATGCATTGAGGTCGGAGGTAGGATATTTAATGACATAACATCAGAAATCCGAGTTGTCTGTAACACTGCACAATATTTCACATAATTGTCACCACCTGATTATCCTCCCATGTTTTTAACAAAACCATTGATTGGTCACACGGATGAAGGCAGCGTGCAGAGACATTTGTCCTTTGTATCTCTCAAAAAAAAGAAAAAAGAAAGAAATCTATATTTAATGTTAAAAAACACTTACAGTAGACTGTGTTAGATAACTGTGCTCTTGGAAGTCAGCAGAGAATCTTGATGTATTGGACACAGGTATGTAGTATCTGTTATATATTGACGGTTGACAGGTTTGTTTGCATGTAATTGCATTATTATTAATTTGGGGTTGATAGTCCAATGTTGATTTGAGAGATTTTTTTTCTTGTTAGATCCTTTCTCTTTTTAATGCAGAACTTAAGGATGAAGCACCCTGATCTACTAAGATGCACAGATTCAACTCTGGCCCAGCATCATCCCCACACCTCTTCTGCCATCAGTTTAATTTAATGTCTGTCAATTGCAAATGCTATTTATTTCAGTTATATTACAACTTAATGTTAACTTTAATTGAGACTAGTATTGTGTAAAGCTGGGGTTTCCAAACTTTTCATTTCAAAACCTATTAGACAAGTGTAATCTATTCTAGACCAACTAAAATATTTTTTATGGGGTAAAACACATTTGTTCTCTTTCAGTGGAGTCATTTTATTTTCATAATATTCCATAATGTAAAGCAGTGGTTCTTAACGTTATTCCTCGAGGCCCATTGCTCTGCACATTTTGTATGTCTTTTTTATCTGACAGAGACGGTTCAGTTCATTGAGATCTCTTCTAATGAGCTGATGATTTGAATCAGGTGTGTTAAATAAGGGAGACATACAAAATGTGCAGGGCTGTGGGCCTCGAGGAATAACGTTAAGAACCACTGATGTAAAGTAAATATAAGTTTATTTGCAATACCAAATATTTTATGGTATATTCTTTCAAAACCATTGTCATTGTAAATTATTAATTTGGCCAAACTGTTGTTGCATCATTAAAGGAACAGTATGTAGGATTGTGGCCAAAACTGGTATTGCAATCACAAAACGTGTGGCTAAAACTGGTACTGCAATCACACAGCTGGTGGCCAATATACCAAACGACAACATAAACATCAGTTGAGGGCTGCAACTCCACTTTTTAAATGACAATATCTTGGCCGGACCGCTGTTGTGAGTGATATGAGTATTTGAAATGAAAATGATTTCTTAATGTCTAGTGACATTTCAGGGCCATTTAATGATTAATTGATATAAATTTCTTACATACTGTTCCTTTAAGGTGTGCAACACACCTTAACCTACTGTGTGACAGACAAGTGGGTCCTCCTGACCCACAGTTTAAAATTCCCCGGTGTACTGAATGTTGTATTGTAATTAAAGTCGCATCTAAGTCTTGTGTAACAGTCTCCATTATTTAAATTGTGATTATATTCACAGTGTCACATGGTACTTTCAGCACTTACTACATCACAGTGTTTTTAATGCTTTAATTTTTAGGTTTATTATAAATTCATTCATTTTTAAAGAATTCCTTCTTTATGTAGAACATGCAATGTCTAAAATGTATCATGATATGCTCTGGGTCTTGTGCAGTGATTAAATGAACAGGTGGTAAATGTCATAGCTTTGCAGTATATTGGGTAGGCTCTGGATGTAATGAACATTCAACACATTTCAGAAATTTAATTTGGTAAACAAACTTGTCAGAACAATTCATGCTGTGATGCTGGATAATACCTGGTCAAATTAATACATGTATAATGTGTTTCGACATTGTATAAGGTTTCTTCATCTATACAGACATCTGTTAGTGAACGGTGCAGAGACTGCTGTCCATTATTGGTTACAGTATATTTGTTAAAATGTTGCCAGTAAGATTATTTCCTTGTACAAGGTACTTTCTTTGAGTACCTTTATGTGTTTTATTTTGCACTTAAAGCATAAACGCAATTTAAATGCAGGAGTCCCCTCGTCCTTACTGCCAAATATGCAGTGAAACTGGACTAAACGCATACAGTATACATACGGGTATGATTTCATGTTTCTATATTAGACGTGATACGAGGTAGGGTATATAAAAATAATATTTTATGAATGCTAAATAAATGCCAAACTCTAAAAAAACTGGCAAATTATATGCAGCTGAGGTTTTTTTTAAGTCTTTTGTTTGTGTTCAATACAATTAAACAAGAAATAAGTGTAAACAATGAGTTGAGCATTGAGGTCAGCTGATTCGTCTGCGTTTGCTCGGATTCAAGATCTCCAGAAGATGCATGCAGCTCGTAAAAATTTCGAATGTTTCAAGACATTGCCAAGACGTCTTGCAGAGATATTGCAGACGTCTTACTTTTCAATGTTCGCAGCCGATCTACAGAAGATGAAGCGATATTTAGCAGACGTCTCCGCGACATACGTGTGCTATCTGGGATTTTAATAATTCAAATATTTAAAAAAAATATTATTACTATGATAAATTAATCAGAAATCAGAATCAGAAAGAGCTTTATTGCCAAGAATGCTTGCACATACAAGGAATTTGTTTTAGTGACATAAGCTTCCAGTACACAAAGACACCAACACACAGACAAAAATTGTAGGCAAATAAATAGGTATGTAAACAATTGTGCTATAAATGACCCTCATGGGGCCCAAAAGGGCAAAGTCATACGGGGCCCGCGTGGGCTGGCCCATATGGGCCCTGTTTGGGTTTTTCTGTGGGCAAGCCCACAGTGGGTTGGCCCACTAAAAAACCCTCATGGGGCCCAAAAGGGCAAAGTCATGGGGGCCCGCATGGGCTAGCCCATATGAGGCCTGTGTGGGTTTACTGTGGGCAAGCCCACAGTGGCAGACCTGCCAACCTGTACGCATTTTGCGTAGCAGGTACTCATTTTGACCTCAAAGTACGGTGGTACGATTTGTCACTCTAAACTACGCAAAAACCTGATGACGCCCTTTGCCGCGCAAAGTACTCAAAAGAAGCAACAGAAAAAAGAAAAATATGTCCAATCATAGCACTGGGCTCATCCACCACATAGAAAGTGGGGATGATTGACAAGTCGTATGGCCAATCAGTAACAAGAGTCTGCTATCGATGGAATCACAAAATCCAGCCTGATCTCCTTCCTCCACCCGCAGTTTCTGACCATCTTTTTCAACGGAGAGTCAAGACGTCTGACCCGCTAAGGTAAACTGGTCAGGGTGGATGTGCAAATAATGAAATAATGCCTTAACTTAATCCTTTGAAGTCGACTGTCGCGCGGGCTCCGTTTCATAACGTGCACTTGACCGCAAGATGCGCTAACATTACTTCTGATTTGTAAATGAGCATCATTTATAATTGAGCGCTTACGAAAAAGTACAATGATTTTACCATGGGGAGAGCATCCAGTTTTAGTCAAATAAAAACGGAAAGTTCACTTTCAGTGAAGGGAATCCACCTGACATCCGAGTGAAGCTGATTAAATGCGTTCTGAAATAACGCGCTCTTGATAATTGTCAATAAAATAAAACGTCATATACAAACCACATCAAATAAAGTTTTATAAATGGAGAATATCTCGTGTCTCGAGCACCCACGTGATAGGTGCCTATGCCGTACTGTACTGCACTGTAAACAAAGCTACAATAAATTACAGACAGACATACAGTTAACAGCACTACTGAAAAAAAAAAAATAATAATAACAGCACTACTGTCACAGTTATGGTTGAATTTAAAGCAGTGTTAACTCTAAAATACTGTCTTAAAGGTATAGTTTACTTAAAACATGTAATTCAGTCATAGTTTACATAACAGAACAGACCATCCAAACATTTATGAGTTTCTTTATTGTGTGATACACGAGTTATTTTAAAGAGTGTTGATAACCACAGTGTCTGGTCCCCACTCCATTGTATTTTTTGCTAGTCAGGGAAAAACAACATTTTTTTTTCTCAATTTGTTTTGTGTGTGTTTCACTCAAGAAAGAAATCATGAAGGTTAGACACAATATGAGGTTGAGTAAATGATAACAGAATGTCATTTGTGGGTTAACCATCTCCCACTATTTAACAGTAATATCACTTTTAACAGTGTTTGTCCAGACATGCTAAACTTTGGAGAATACAGTATTTAACATTAGTAATGTTATTAATCACCATGTATGGCACATTTAGTAAAACATGATTTTATTATAATTAATTTTTAAAGCAGATAATGGCATGATGGGGAAAAAAGTGAATGCAATGTGCAGCATGTTACCTTGAAAGTTACCAAGAGGTGTGTGTGCGTGCATGTGCGCATGCATGTGTTAAATTATATGTTAAAAACCCGTGTTCTGTCGTTTCGGCCGATGCTACTGTACTCAAAAAAAATTTCCAAGGTTGGCAGGTCTGCAGTGGGCTTGCCCATAGTAAACCCATATATGGCCCCCAAAGGGCAAACTACTGTGGGCCCCACATGGGCTAACCCGCATGGGGCCCATTTGGGGTTTGGTGTGGGTTTGCCCTGCCCACATTGTCCCACAGCGGGCCCACACGCAGGGGCGTAGCAAGCTTTTTAAAAGTGTGGGGGATGGATATATATCATTTTAAATTTGATATAAACGCACCAGAAACACGCGTATGTGCACCTGGGATGGAATTAAGCACCACCCATGACACAAACACACCCTCTCTTTCTTCATAGACCTCTTTCACAAACTGTAACATTCATTTTTCATTGCTCACCTGTGAAACTTTCCGTGTCTCTCTCTCTCTTTAAACTGATGCCTCCAGCAACCTCATCTCCTAAACAAGGTGATAAAGGAATAAGGCTGTGGTACTAGCAAACCTTATTGAAACTTGAAAAGTAATATATTAAATTAATGCCAAAATATATAATGGTAATAGGCTACTGTTGTTTAATGTCAACATTTATCAACGTCCAGCTTTCAACTTCACTTACAGGATTTCTCTTGAAAAAGGTGTCAATCTTCTCCTGCCTCTTTCTTTTCTGTATCTTATTGATACTGCGTGACAAAAAGATAATGGTAAGCTTGATAGTGACATACATGGGTCTGACAGGACTGTTACTGCTAAATTTTGCTACTTGTGCCCTGAAAAGCTTTTTCTCTGGTGGTCTAAATAATGTAACAATTTACCATTTTTACATTAAAATAATATAGGCTACACTTTTCTTTCATTGTTTGCATAAGTTACCTGTTGAAGAACTATGTCATCATTTCTCATTTTTTTCTCCTCAACTAGTACAATCATACACAACAGGTAGTATTAACAAAGTATTCAGCTAATCAACAAACAATGCTCAAAATATCAAATCGATTGCAATTTGTCCCTCATCCTCGTCAATTCCCTGCCTTCTTCATCACAGGTTATACATTGCATGCCACATTGATTGTCTACACATGACCGAATTTAGCCAGCTGCTGAACAATAACCCAATTAGCATTAGTCCCAAACACATATCAAGCTTATTCAAAAACCTCAAAAGCATAGAGTTGATTAAAGTGTTTAATAAAGTTTTTTAAAAACTCATTCAAAGTAGCCTACCTGAAAAAGGGAGATGTAAATAAACAAAGTTCCCGCCTCCTCAGCGCGAGGTGACCGATCAATCTAACCCACCAAGAGAGGCGGGACTTAAGGCAGAACAGCCAATCATCAGCCGGTAACACTAAAAGCCGGCGTCATGTTTGAGAGGGGAGGGGGAGAGAATGCAGCGCAGCAGACAGAGAGCGGCCAGAGAAACGGAGGAGCGACTTTAATAAGGCGTCCTTGCAAAACTGCATAAAAAGTGTGGGTGTTGAACCCTCTCACCGGGAAAAGTGTGTGTGTTAAAACACCCACATCCCCCACGGGTGCGACGCCCCTGCCCACACGGGCATGTTTGCTGGGTTTAAAACACAGCTGCAATATCTTGAGCAAACCCAAACTGGTTCAGGTTTTTGTTTTAAACTTCACAGAGCCACAGTGCATTGGGCTCTCTACACAAAAATTTCAGTTACTTTAGGAACTCTTTTGTTAATATTCTGCAACCACAACTGTTGGGTTAATTCAATTACTTTAGAATCTTAATAGAAATTATAACAATTCCAAACCAAGTTTCTTTTAACTTGAAAGTCTTACTACTTTGGAGGCCACACTTCTTCGGGCCTAAACCTCTGCTACGCCAACACTCAAAAAAAGATTAAAATATAACACTGTCACAGTACATCGGACAAAACCACACTACGTCGGGCTTCTGTGTTTTCTCTTAAACTATTTAGCCACAGTACTTTGGGCTTACAACACTATGGGCCCTATCTTGCACCCAGCGCAATTGACTTTGTCAGTGACGCATGTATCATTCGTATTTTGCGCCGGCGCACAGCGGGGTTTTTCCCTCCACAGATGCACGTCAGCAAACTAGGGAATGAACTTGCGCTCCCTGGGCGGTTCAGCGCAAAAAGGAGGCGTGTTGCGGCGCAAACCATCTCTTATGCTATTTTGCAGTTTCAAAAAACAATTGCGCTACTAACCAAAAAAAACTAGTCTAAAGTCAGTGGCGCGTTGCGCGTGGTTCATTATGCTATTTTAAGGGCGCATGCTTGACCATAATGTATAGCGTGCACAACGCGCATACACTTTGCTTATCTAATCTACACAGATGCAACAGTTATTTTTGCAAATCATAAATTGTTACACTTAAAAATATTAATACACGAGATAAGGGGAATCATAGTGGTGAGCATTGTGGTGATAGTTTTTATTTATTCTCATGCAAATAACGATTAAAATATTTTCATAACTTTGTTGTGTGGCTGTATTACGTTTATTTTATGTAAATAATAGTTAAAATGTTTTCATAAGAAACCTTAATGTATATGAACTTGATTTGTAAGAGTACTTTGGGGTTGGACCTTGCTTGCGTTTCTTGGGTCCGATTTCAAAGCCCCCAAACCCTTTCAGCGGTGAGGGTGGATGCAGCGATGTCCTCTGCTGGCGTCAAGTCCTGAGGCAGATCCACCTCCCGTTACACGGCGTGCCCGATTTATGCTGGCAAGCGTGGGATTCCCCCGTACAAGGACGTCGGTCTCCTCGGCTGTGAACCGCTCCTGGCGTGCGCCTGGTAAATCCGTCATAATAATAGCAACCCGCCATGGAACTTGCGCCCTTGCGTTTAAAGGGAATGTTGGCTAGCGTTCTGATTGGTTTATTTGACGTTACGCCCAAAACACACCTATGAATAATGAACCTACTTCAGACCAACCTCTTATTGATTTGCGCCCGGCGCAAGAGTTATTTCTCACGCCGGGAAAATAGCAACAGCGCCCAAGATCCGCCCACAAACTCACTTGCGCGTTGCGCTTCGCACTTGCGTTTCAGATCGTTAAAATAGAGCCCTATATATCACGTTTAAAACTCTGCTACAGTACGTCGAGCAAAACCACAGTGCTTCGGGTTTTTAGATTTAAACTTCACAGAGCCACTGTGCGTCGGGCTCTCACTACAAGACGTTTCAGTAGAAACTCTTTTGTTATAATTCTGCCACCACACTACGTCGGGTTGATTCAGTTACTTTAGAATCTTAACAGAAATTATAACAACACAACACCACGTTTCAGTTACTTTAGAAACACACCAACTTAAACACTTTGCTTCAATTACGTTAGAAACAAAAATTCCAATACAACTCTGCCACCACACTGCGTCGGGTTAATTCAGTTTCATTAGAATCTCAAACAGAATTGTAAAGAATAGGCTTAAGAACTCCTCCTGCTAAATTAAACAAACTAAATTCCTTCCTCTCCTTACAATTTTGTTTTCTAGATTTTTTTAAACAAGGGGGTTCCCTAAAACAAAAACAGCATTAACCCTCATGTGTTGTTGGGGATGTTTTCATCCACTACAGAGTTTTTTTTACTCTTAATTTGGCCGTAACTTTCTCTCTGTTTTAGCAAATTGAATGATTTTTGGTGACAAATCTTATATTTACATATATTTTAAGAAAATGCTTTGAATTTTTTTTAAACTCAACGATATACCGTGGGCAAATTTACTACCCTTTCGTGTTGTTAGTGGATGAAAACATCCACTAAATTCAACGGCTGTAAAAATTTATCAGATGAATATTTTTTCCAAATTTTTTTTCATAAATCTGTTAATCAACCTCAGTACTGATCAAAACTACCAAATCTTCACAAAAATTCCATGATTTTAACCCTTTAATTGCCAAGTTTATAAGGTGTGTCACTGATTTGGGGAAAAAACACACACAAAATGACCGATTTTCAATATAAAAAGTGATTGTAAACTGGATTTTTGTTTACCTTTTTCAGAGTCTTGAACATGTCTAAGATTGGTAAAAACATTGGCTTTGAAACATTTTTAGTTTTTGTGTAGCATCAGTTTTAATTTTTTTCTCCCTCATTTATTGTTAGTGGCTGTTTTTGCCCCATTGACTTCCATTATAACCACATTTTTTGATTGCAGAGCTATGACACCTTTTTATCATGCATTTTTGAATGTTGGATTTTTTTCCTTTTGCTAAGAGGTCAAATTTGTAATTTTTACAGTTTATCACCATGTGGCACTATTAACCCTTTAGTAGCCCTGTGCAAAAACAAAGCTTTATTTCTGACTTGTACATTGAGTTATATGGAGTATAACTCCATAATAAAAGCATATTATTGTGTGTGTGCGTGCGTGTGTGTGTGTGTGTGTGTGTGTGTGTGTGTACCTGGTAATTATCACGTTGTGGGGACCAATTGTCCCCACAAAGATATGAATACCAGTGTCTTTGTGACCTTGTGGGGACATTTTGATGTCCCCATGAGGAAACAAGTTTATAAATCAAACAAAATGATGTTTCCTGAAAATGTGAAGTAGGAGAAGGGTTTTTGTGATGGTTGGGGTTAGGGAAATTTTCTGTAAAAATCTTCTCTGCATCGGATTTATGAACATCATTTATTTATGAACACAAAAACAACTTCAAATAAATTGAACAATGAAGCAAGAGTAGAGGATGGATGGAGAACTAAACAATCAGACTAACTTTTAGTGTGTATGTGTGTGTGTGTTCAGTATTTCCAGCAGGACTTGCAGCATATCACTTGGTGCTCTCTGCAAGTGTGTCCACCACAACAGATGCAAGTGCTGACATGTTTGTTCTTTGCACCAATTGCATGTTCCCCTCTTCACTCCTGAGCTGCTGGTGTCTGTGGATTTGTGTCTGGAGAGACAGCTGCAGGAGACTGAATCTCTCTCACCAGTGCAGTAGCAACTGGTGTGCGAGGGTGATGCTCTCTCCTCAATATTGCTGCAGAGATTTTCCCAGGTCTTCTAGGAAAGCCTTCTCCTAAACAGCTTTTCACCTCCCTCGTGCATGAGTTGCTGTCCCTCCAGACAAACTTGCAGAGATCACCAAGTGATATGCTGCAAGTCCTGTTGGAATGACTAAACACTTATGTGTTCATAATAATGATGTTCATAAATCTAATGTCTAATGCAGAGAAGATTTTTACAGAATATCTTTTTTTCATGCACATACACACACACACACACACACACACACACACACACACACACACACACACACACACACACACACACACGCACACACACACCACACGCACACACACACCACATGCACACATACGCGCACACACACACACACACACGCACGCACGCGCACGCACGCACGCACGCAAGCACGCACGCACACACACACACACACACACACACACACAAATATGCTTTTATTATGGAGTTATACTCCATAAAACACAATGTACAAGCCAGAAATTAAGCTTTGTTTTTGCACAGGGCTACTAAAGGGTTAATAGTGCCACATGGTGATCAACAGTAAAAATGACTAATTTGACCTCTTAGCAAAAGGAAAAAACAACAACATTCAAAAATGCATGATAAAAAGGTGTCATAGCTCTGCAATCAAAAAATGTGGTTATAATGGAAGTCAATGGGGCAAAAACAGCCACTAACAATAAATGAGGGAGAAATTTTTTTTAAATGATGCTGCACAAAAACTGAAAATGCTTCAAAGCCAATGTTTTTACCAATCTTTGGCATGCCCAAGACTGTGAAAAAGGTTTAAAAAAATCCAGTTTACAATCACATTTTATATTGAAAATCGGTCATTTTGTGTGTGTTTTTTCCCCAAATGTGACACCACTTATAAACTTGGCAATTAAAGTGTTAAAATCATTGAATTTTTGTGAAGATTTGGTAGTTTTGATCAGTACTGAGGTTGATTAACAGATTTATGTAAAAAAATTTGGAAAAAATATTCATCCGATACATTTTTATAGCCGTTGAATTTAGTGGATGTTTTCATCCACTAACAACACGAAAGGGTAGTAAATTTGAACAATGCACAAGGGTTAAAGAAGAAAAGTCCGTCTTTCTTACCTTTCCCCGCTTTTTTTTAAATCCCTCGCTGCTTGGCTCGCCAGTGTAAGAAAAAATGATGACGTTGAAGGTCTCAATCAAAAAGTAGTTTATTCAATCAAAGCAGTATCAAAGTACATGAAGCACTCAGGGTTCATCGGAGTTGGATTGAACCCTGAGCAAAGTCAGTCTTAACACTTTATAGTTTCAAACCTGTTTTCCCACCCCTAATGCTAATGAAGTATCCCTTTAAATGTAAATTAAGACTAATACTACAAATGACCTCTATGTCTCCCACTGTGCCCAAATGGGTCATTGTATTTATATGATCAGATTATCTTAGTACCCAACTGTGTGCTCAACCAAGTGGTCAGATAATGTTTAGATAGATGTCTTTTATTATCATGAACTCTTTGATCTGTGTTGGTTCAAGAAGTCTCACATTTGCTCCGATACTACTATTAAGAAAGTATTACTTCAGGTTATATTATTGTATTGCTTGAACTGAGATTACCATTTATGATTATCAAGCCTTTTGTAGGGATGAGCTTTATTCAACAGCTAAATTGAAGTGGAATCTTTGTCAAGGCTGACTATAAATTCTTACAGTACTTTTACTTGAGTACAGATTTTGGGTACTCTACCCACCTCTGTGTTTAAGGTATAGTTACAAAAGCTTTAAGTTTTGTTATCTAAGCATGTGTCAGTACTGTTCAAGCAATAGGCGAAAACTGTAAGAGGGTGCTAAGTTAAGCCAATGTCAAAAGACTCCCCAGGGGTTGAAAAAAAACCCTAGGAGAAAACCCCTGTGGGAAAAGTCCTAGGAGGGGAAAAACCCTTGGGAGAAAGCAGTTGGTGGTCATTGGTCTGACATTGCTGGGCATCACGTTGAAGGACGGCCACTAGATCTTTGGCGTGATGACCTCCACGAAAAGGCAGAACTGGGTCTGTTAGTCCCATTGTCCTCGGGAATGAGGATGAGACAGGGAAAGAGAAACAAAATCCTATTAGCGTAGAGGCCGTTCACATGTAATGCAAGTGTCACACAGTATTGTGGTTTATTATATGCTCGGTTCCAGATAGGCTAGCTATTGCGGCATAAATATATTACCCAGGTGAGTTAATTGAATGCTTTTTTCCAGACACGCTAACTATTGCGGGATAAGTACATTTACTAGACAAATTATGTGAATGCTTTGTTAAAGAGAAAAGTCTTAAGTTTAGACTTAAAGTGATCTGCTGTGTATTATTCCCGAACGTTTTTTTGGCAAATCATTATTGGACCTTAGGGGCTAAGTAGGAACATACATGTCCACTGCACCGGCCGCTGCTGTGCCATTCATCTGAAGCTTTGGGTACTGCTGTGACGGATCCGCGGTTCGGCTCGCAATTTAAATAGGGTAAGTTTATCATTAACTTGTTTCTAAGGATTGCAATTGTTTAAATGGTTAAACAATTTAACCGCAAAAGGCGCTCAAGTGAGCAGATACATGTACGCACACGTGTGTCATATGTAGTCCATTAACATACATTTGCTGAATAGAGCAATGAAAAACAATGTAACGTTTTTATGTGAAGCGCCCTGCGGCATCTTCTTCCTGAAGCGCTGTTTGGAATTCGCCCTCCGCCTGTGTGTAAGCACACGTTTAAGTGCCCTCAGTAGTGCACATACAGAGAGAAGTGTTTCAAAAGTTAAGCCAACATAAAATCTTTCTTTTCTTGACAGGGCACACACACAAAATGATCTCACAGTATTCTTTTTCTAATAAAAACATTTGTTTATGTCTTAAGAAACCAGTCAGAAAACCAGTCTGGGCTTATTTGTTCTTAAAAAAACAGTAACCTCAATTAACCTACTTAAGTCTGTGTCATTAATGTTAATCAAACATCCCAAGACAAACAGAAAATCACTTCTATTGCTCTAAAAATAATAATAATAATAATTAATTTGTATAATAATATTATCCATTTAGTTTAATTTCTGTACCTAATGCAAATTTTTGACCTTACTTAATGTGCAACTTTGTTCTATTTATAAATGTTTGTAATTTCTTTATTAGGGGTCAAGCCCAGAATGGGCGAAGACCCCTATTGTATCTGTTAGTTTTCTTTTTATTTATTAGGGGTCAAGCCCCGAAGGGGCGAAGACCCCTATTGTATTTGTTAGTTTTCTTATTAGGGGTCAAGCCCAGAATGGGCGAAGACCCCTATTGTATCTGTTAGTTTTCTTTTTATTATTAGTTATTCTTCTTCCGCCATTGCGGTCTATGGCAGCCCATAGAACCGTACGTAGGAAAGTTATGAAATTTGGCACACTGATAAAGGACAGTCCAATGTGTCCCCACAGCAAATTTGGAGTCTCTATCTCTAACCCGCTAGCGCCACCAACAGTCCAAAGTTGAACTTATGTTTTTGCTTATAACTTCTGATCCGTAAGTCCTAGAAATGAAATTCTTATTTCCTCTGATTCCTTCCGTCATGAACATTTTTCCGCCATTTTGATTTATTCGTAAAACCTACTTTTGCGAACTCGTCCTAGAGCTTTTGCACGATTTCCACGAAAATCGGTATGTAGCATCTACAGACCCTCACGGCAAAAAGTTATGGAATTCATGTCAATTCGTCAATTTGTTTTCGTAAACCGCGTCAACAAATTTTACGTAGAGTGCAAAAAAACGGATTTGAGGCTGTATCTTCGGCAAACTTAAGCCTATTGACACGATACTTGGTACTTGTGATGCCAGTCAGGAACTACGAGTGCATGCAGAGTTTCGTCACAGTGCCACCTAGTGGTCAGACTTATGCTTTACACGCCTATAACTTTGGCTCCGATTGACGTATTTTCACGGGACTTGTTTCTTTGGAGTTCTGAATAGTTGCCGAGTCCAACGATACCAAACATGCCAGAATTGGCCTTACGGTTAACCCTGCGCGGCAAAATAGCACTTAAAAAACATGCGCGAATATCTCCGCGAGCGTTATTCCGATCGACTCGAAAAGGCCATAGGAAGAACAATGCATTACCTTCTGAACAAAAAACTCTATTGGCGTTATATTAAAATTTTCATCAGAAATGGCCGAAAATTGCAAAAAACGAAAAATTACCTTTACATTTTGTGTTTTTTACACATAAATGGTTATAACTTCGTAACGAAAAGAGATTTTTTCACCAGATTTGATACGCTGATGTATGAGCAGAGTCTGAGGCCACACAAAAAAATTGGTATGCCTGAACCACTAGGTGGCCCTATAATTGAACAAAATCTTTCATATCAAGCAAGCCCTATGGTCATACAACTATTTCTTTGCTGAACTAAAGTGTATAGTCATGAAACTAGCTAGATGTAAGGCAGATATGACCCGAGGTTGCATGCACGATTCTGTCATAGCGCGACCTAGTGGTTTGGAGATAGAAAATAGCTATATTTGCCTAAAACTACTGCAACAACACATCTAAAACCATGAGTCATCATGGATTCTTCATTTCATATGGCTTGGTCTATAATTACTGGTGGATGTGAATTTACTCTCTAGCAACCAATGAGAATACCTTATCAACCGTTTTTGAAAGAGCTTTTTCTCTGCATCAGAACATTGTAGAGACATGGGGATGGTCTCTTTTGACTGATTTAACTTGTTGTAACATGTTGTGACCCATGTTATGCCACTGCAAACATCACTCACATATACTTCTGTGCTCTAATGTTCCATGACTGTCAATAACAGAAGGACGATTGCAGTGGATTAGAACACAGATTATTTTTGTTGATTACTTTTGCGTTTTTTCATCTGAAATCATTAGGTTTACCTAGGTTCTTTGGTCTGCTTATCCAAACTCAACTTTACACCCTTCTGTGCCCTTTTCGGCTTGACCCCGGTATCGCTGCTTGCAGCTATATTTAGGGGTCAAGCCCAGAATGGGCGAAGACCCCTATTGTATCTGTTAGTTTTCTTTTTAGGGGTCAAGCCCCGAAGGGGCGAAGACCCCTATTGTATTTGTTAGTTTTCTTATTATTAGGGGTCAAGCCCCGAAGGGGCGAAGACCCCTATTGTATTTGTTAGTTTTCTTATTATTATTATTATTCTTCTTCTTCTTCTTCTTCTTCCGCCATTGCGGTCTATGGCAGCCCATAGAACCGTACGTAGGAAAGTTATGAAATTTGGCACACTGATAAAGGACAGTCCAATGTGTCCCCACAGCAAATTTGGAGTCTCTAACTCCAACCCTCTAGCGCCACCAACAGTCTAAAGTTGCACTTACGTTTTTGTTTATAACTTCTGACCCGTACGTCCTAGAAACGAAATTCTTGTTTCCTCTGATTCCTTGGCTCAAGACGATTCGACTGGACCCTATGACGTCATTTTCCGTCATGAAAATTTTTCCGCCATTTTGAATTATTCGTAAAACCTACTTTTGCGAACTCGTCCTAGAGCTTTTGCCCGATTTCCACGAAAATCGGTATGTAGCATCTACAGACCCTCACGGCAAAAAGTTATGGAATTCATGTCGATTCGCCAATCTGTTTGCGTAAACCGCGTCAACAAATTTTACGTAGAGTGCAAAAAAACGGATTTGAGGCTGTATCTTCGCCAAACTTAAGCCTATTGAAACGACACTTGGTACTTGTGATGCCAGTCAGGAACTGAGAGCGCATGCCCAGTTTCGTCGCAGCGCCACCTAGTGGTAAGACGAATGTTTTACACACCTATAACTTTGGCTGTGATCGACGTATTTTCATGGGACTTGTTTCCTTGGAGTCCTGAATAGTTGCCGAGTCCAACGATACCAAACATGCCAGAATTGGCCTTACGGTTAACCCTGCGCGGCAAAATAGCACTTAAAAAACACGCGCGAATATCTCCGCGAGCGTAATTCTGATCGACTCGAAAACATCATAGGAAGAATATTGCATTACCTTCTGAACAAAAAGTTCTATTGGCATTGTATTAAAATTTTCATCAGAAATGGCTGAAAATTGCAAAAAACGAAAAATTACCTTTAAATTTTGTGTTTTTACACATAAATGGCTATAACTTCGTAACGCAAAGAGATTTTTTCACCATATTTGATACGCTGATGTACGACCACAGTCTGAGGCTACACAAAAAAAATTGTATGCTTGCACCACTAGTTGGCCTTATAATTGAATAAAACCTTTGAAATCAAGCCACCCTATGGTCATACAACTGTTTCTTCACTAAACTAAAGTGTATAGTCATAAAACTAGCAAGATGTAACACAGTTATGACCTGAGGTTGCATGCACGAATTTTGTCATTGCGCCACCTACTGGTTTTGAGACAGAATATGGCATTTTTTTGGCCTAAAACTACTGCAACAACACATCTAAAACCATGAGTCATCATGGATTATTCCTTTCATGGCTTTGACTATAATCACTGGTGGTTGCCAATTCACTCCCTAGCAACCAATGAGAATACCTTATCAACCGTTTTTGCAAGAGCTATATCTCTGTGTCAGAACATCGTAGAGACACGGGGGTGGGCTCTTTTGACTCATTAACACCACTGTAACATTTTGTGAGCTGAGTATTGCCACTGCAAGCACCACTCATTTTTACATCAGTGTTCTAGTTATCAATGCTCGTCGAAAGAGAGGGAGAGACTTCACTGAATGAGAACACAGCTTTTTTGCTGATAACTGTTATATTGTTTTTTCTGAAATCATGAGATTTTCCCAGGTTCTTTAAACTGCTCATCCAAAGTCAACTTTACTTTCTGCTGTGCCCTTTTTGGCTTGACCCCGGTGATTGCTGCTTGCAGCTATATTTATTATTATTATTATTCTTCTTCTTCTTCTTCTTCCGCCATTGCGGTCTATGGCAGCCCATAGAACCGTACGTAGGAAAGTTATGAAATTTGGCACACTGATAAAGGACAGTCCAATGTGTCCCCACAGCAAATTTGGAGTCTCTAACTCCAACCCTCTAGCGCCACCAACAGTCTAAAGTTGCACTTACGTTTTTGTTTATAACTTCTGACCCGTACGTCCTAGAAACGAAATTCTTGTTTCCTCTGATTCCTTGGCTCAAGACGATTCGACTGGACCCTATGACGTTATTTTCCGTCATGAAAATTTTTCCGCCATTTTGAATTATTCGTAAAACCTACTTTTGCGAACTCGTCCTAGAGCTTTTGCCCGATTTCCACGAAAATCGGTATGTAGCATCTACAGACCCTCACGGCAAAAAGTTATGGAATTCATGTCGATTCGCCAATCTGTTTGCGTAAACCGCGTCAACAAATTTTACGTAGAGTGCAAAAAAACGGATTTGAGGCTGTATCTTCGCCAAACTTAAGCCTATTGAAACGACACTTGGTACTTGTGATGCCAGTCAGGAACTGAGAGCGCATGCCCAGTTTCGTCGCAGCGCCACCTAGTGGTAAGACGAATGTTTTACACACCTATAACTTTGGCTGTGATCGACGTATTTTCATGGGACTTGTTTCCTTGGAGTCCTGAATAGTTGCCGAGTCCAACGATACCAAACATGCCAGAATTGGCCTTACGGTTAACCCTGCGCGGCAAAATAGCACTTAAAAAACACGCGCGAATATCTCCGCGAGCGTAATTCTGATCGACTCGAAAACATCATAGGAAGAATATTGCATTACCTTCTGAACAAAAAGTTCTATTGGCATTGTATTAAAATTTTCATCAGAAATGGCTGAAAATTGCAAAAAACGAAAAATTACCTTTAAATTTTGTGTTTTTACACATAAATGGCTATAACTTCGTAACGCAAAAAGATTTTTTTACCATATTTGATACGCTGATGTACGACCACAGTCTGAGGCTACACAAAAAAAAAATTGTATGGTTGCACCACTAGTTGGCCTTATAATTTAACAAAACCTTTGAAATCAAGCCACCCTATGGTCATACAACTGTTTCTTCACTAAACTAAAGTGTATAGTCATAAAACTAGCTAGATGTAACACAGTTATGACCTGAGGTTGCATGCACAATTTTGTCATTGCGCCACCTACTGGTTTTGAGATAGAATAACGCATTTTTTTTGCCTAAAACTACTGCAACAACACATCTAAAACCATGAGTCATCATGGATTATTCCTTTCATGGCTTTGACTATAATCACTAGAGGATGTCCATTTACTCTCTAGCAACCAATGAGAATACGTTATCAACTGTTTTTGCAAGAGCTTTTTCTCTGTATCAGAACATCACAGAGACATGGGGATGGTCTCTTTTGACTCTTTTAACTTGTTGTAACATGTTGTGACCCATGTTTGCCCACTGTAAGCATCACATACATGTCCTTCAGTGCTCTAATGTTCCATGATTGTCAATAACCGAAGGACAGTTGCAGTAGACAAGAATATAGATTATTTTTGTTGATTACCTTTGGATTTTTTCATCTGAAATCATTAGGTTTACCTAGGTTCTTCAGTCTGCTTATCCAAATGCAACTTTACATCCTTCTGTGCCCTTTTCGGCTTGACCCCGGTATTGCTGCTTGCAGCTATATTTATTATTAGTTATTCTTCTTCCGCCATTGCGGTCTATGGCAGCCCATAGAACCGTACGTAGGAAAGTTATGAAATTTGGCACACTGATAAAGGACAGTCCAATGTGTCCCCACAGCAAATCTGGAGTCTCTATCTCTAACCCGCTAGCGCCACCAACAGTCCAAAGTTGAACTTATGTTTTTGCTTATAACTTCTGATCCGTAAGTCCTAGAAACGAAATTCTTGTTTCCTCTGATTCCTTGGCTCAAGACGATTCGATTGGACCCTATGACGTCATTTTCCGTCATAAAAAATTTTCCGCCATTTTGATTTATTCGTAAAACCTACTTTTGCGAACTCGTCCTAGAGCTTTTGCCTGATTTCCACGAAAATCGGTATGTAGCATCTACAGACCCTCACGGCAAAAAGTTATGGAATTCATGTCAATTCGTCCATCCGTTTCCGTAAACCGCGTCAACGAATTTTACGTAGAGCGCAAAAAAACGGATTTGAGGCTGTATCTTCGGCAAACTTAAGCCTATTGACACGATACTTGGTACTTGTGATGCCAGTCAGGAACCACGAGTGCATGCAGAGTTTCGTCACAGTGCCACCTAGTGGTCAGACTTATGCTTTACACGCCTATAACTTTGGCTCCGATTGACGTATTTTCACGGGACTTGTTTCTTTGGAGTTCTGAATAGTTGCCGAGTCCAACGATACCAACCATGCCGGAATTGGCCTTACGGTTAACCCTGTGCGGCAAAATAGCACTTAAAAAACACGCTCAAATATCTCCGCGAGCGTTATTCCGATCGACTCGAAAATGCCATAGGAAGAACATTGCATTACCTTCTGAACAAAAAACTCTATTGGCGTTATATTAAAATTTTCATCAGAAATGGCAGAAAATTGCAAAAAACGAAAAATTACCTTTACATTTTGTGTTTTTTACACATAAATGGTTATAACTTCGTAACGAAAAGAGATTTTTTCACCAGATTTGATATGCTGATGTATGAGCAGAGTCTGAGGCCACACAAAAAAATTGGTATGCCTGAACCACTAGGTGGCCCTATAATTGAACAAAATCTTTCATATCAAGCAAGCCCTATGGTCATACAACTATTTCTTTGCTGTACTAAAGTGTATAGTCATGAAACTAGCTAGATGTAAGGCAGATATGACCCGAGGTTGCATGCACGATTCGGTCATAGCGCGACCTAGTGGTTTGGAGATAGAAAATAGCTATATTTGCCTAAAACTACTGCAACAACACATCTAAAACCATGAGTCATCATGGATTCTTCATTTCATATGGCTTGGTCTATAATTACTGGTGGATGTGAATTTACTCTCTAGCAACCAATGAGAATACCTTATCAACCGTTTTTGAAAGAGCTTTTTCTCTGCATCAGAACATCGTAGAGACATGGGGATGGTCTCTTTTGACTGATTTAACTTGTTATAACAAGTTGTGACCCATGTTATGCCACTGCAAACATCACTCACATATCCTTCTGTGCTCTAATGTTCCATGACTGTCAATAACAGAAGGACGATTGCTGTGGATTAGAACATAGATTATTTTTGTTGATTACTTTTGCGTTTTTTCATCTGAAATCATTAGGTTTACCTAGGTTCTTTGGTCTGCTTATCCAAACTCAACTTTACACCCTTCTGTGCCCTTTTCGGCTTGACCCCGGTATCGCTGCTTGCAGCTATATTTATTATTAGTTATTCTTCTTCCGTTTCTTCTTCCGCCATTGCGGTCTATGGCAGCCCATAGAACCGTACGTAGGAAAGTTATGAAATTTGGCACACTGATAAAGGACAATCCAATGTGTCCCCATAGCAAATTTGGAGTCTCTATCTCTAACCCGCTAGCGCCACCAACAGTCCAAAATTGCACTTATGTTTTTGCTTATAACTTCTGATTCGTAAGTCCTAGAAACAAAATTCTTGCTTCCTATGATTCCTTGGCTCAAGACGATTCGATTGGACCATATGACGTCATTTTCCGTCATGAAAATTTTTCCGCCATTTTGATTTATTCGTAAAACCTACTTCTGCGAACTCGTCCTAGAGCTTTTGCCCGATTTCCACGAAAATCGGTATGTAGCATCTACAGACCCTCTCGGCAAAAAGTTATGGAATTCATGTCAATTCGTCAATTTGTTTTCGTAAACCGCGTCAACAAATTTTACGTAGAGCGCAAAAAAACGGATTTGAGGCTGTATCTTCGGCAAACTTAAGCCTATTGACACGATACTTGGTACTTGTGATGCCAGTCAGGAACTACGAGTGCATGCAGAGTTTCGTCACAGTGCCACCTAGTGGTCAGACTTATGCTTTACACGCCTATAACTTTGGCTCCGATTGACGTATTTTCACGGGACTTGTTTCTTTGGAGTTCTGAATAGTTGCCGAGTCCAACGATACCAAACATGCCAGATTTCGCCTTACGGTTAGCTCTGCGCAGCAAAACAGCACTTAAAAAACACGCGCGAATATCTCCGCGAGCGTAATTCTGATCGACTCGAAAACATCATAGGAAGAATATTGCATTACCTTCTGAACAAAAAGTTCTATTGGCACTATATTAAAATTTTCATCAGAAATGGCCGAAAATTGCAAAAAACGAAAAATTACCTTTACATTTTGTGTTTTTACACATAAATGGTTATAACTTCGTAACGCAAAGAGATTTTTTCACCATATTTGATACGCTGATGTACGACCACAGTCTGAGGCTACACAAAAAAATGTGTATGGTTGCACCACTAGTTGGCCTTATAATTGAACAAAACCTTTGAAATCAAGCCACCCTATGGTCATACAACTGTTTCTTCACTAAACTAAAGTGTATAGTCATAAAACTAGCTAGATGTAACACATTTATGACCTGAGGTTGCATGCACGAATTTTGTCATTGCGCCACCTACTGGTTTTGAGATAGAATATGGCATTTTTTGCCTAAAACTACTGCAACAACACATCTAAAACCATGAGTCATCATGGATTATTCCTTTCATGGCTTTGACTATAATCACTAGAGGATGTCCATTTACTCTCTAGCAACCAATGAGAATACGTTATCAACTGTTTTTGCAAGAGCTTTTTCTCTGTATCAGAACATCACAGAGACATGGGGATGGTCTCTTTTGACTCTTTTAACTTGTTGTAACATGTTGTGACCCATGTTTGCCCACTGTAAGCATCACATACATGTCCTTCAGTGCTCTAATGTTCCATGATTGTCAATAACCGAAGGACAGTTGCAGTAGACAAGAATATAGATTATTTTTGTTGATTACCTTTGCATTTTTTCATCTGAAATCATTAGGTTTACCTAGCTTCTTCAGTCTGCTTATCCAAACGCAACTTTACATCCTTCTGTGCCCTTTTCGGCTTGACCCCGGTATTGCTGCTTGCAGCTATATTTAGGGGTCAAGCCCCGAAGGGGCGAAGACCCCTATTGTATTTGTTAGTTTTCTTATTAGGGGTCAAGCCCCGAAGGGGCGTAGAACCCTATTGTTATTGTTAGTTTTCTTATTATTATTATTATTATTATTTTTCTTCCTCGTTCTTCCGCCGAAAGTCAATGGCAGCCCATAGAACCGTACATAGGAAAGTTATGAAATTTGGCACACTGATAAAGGACAGTCCAATGTGTCCCCACAGCAAATTTGGAGTCTCTATGTCTAACCCGCTAGCGCCACCAACAGTCCAAAGTTGCACTTACGTTTTTGCTTATAACTTCTGATCCGTAAGTCCCACAAACAAAATTCTTGCTTCCTCTGATTCCTTGGCTCAAGCCGATTCGATTGGACCCTATGACGTCATTTTCCGTCATGAAATTTTTTCCGCCATTTTGAATTATTCGTTAAACCTACTTTTGCGAACTCGTCCTAGAGTTTTTACCCGATTGCCGCGAAAATTGGTATGTAGCATCTAGAGACCCTCACGGCAAAAAGTTATCAAAAGAATTTCGATAAACCAATCCGTTGTCGTATAGCGCGTCAACAAAATTTTCGTAGAGTGCAAAAAAACAGATTTTAGGCTGTATCTTCGTCAAACTTAGGCCTATTGACACGACACTTGGTACTTGTGATGCCAGTCAGGAACTGAGTGTGCATGCACAGTTTCGTCGCAGCGCCACCTAGTGGCCAGACAGATGTTTTTTACACCTATAACTTTGGCTGTGATCAACGTATTTTGACGGGACTTGATTTTTAGGAGTCCTGAATAGTCGCCGAGTCCAACGATACCAAACATGCCAGATTTCGCCTTACGGTTAGCCCTGCGCAGCAAAACAGCACTTAAAAAACACGCGCGAATATCTCCGCGAGCGTAATTCTGATCGACTCGAAAACATCATAGGAAGAATATTGCATTACCTTCTGAACAAAAAGTTCTATTGGCACTATATTAAAATTTTCATCAGAAATGGCCGAAAATTGCAAAAAACGAAAAATTACCTTTAAATTTTGTGTTTTTACACATAAATGGTTATAACTTCGTAACGCAAAGAGATTTTTTCACCATATTTGATACGCTGATGTACGACTACAGTCTGAGGCTACACAAAAAAAATTGTATGGTTGCACCACTAGTTGGCCTTATAATTGAACGAAACCTTTGAAATTAAGCCACCCTATGGTCATACAACTGTTTCTTCACTAAACTAAAGTGTATAGTCATAAAACTAGCTAGATGTAACACATTTATGACCTGAGGTTGCATGCACAAATTTTGTCATTGCGCCACCTACTGGTTTTGAGATAGAATATGGCATTTTTTGCCTAAAACTACTGCAACAACACATCTAAAACCATGAGTCATCATGGATTATTCCTTTCATGGCTTTGACTATAATCACTAGAGGATGTCCATTTACTCTCTAGCAACCAATGAGAATACGTTATCAACTGTTTTTGCAAGAGCTTTTTCTCTGTATCAGAACATCACAGAGACATGGGGATGGTCTCTTTTGACTCTTTTAACTTGTTGTAACATGTTGTGACCCATGTTTGCCCACTGTAAGCATCACATACATGTCCTTCAGTGCTCTAATGTTCCATGATTGTCAATAACCGAAGGACAGTTGCAGTAGCCAAGAATATAGATTATTTTTGTTGATTACCTTTGCATTTTTTCATCTGAAATCATTAGGTTTACCTAGGTTCTTCAGTCTGCTTATCCAAACGCAACTTTACATCCCTCTGTGCCCTTTTCGGCTTGACCCCGGTATTGCTGCTTGCAGCTATATTTATTATTAGTTATTCTTCTTCTTCTTCCGCCATTGCGGTCTATGGCAGCCCATAGAACCGTACGTAGGAAAGTTATGAAATTTGGCACACTGATAAAGGACAGTCCAATGTGTCCCCACAGCAAATTTGGGGTCTCTATCTCCAACCCTCTAGCGCCACCAACAGTCCAAAGATGCACTTACGTTTTTGCTTATAACTTCTGATCCGTAAGTCCTAGAAACAAATTTCTTGTTTCCTCTGATTCCTTGGCTCAAGACGATTCGATTTGACCCTATGACGTCATTTTCCGTCATAGAAATTTTTCCGCCATTTTGAATTATTCGTAAAACCTACTTTTGCGAACTCGTCCTAGAGCTTTTGCCCAATTTTCACGAAAATCGGTATGTAGCATCTACAGACCCTCACGGCAAAAAGTTATCAAAAGAATTTCGATAAACCAATCCGTTGTCGTATAGCGCGTCAACAAATTTTAAGTAGAGCACAAAAAAACAGATTTTAGGCTGTATCTTCGTCAAACTTTGGCCTATTGACACGACACTTGGTACTTGTGATGCCAGTCAGGAACTGAGTGTGCATGCACAGTTTCGTCGCAGCGCCACCTAGTGGCCATACAGATGTTTTTTACACCTATAACTTTGGCTGTGATCAACGTATTTTGACGGGACTTGATTTTTAGGAGTCCTGAATAGTCGCCGAGTCCAACGATACCAAACATGCCAGATTTCGTCTTACGGTTAGCCCTGTGCATTAAAATAGCGCTTAAAAAACACGCGCGAATAACTCCGCGAGCGTTATTCCAATCGACTCGAAAACACCATAGGAAGAACATTGCATTACCTTCTGAACAAAAAGTTCTATTGGCGTTATATTAAAATTTTCATCAGAAATGGCCGAAAATAGCAAAAAACGAAAAATTACCTTTAAAATTTGTGGTTTTTACACATAATTGGTTATAACTTCGCAACGAAAAGAGTTTTTTTCACCAGATTTGATACGCTGATGTATGAGCAGAGTCTGAGGCCACACAAAAAAATTGGTATGCCTGAACCACTAGTTGGCCCTATAATTGAACAAAATATTTCATATCAAGCAAGCCCTATGGTCATACAACTATTTCTTTGCCGAACTAAAGTGTATAGTCATGAAACTAGCCAGATGTAACGCAGTCATGACCTGAGGTTGCATGCACGATTCTGTCATACCGCCCCCTAGTGGTTTGGAGATAGAAAATAGCTATTTTTGCCTAAATCTACTGCAACAGCACATCTAAAACCATGAGTCATCATGGATTATTCCTTTCATGGCTTTGACTATAATCACTGGTGGATGTGAATTTACTCTCTAGCAACCAATGAGAATACCTTATCAACCGTTTTTGCAAGAGCTATATCTCTGCATCAGAACATCGTAGAGACATGGGGGTGGTCTCTTTTGACTCATAAACACCACTGTAACATTTTGTGAGCTGAGAATTGCCACTGCAAGCACCACTCACATTTTCTTCAGTGTTCTAGTTGTCAATGCTCCTCGAGAAGAGAGGGAGAGATTACACTGAATGAAAACACAGTTTTTTTGCTGATAACTGTTATATTATTTAGTCTGAAATCAATACATTTTCCTAGGTTCTTTAAACTGCTCATCCGAATTCAACTTCACTTTCTTCTGTGCCCTTTTTGGCTTGACCCCGGCATTGCTGCTTGCAGCTATATTTAGGGGTCAAGCCCCGAAGGGGCGAAGACCCCTATTGTATCCGTTAGTTTTCTTTTTATTAGGGGTCAAGCCCAGAATGGGCGAAGACCCCTATTGTATCCGTTAGTTTTCTTTTTATTATAATAATTATTATTATTATTAGTTATTCTTCTTCCGCCATTGCGGTCTATGGCAGCCCATAGAACCGTACGTAGGAAAGTTATGAAATTTGGCACACTGATAAAGGACAGTCCAATGTGTCCCCACAGCAAATTTGGAGTCTCTATCTCCAACCCTCTAGCGCCACCAACAGTCCAAAGATGCACTTACGTTTTTGCTTATAACTTCTGATCCGTAAGTCCTAGAAACAAATTTCTTGTTTCCTCTGATTCCTTGGCTCAAGACGATTCGATTTGACCCTATGACGTCATTTTCCGTCATGGAAATTTTTCCGCTATTTTGAATTATTCATAAAACCTACTTTTGCGAACTCGTCCTAGAGCTTTTGCCCAATTTTCACGAAAATCGGTATGTAGCATCTAGAGACCCTCACGGCAAAAAGTTATCAAAAGAATTTCGATAAACCAATCCGTTGTCATATAGCGCGTCAACAAAATTTTCGTAGAGCGCAAAAAAACAGATTTTAGGCTGTATCTTCGTCAAACTTAGGCCTATTGACACGACACTTGGTACTTGTGATGCCAGTCAGGAACTGAGTGTGCATGCACAGTTTCGTCGCAGCGCCACCTAGTGGCCAGACAGATGTTTTTTACACCTATAACTTTGGCTGTGATCAACGTATTTTGACGGGACTTGATTTTTAGGAGTCCTGAATAGTCGCCGAGTCCAACGATACCAAACATGCCAGATTTCGCCTTACGGTTAGCCCTGCGCAGCAAAACAGCACTTAAAAAACACGCGCGAATATCTCCGCGAGCGTAATTCTGATCGACTCGAAAACATCATAGGAAGAATATTGCATTACCTTCTGAACAAAAAGTTCTATTGGCACTGTATTAAAATTTTCATCAGAAATGGCTGAAAATTGCAAAAAACGAAAAATTACCTTTAAATTTTGTGTTTTTACACATAAATGGTTATAACTTCGTAACGCAAAGAGATTTTTTCACCATATTTGATACGCTGATGTACGACCACAGTCTGAGGCTACACAAAAAAAATTGTATGGTTGCACCACTAGTTGGCCTTATAATTGAACAAAACCATTGAAATCAAGCCACCCTATGGTCATACAACTGTTTCTTCACTAAACTAAAGTGTATAGTCATAAAACTAGCTAGATGTAACACATTTATGACCTGAGGTTGCATGCACGAATTTTGTCATTGCGCCACCTACTGGTTTTGAGATAGAATATGGCATTTTTTGCCTAAAACTACTGCAACAACACATCTAAAACCATGAGTCATCATGGATTATTCCTTTCATGGCTTTGACTATAATCACTAAAGGATGTCCATTTACTCTCTAGCAACCAATGAGAATACGTTATCAACAGTTTTTGCAAGAGCTTTTTCTCTGTATCAGAACATCACAGAGACATGGGGATGGTCTCTTTTGACTCTTTTAACTTGTTGTAACATGTTGTGACCCATGTTTGCCCACTGTAAGCATCACATACATGTCCTTCAGTGCTCTAATGTTCCATGATTGTCAATAACCGAAGGACAGTTGCAGTAGACAAGAATATAGATTATTTTTGTTGATTACCTTTGCATTTTTTCATCTGAAATCATTAGGTTTACCTAGGTTCTTCAGTCTGCTTATCCAAACGCAACTTTACATCCTTCTGTGCCCTTTTCGGCTTGACCCCGGTATCGCTGCTTGCAGCTATATTTATAATAATTATTATTATTATTAGTTATTCTTCTTCCGCCATTGCGGTCTATGGCAGCCCATAGAACCGTACGTAGGAAAGTTATGAAATTTGGCACACTGATAAAGGACAGTCCAATGTGTCCCCACAGCAAATTTGGAGTCTCTATGTCTAACCCGCTAGCGCCACCAACAGTCCAAAGTTGCACTTATGTTTTTGCTTATAACTTCTGATCCGTAAGTCCCACAAACAAAATTCTTGCTTCCTCTGATTCCTTGGCTCAAGCCGATTCGATTGGACCCTATGACGTCATTTTCCGTCATGAAATTTTTTCCGCCATTTTGAATTATTCGTAAAACCTACTTTTGCGAACTCGTCCTAGAGTTTTTACCCGATTGCCGCGAAAATTGGTATGTAGCATCTAGAGACCCTCACGGCAAAAAGTTATCAAAAGAATTTCGATAAACCAATCCGTTGTCGTATAGCGCGTCAACAAAATTTTCGTAGAGTGCAAAAAAACAGATTTTAGGCTGTATCTTCGTCAAACTTAGGCCTATTGACACGACACTTGGTACTTGTGATGCCAGTCAGGAACTGAGTGTGCATGCACAGTTTCGTCGCAGCGCCACCTAGTGGCCAGACAGATGTTTTTTACACCTATAACTTTGGCTGTGATCAACGTATTTTGACGGGACTTGATTTTTAGGAGTCCTGAATAGTCGCCGAGTCCAACGATACCAAACATGCCAGATTTCGCCTTACGATTAGCCCTGAGCAGCAAAACAGCACTTAAAAAACACGCGCGAATATCTCCGCGAGCGTAATTCTGATCGACTCGAAAACATCATAGGAAGAATATTGCATTACCTTCTGAACAAAAAGTTCTATTGGCACTATATTAAAATTTTCATCAGAAATGGCCGAAAATGGCAAAAAACGAAAAATTACCTTTAAATTTTGTGTTTTTACACATAAATGGTTATAACTTCGTAACGCAAAGAGATTTTTTCACCATATTTGATACGCTGATGTACGACTACAGTCTGAGGCTACACAAAAAAAATTGTATGGTTGCACCACTAGTTGGCCTTATAATTGAACAAAACCTTTGAAATCAAGCCACCCTATGGTCATACAACTATTTCTTCACTAAACTAAAGTGTATAGTCATAAAACTAGCTAGATGTAACACAGTTATGAACTGAGGTTGCATGCACAACTTTGTCATTGCGCCACCTACTGGTTTTGAGATAGAAATATGGTATTTTTGCCTAAAACTACTCCAACAGTACATCTAAAATCTTGGGTCATCATGTATTATTCTTTCATGGCTTGGAGATCATTGGTGCATGCCAATTAACTCCCTAGCAACCAATTAGGATACCTTATCAACCCTTTTTACAAGAGCTATATCTCTGCATCAGAACATCGTAGAGACATGGGGGTGGTCTCTTTTGACTCATTAACACCACTGTAACATTTTGTGAGCTGAGAATTGCCACTGCAAGCACCACTCACATTTTCTTCAGTGTTCTAGTTGTCAATGCTCCTCGAGAAGAGAGGGAGAGATGACACTGAATGAAAACACAGCTTTTTTGCTGATAACTGTTATATTATTTAGTCTGAAATCAAGAGATTTTCCCAGGTTCTTTAAACTGCTCATCCGAATTCAACTTTACTTTCTTATGTGCCCTTTTTGGCTTGACCCCGGCATTGCTGCTTGCAGCTATTTATTAGTTATTCTTCTTCCGCCATTGCGGTCTATGGCAGCCCATAGAACCGTACGTAGGAAAGTTATGAAATTTGGCACACTGATAAAGGACAGTCAAATGTGTCCCCACAGCAAATTTGGAGTCTCTATCTCTAACCCGCTAGCGCCACCAACAGTCCAAAGTTGAACTTATGTTTTTGCTTATAACTTCTGATCCGTACGTCCTAGAAATGAAAATCTTGTTTCCTCTGATTCCTTGGCTCAAGACGATTCGAATGGATCCTATGACGTCATTTTCCGTCATGAAAATTTTTCTGCCATTTTGAATTATTCGTAAAACCTACTTTTGCGAACTCGTCCTAGAGTTTTTACCCGATTGCCGCGAAAATTGGTATGTAGCATCTAGAGACCCTCACGGCAAAAAGTTATCAAAAGAATTTCGATAAACCAATCCGATGTCGTATAGCGCGTCAACAAATTTTACGTAGAGCGCAAAAAAACAGATTTTAGGCTGTATCTTCGTCAAACTTAGGCCTATTGACAAGACACTTGGTACTTGTGATGCCAGTCAGGAACTGAGTGTGCATGCACAGTTTCGTCGCAGCGCCACCTAGTGGCCAGACAGATGTTTTTTACACCTATAACTTTGGCTGTGATCAACGTATTTTGACGGGACTTGATTTTTAGGAGTCCTGAATAGTCGCCGAGTCCAACGATTACAAACATGCCAGATTTCGCCTTACAGTTAGCCCTGCGCAGCAAAACAGCACTTAAAAAAACATGCGCGAATATCTCCGCGAGCGTTATTCCGATCGACTCGAAAACACCATAGGAAGAACATTGCATTACCTTCTGAACAAAAAGTTCTATTGGCATTATATTAAAATTTTCATCAGAAATGGCCGAAAATTGCAAAAAACGAAAAATTACCTTTTACAATTTGTGTTTTTATACATAAATGGTTATAACTTCGCAACGAAAAGAAATTTTTTCACCAGATTTGATACGCTGATGTATGAGCAGAGTCTGAGGCCACACAAAAAAATTGGTATGCCTGAACCACTAGGTGGCCCTATAATTGAACAAAATCTTACATATCAAGCAAGCCCTATGGTCATACAACTATTTCTTCACTAAACTAACGTGTATAGTTATAAAACTAGCTAGATGTAACACAGTTATGAACTGAGGTTGCATGCACAACTTTGTCATTGCACCACCTAGTGGTTTTGAGATAGAAATATGGTATTTTTGCCTAAAACTACTCCAACAGTACATCTAAAATCTTGGGTCATCATGTATTATTCCTTTCATGGCTTGGAGATCATTGGTGCATGCCAATTAACTCCTTAGCAACCAATTAGGATACCTTATCAATCCTTTTTACAAGAGCTATATCTCTGCATCAGAACATCGTAGAGACATGGGGGTGGTCTCTTTTGACTCATTAACACCACTGTAACATTTTGTGAGCTGAGAATTGCCACTGCAAGCACCACTCACATTTTCTTCAGTGTTCTAGTTGTCAATGCTCCTCGAGAAGAGAGGGAGAGATTACACTGAATGAAAACACAGCTTTTTTGCTGATAACTGTTATATTACTTAGTCTGAAATCAATAGATTTTCCTAGGTTCTTTAACTCTTTCACCGCCAGCGTTTTTAAAAAAAGTTGCCAGCCAGCGCCAGCGTTTTTCATGATTTTCACCAAAGTTTAATGCCTTCCAGAAAATGTTCTTCTTTAAATATATAAACATACAATATACCAAATGAAAGAACAGACCCTCTGCTTTCCAACAAAAAAACCCGTTTCATCCTACATTTAGTGGTTCTTTTGCAATCAGCTTTTGAATATGGGTAGGTTTTTGCAAAAACACCATATTTTGAGCATAAAGCAGAGATAATTCCATATTTATGACGGACTTTTCATAGAGATCCCATTCAGAGCGATCTTTAAAACAGACACGGACATGCAGCAGCTTGCCATAGGGCAATACTTCCGTTTTTAAAAAGTTGCGGAAGGGCGCCACCTGGTGGATAATAGCGGTATTGCGGAAAGACGGAAAATCTCGTCATTGGCGGGGAAGCGTTTTCTCTTAATTGACGAGATATCTCGTCAATGGCGGGGAAAGAGTTAAAGGACAAGTTCGGTATTTTAGACTTAAAGCCCTGTTTTCAGATTGTTTATGGTCAAATAGAATGGTTTTGACTGAAATTTCGACATTTTCGGCTGCCCTGAGAATTTTCGCGTGTTTGTGTTTCAGCTCAGACCTCTACAATGGGTTTAATGGTGCACTGGAACAATCCTTCCTAAAATGCATTAAACTTTCGTTTACAAAGACGTGAATCTCACCGAGTGTTCAGGGGTGTTCACTGGTATGCTCACACAAAAATCGCTCCAAAAGACGCATTCCAACAGGTTTTATCGTAGTTTTTACCAACTCCATTGACTGTATTAGACGTCCTGTGAGGTACGGTATTACTCCGCGCCGGGAACTTTGTTTCTATTCTTGCAATTGGCAAAGGCGGATTAGTGCCACCACCTGGGCTGGAGTGTTTATTATTCAAGCTCTAAGCGGAAGAATGTACGGGTGTGAGGCGTTTGGGGAAATAGGTCCACAAGTTAACAACAAATGCTAAAACAGCTGTTGGAAAGCATCTTTTGCATATTTATCTCCGCTAAATACGTGAAATAATGACTCATCTGAACCGATTATTTTTAATAAACGATTGAAACTATTGATCTGTAGCCTACAACACTGAACTCATGAGACGTCAGTCAATCAGACACTCAAAGCCAGGTAAAAAAATCACAGCTTTTTTGTAAAGAGGGCAAGAAATGACAAGCGAGAGTATATGTGTCTAATAAATGCATATTGTGGTGGAGATTTTAAAACTCTTTATTAGTATCTAAAATGCCTCTCATTTTCTGACCTGCACAATGAAGGATAACAGAATTTTTTGAGTGTACTCACATACAACTTGTGTTTTTGTCACTACAATTATTTATAAAATAATCTGTAGAATAGTTGTACTCTATACACTTTGTCATTATTTGCCTGGGCTTCTACTTTCAAAGCTAGGTATTAATCAAATGCAGAGAAAATGATGTAATGTACAGTAATAAAAGAGTTGATACATTCATGCAGTCGTTCAAATACAACCGGCGCTTTGAGAGTAACCGTAATGCTGATGTGGCCTGGGATGAAATTGAGTTTGACACCCCTGCGCTAGGATGTGAGGAGATGTAAAGCTGGGTATGTCCGCATAGCAGTGAAAATGTATGTTATGTTTCCTGATAATGTCTCCTAAAGGTAAAATATATAACGAGAACAGGATAGCCCTGCTGAAAAAACCAGCATACCAGCAAGACCAGCATATGTTGTGTTTTGGTGCTGGTTTGCTAGTGAACACCAGCTAAACCAGCATCAAACCAGCATCAGCACCAGCATTAGCACCAGCTAAACCAGCACCAAACCAGCATTAGCACCAGCTAAACCAGCATTAGCACCAGCATCCCATGCTGGTCATACCAGCATATGTTGTGTTTTGGTGCTGGTATGCTGTGACCACCAGCTAAACCAGCATAGACCAGCATAATTCCCATGCTGGTCCATGCTGGTTTGATGCTGTTTTTTTCAGCAGGGAGGACATAAAACTGATCCCTGCGGTACGCCATATTTATCTTGGGAGTGATATGACTCTTCCTCATTTACATAAACAAAATGATAGCGATTGGTTAGATACAATCAAAACCTGGCTAACACCTGACCACTGATGCCAACATAGTTTTCTAGTCTATTGAGTAAGATTGTGTGATCTTTTGTGTCAAAGGGTGCACTAAGGTCTAGTATTATAAGAATTAAGATTTCACCACGATTGGAAAGGAGGTCATTTGTAACTCTAACTGTGCATTCAGACCGCCACCGGCGAGAGCGTCAAAGTGGCCGGAAGTCATTCATTTTTAATGAGAGCCGGCGGTGAACTCCGGCGAGGCGCGTCATGTACAGCATGAGCGTAGAGGAGAGTTGAAATCAGCTCAACTTTATGGTAATGAGATATGACGCGGTTCGGCGGCAACCAATCGGAAGGCGGAAATGTTCACCTGCAACCAATCGGAAGGCGGAAACCTCCGCCTGAGAGGAGTTCAGAGAATGCATTTGAGTGTCAGAGCGTCCACTACAACTTTTCTTTAGTGTCGCTGTCAGGGTAGCCATAGCTTTTATTGACGCTCTCGCCGGTAGCGGTCAGAATGCACAGTAAGCCGTGCTGTCTCTGTGCTATGGTGGGGCCCTGAATCCAGATTGGAACTTTTCATATGTATTATTCACTAATAGGGATGGGACGGTAAGAAAATTTAATATCATGATTATAGTGACCAAAGTTATCACGGTTATCAATATTATCATCGTTTTGTTAAAATGAGATGAAAATGTTCAAAAAGAACTGATACACACACTGAAAACATTTGAACAAGTTTTATTTTTGAAAATCACAATTTAATATTTCATGTTCCTGAAATTAATTCTGTGGTAAAATAAATAAATAAATCTGTCTAATAAGTTTACTGTGAATGAATACAATACATTATCCCTTAAATGGCTTCATGTGTGTCCCTGCGTCAAACTGATTTTGGCTGGACAGGATTTTTCTGCGAGTTTTCAAAATCACGGTAATCAAACACGGTTATAATGATAATTAAATTTTAAATGATAATACTAACCGTCAGGACATTTTATCATGGTTAATCGTGAAAACAATAATCGTCCCATCCCTAGATAAGAGGGATGCAGACCTGTAAGAGAGTTATAAACAGCTGTTACTTGTCCACAGAAATACCACATAAGCTTACATACATAACTGATGGGTAAATATCACTGATAACAATAAATTCAGATAATGTACATAAACTCCATTCAGAACATCTCAGATAAACATCTGCAGTGATTAGTTTTATAAAAAGCTGTTTTCAGATGCCCATCGACTGATTGTCTAGCTTCTGTTGTTTTAATGCGTTTCTGTCAGCGCGTATGAACTTTAAAAACACATCCCATATGGCGTCCATGTGCGCGAGCTCGCGTCTCCACGTAAACAACGCGGCGCTCATAAAAAACGGGGTCGCTTGTAAAGCGCAATGTATGGAATTGCGTTGCATGTAAACAATATATGGAATCATATTACAACACACACTTAAAAGATTTTGCAGTGCAGCCTTACTGAATGTTGCCATGAAGGATACGAAAGTGAATTACTGTGTTTAACACTGTACGGCATGTAACAGTTATCTGCCATTGCATGAGTTCACGCGTCCTCGTTTGTAAACAAGCATGTAAACAATATATGGAATCATATTACAGCACATACTTAAAAGATCCTGCAGTGCAGCCTTACTGAAAGTTGCCATGAAGGATACAAAGTGAATTACTGTGTCTAACCTATGTGTCTAACACTGTACGGCATGTAACAGTTATCCGCCATTACGTGAGTTCATGAGACCTCGTTTGTAAACTAGAGCTGGACAATAATTCAATATCAATATTTCTCGCGGTATAATATTTTCCAATAACGGTGGTATGGTTTCTAAACGCATTTCCGATATTTCGATAGACATTACGGCGTCCCGTGGCCGTTCACATGTCACGTGTAAAAACGCATGTTAAACGCGGGTCAAGGCGCTACTTCCCCTTAAAACGCGTTGCGTCTTTTGTAGTTAAGCAACCATGAACCGCAATCTCCGGGACGACGAGCAAATGGAATGCGTATTTAAATCGCTCATCTTTACCTCGCGTCAAATCATATCATTGTAACCATGCGATCAATTAATCTCTTCGGGACTTTGTAGTGTTTGCTCAGAGAAGAGCTGTCACTCAGAAGTACGAGAAGGAGGTGCGGGTTTAGTTCGCGTCAAGTCACAGCTTCCAATGACGACCAACATTATCTGACTGCACAACCGGAGGCTGCAGTTTCAGGACCGCAGTTTCAGGACCGCAGTTCTAGGACCCTAGTTTTTATGTAACAGCGCCACCTAGCGAAACTCCAGCAGATGCTACTCGAAAAATGCCAAAGCAGTATTTTCACCCAATTTTAACTACTTTTAAAGTTTTTAAAGGTTTATTACACCGTACTCAAATACTGCTTTCTTTATTGAAATTAAATCTGGTTTCTAAGAATGTTGAGTAATTATTGGGTCTTAGTTGCATTATTTAATAACTCATCAAGTAAAATAAACAAGGAATCATGATATGCCTATAGCCTTTTCAGTCAATCACATATTCAAGTACAGAGGGAATACACAAGGATGACTCTGGACGTAGATTTAAAAATTGTGTATATTTTATAAAATTATATATTGCAACAGAACTTGAACTGGTGAATTTGAAAATACACAAAAACACATTTGTTCATGACATGAACAACATAGGAAGAACTGCATGGACGTCTTCACTGACTCCTAAGAGAGAGAAAGATAAAGAAATTAATGAAACCAGGAACATTTGTGACCCGTCACGGAAACCAGGGACACAAGTCGGCAGCACAAGTTTCGAGAAAATGAGAAATAACGTTTTTTTTTTCAAAATTTGTGATTTTCGTTTTATTGCAGAATCTGTTAGTTGAGATCACGAAGAAGCCTCTCCATGTTTGAGATAGCAGTTTTTGTATATTTAAAAGCGTACATTTTGCGGTTAAAATAGGCTTGTTTTTCCGGAGATTCTAGCGTGCAGCGGGGGGCGTCATTGTCTGTGTGTATATTTACATACTGGATAAGCTTGTGTTTTCGCCTCCGCCCCCAAAGGGAACAGCGTGACTACTAAATAAGGATAGTTCACCCAAAAATGAAAATAATGTAATTAATGACTCACCCTTATGTCGTTCTAAACTCGGAAGACCTCCGTTCATCTTCGGAACACAGTTTAAGATGTTTTATCATTTGATTTAGCTTTCTATCCCCTTCATTGAAAATCTATGTATGGTTTCCATGTCCAGAAAGGTAATAAAAACATCATCAAAGTAGTCCATGGGACATCAGTGGGTCAGTTAGATTGTGTTGATGCATCGAAAATACAGTTTGGTCCAAAAATAGCAGAATTACGACTTTATTCAGCATTGTCTTCTCTTCCGGCTCGAGCGTGAAGTCACGTGACTGCGGCTGCCCTGTTCCTCAGACATGTTTGCTAAGTTTTTTTTTTTTTTTACTTATAGCGTGCGTCTCCCCAGACTGTAAAGCTCAGGCGCACAAAACAATAGAAAAATAAAAGAAGCTGGGGCGGAACAAATAAAAGTCAGCCGCATCGTACGTCAGCCACGTCACTGACTTTATGCGGCGCCGCAGTCGGATGACGTCAAAGTACCGCGAGAGCTCTTAAGAAATCTTATGGAGTAGTTTAATTTCGACTCGCTCTCGCGGTACTTTGACGTCATCTTTATGTCAGTTCTTGCAGCGCAGCATGAGTCCAAACACACAGAAGTTACACAGATATAGTTGTATTCTTTATTGAATACAACTATATCTGTGTAACTTCTTTATATGTATTCTTTCGTCTCGATTTTCTCGGTTTGAGTATTTCTGAGTTCCTATATTCAAATGGCCACAACTTCTCCAAATCTTATCAGATTTCCATGTGTTACACATCGTTGGAAAGCTTAGAAACTGCACTTTCAGAATCTGTGAATAACTCAAAATGCCCAGATCCGACCTGTGAATAACTCAAAATGCCCAGATCCGACTTGTGTCCCTACTTTCCGTGACTGGTCACATTTAGTTGAACATGTTTAACTCTCTATTTTTAAATGCAAATATTATCAAATATCTTAGTCACCACAGAGCACACACACATTATATACAATACTAAATTATTTCAATCTTCATACCAGGTAATGTTCATATCTTATCGCATACTGTTAATTTTATTATGGGAACAAAGGTTTTTGAAACATTCATGTCAATACAGCCCATCAGAGAAAAAAATAATATAGAGAGATAAATATAAATATTAAATATTAAAAGCACACATTGTGACGTATGCAGCAGCACTACCTACCAACTGGATGGTCTCCCCTCTTTTCTCAATTGTTTGTCTATTTTTCTATTAAATTCCTTCACTTCACTGAAATAGTACATATTAAGGAACATAATGACTGGTTAACAAAAATGCTGTTAAAAAAGGATACATTGGGCATTGTGTAAAAACAATTGAATTTTCTACACTTACCTGTGATGATAATGTGTACCAGAGAGGAAGGGCTGCTCAGTGTCCTGCAGAGACACATTCTGAAGCCCAGCCAGGCCATATATGATGGCCTATCAAAAGAAAATTGTTAATTGAAATATGGTCTGTAGCAGCATATGGTACAGTTTGAAAGGGCAGAAACATGCACAATACATTGTATTGTTATACATACCTCTGGAAATAGAACATCACAGATTAACTGCACTTCATCTGTGAAGCTCAGTTTCGTAGGTGTTTTATATAGAACACACTTCAGAAAAGCACAAAGGTTGTCCTGTTGTTCTTCACTGTCAAGGTAGACAGGCACCTGTAAGGAACACAGGAGAACAGATTCCAAAGCAGAGGTAATTTTATTGAATACACAGTAAGTCTCTCAGTCACCAAAGTCACTAAAGGGCATCCAGGGCCGGGAAAACAGAGCTCGCAGAAATTCTCTGGCAAACAGGGCACAGGATGAAGGCAGGGGGACCCCGATATAGAGCGGGACACGTAGGCCACTCACGTGAGCGCCGCGTCACGGGAGTACAGGGGAAAGGGGAATTAATCCTCCGTGGAATTACTAGAACAAATCGAACCACGGCACTTCCCAAAAGGGACAGCTCGTCAACTGCAACAGTCCAGAGCTGTGATACACAGGAGAGACAAAGTTAGTGATGGTAAATTCTCTCACAGTTCAGTTCGCTGGTGAACTTCAGTGACAAAGCTCTGGTGTTGATGGTAACAGTCCAGTGACAATGAGACAACTCAGCTGTGTGTAGCTGGAGAGCTGAAAAACTGAGACTTGAAGTAATCCAATCTCTCCAGAGCGAAGACGATCTAGCTCATGCGGTGACAGTTTGTAGAACTGAAGACTGAGAGACGACTGGAAGTCTGCAGGATTGAGACAGCAGAAAACACAGACTAATACTTGAAATAATACTGAGAATATAACACAACATGACAGGACAAGATGGCGAAATGCATCAGAAGCACCTTTTGCACATACAATGACGGACTCGCAAAGACTGAGGGGATTCGATTCCCCAACACAGTGAACCCACCACCCGTCCCACCGGGAGGATGGTTTCGTCTCTGGTGGGTTGAGGACCCTCGAACACACGGGATAGAGCATCAGGCTTAATATTCTTGGAACCAGGCCGGTATGAGAGGGTAAAGTTAAACCGGTCAAAGAAGAGTGCCCAGTGGGCCTGGCGAGATGTTAATCTCCTGGTTGAACGGATATACTCTAAGATCTTAAGATCCGTCCAGACCAGGAAAGGCTCTGAGGTCCCCTCTAACCAGTGATGCCACTCCTCCAAAGCCAACTTGACCGCCAGCAGTTCCCGATTACCTATGTCGTAATTTCGTTCCGCTGGGTTAAGCTTATGTGAGAAATAGGCGCATGGATGCACCTTGCCATCCTTAGAGGACCTCTGAGATAAGACAGTGCCGACCCCGACATCTGAAGCATCAACCTCAACAATAAATTGTGCAGCCGGATCTGGAATAGAGAGAACAGGAGCAGAGATAAACCGGAGCTTTAAATTATCAAAGGCTTCCTGAGCAGCTTTATTCCAAGCAAACCTCGTCTTAGGTGAGGTGAGCGCCGTAAGCGGCTGAGCAACCTGGCTATAGTTACGGATAAATCGCCGATAAAAGTTGGCGAAACCCAGAAACCTTAATAGCTCCTTAAGGGATGTGGGGACAGGCCATTCAGCGACTGCCTTGACCTTGGCGGGATCAGGACGTATCTCACCAGCTGCTATGACAAAACCCAGGAACGAAACCGACTTCTGGTGGAACTCGCACTTCTCTGCCTTTACATACAGCTGGTTCTCTAAGAGGCGTCTAAGAACTCTGCGTACGTGTTGAGTGTGTTCCTGCATAGAGGGGGAAAAGATGAGTATATCATCCAAATACACGAAGACAAACTTATCAATCATGTCTCTCAACACATCATTAACCAGAGCCTGGAAGATGGATGGAGCGTTACAAAGCCCGAAAGGCAGAGCGCAGTACTCAAAATGTCAAGTAGGGGTGTTAAATGCCGTCTTCCATTCATCCCCCTCTCTTATGCGTACCAGATGATAAGCATTGCGCAAATCAAGCTTGGAGAAGACCTGGGCTCCCTGTAAAAGCTCAAAAGCAGATGACATTAAAGGTAGAGGGTACCGATTCTTAACAGTAATATCATTTAATTCTCTGTAATCAATACAGGGACGCAGAGAGCCGTCCTTCTTCTTAACAAAGAAAAACCCCGCCCCTGCGGGCGAGGTGGAAGGTCGGATGAGACCAGCACGAAGGGCATCATTAATATATTTGTCCATAGCCTCCCTCTCTGGACCAGATAATGAATAAAGTCTACCTTTGGGAGGCATCGTGCCTGGGAGGAGATCGATAGCACAATCATACGACCGATGAGGAGGCAGAGAGGTGGCCCGGGCTTTACTGAATACCTGGCTGAGGTCGGCATATTCTGCTGGGACTCCAGTCAAATCGGCTGCCGGCACCTGCGAAGGAGAAGACACAACAGCAGAAACCAAGGGACCCAAACAAGACACATGACAAGACTGAGACCAAGACAAGATAACACCTCTCTGCCAATCCACGTGAGGATTATGCTGTACAAACCACCCATGCCCCAAAATGATGGGAGACAAGGCTGCATGAAGTAAGTAAAGCACAATCTTCTCACGGTGATTACCAGAGATACGAAGACTTACAGGAGTGGTGCAGTGAGTAATCTGTGCCATCTGCTGGCCACGCAGAGAGATGACATCCAGTGGAACCTTGAGTGGAAAGATGGAGAGACCCCAGGATCGAGCTACCTCTTGATCGATGAAACTGCCCTCTGCTCCAGTGTCCAGAAGAGCAACCGACGAAATATCCCGCCCGGCGAAGGATATCGTGACTGGCATAGTAGTAGAGGAAAGAGGGGAGATTTTAGAAGAAAAAGCACCCATCATAGCTCCCGACTTCAATGATGGGCGGGGCCTTTTAACGGACAGTCTTTGGCTATATGACCTGGCTTACCAGAGTACAGACATAAAGCATTCCGAAGTCGTAGTTCCTTCTCCTGAGAAGATAATCGAAACTTTCCAATCTCCATCGGCACTGATTCAGATGAGGGGATCTTAGACGAAAGCACAGGCTGAGTAGAAGATGGGACAGTTCGAGGTTGTCGCAGTGTGCGGCGCTGTGCCCGCAGCGCTCAACGAGCTTCTATGCGGATCCCTAAATCAATAATAGCTTCTAATGACTCTGGCAATTCGTGTGTAGAAATCTCGTCCTGAATCTCATCTATTAGACCATCGACAAAACGCGCCCGAAGCGCTTCCTGATTCCACTGGCAAGTGGCAACGAGGGTTTTAAACTGGATCGCATAATCCGTAACAGATAGTTGAGACTGGGTGAAGCGAGTCAGACGGGCAGCAGCAGCTTCCCCACGAGCCGATCGGTCAAATAATCTCTCCATCTCTTCCTTGAACTCCGTGAAAGAGAACGACAACAAGGGTCATGAGAGTCCCAAACTGCAGTGGCCCAGTCCCGGGCCTTACCAACTAGACGAGTGATGACATATGCCAGTTTAGTACGTTCAGCAACATATCGGCGGGGTTGTAAAGCAAAGATGAGGTAGCACTGAGACAGAAAGGCTCGGCATGTGGCTGGATCTCCGTTGTAAGGTGGCGGATCAGTGACATGAGGTTCTCTCTCGGTAAGTGATGCTGATTGTTCCCGTTGCATTCGGTCCAAACGAGCAGTGAGGTCAGCAACTTGAGCAGTGAGATCGTCGACCACCCAATTGGTGGTATTTAACTATGCAGTGTGTTGACCAAACCAGGAGCCTTGTTGTGCTAATGCTGATCTTACGGAATCAGCCTCCGCGGAATCCATGTTTGGCGAGTCCGTTCTGTAAGGAACACAGGAGAACAGATTCCAAAGCAGAGGTAATTTTATTGAATACACAGTAAGTCTCTCAGTCACCAAAGTCACTAAAGGGCATCCAGGGCCGGGAAAACAGAGCTCGCAAAAATTCTCTGGCAAACAGGGCACAGAGTGAAGGCAGGGGGACCCCGATACGGGGCGGGACACGTAGGCCACTCCCGTGAGCGCCGCGTCACGGGAGTACAGGGGAAAGGGGAATTAATCCTCAGCGGAATTACTCGAACTAATCAAACCACGGCACTTCCCAAAAGGAACAGCTCGTCAACTGCAACAGTCCAGAGCTGTGATACACAGGAGAGACAAAGTTAGTCATGGTAAATTCTCTCAGCGCTAAAAGCGCGACTCACAGTTCAGTTCGCTGGTATACTTCAGTGACAGAGCTCTGGTGATGATGGTAACAGTCCAGTGACAATGAGACAACTCAGCTGTGTGTAGCTGGAGAGCTGAAAAACTGAGACTCGAAGTAATCCAATCTCTCCAGAGCGAAGACGATCTAGCTCATGCAGTGACAGTTTGTAGAACTGAAGACTGAGAGACGACTGGAAGTCTGCAGGATTGAGACAGCAGAAAACACAGACTAATACTTGAAATAATACTGAGAATATAACACAACATGACAGGACAAGATGGCTAAATGCATCAGAAGCACCTTAAGCACATACAATGACGGACTCGCAAAGACTGAGGGGAACTAGCGAGTAGTGATGAGCGAGTCACTCGAAACTCGGATCATTTAACCCGATCCCTAAAATGACTCGAGAACCATGAGTTCTAGTGACCATTAACCCGAGTCAGTTGAGTCCTCTCAGATTTTGCATTAAGAATGAGAAATTGTATAAAACACAAAGCTCTTCAAATGTTTACAACAGAATTACAACAAATAACTCTACATAAGCTGCCATAGGTTCTATAACTTGCAACAACAAGTTAATTTACATCTCCAAATGTCAACTGGGGGTACCGAGTGAGCAAAAAGCTGCTATTCCGGATTGTAATTTCCTGCAGCTCTGAGTCCGAGTACAAAGGGATGCGTGCGCGCGACAATGAGTTGGTCGGCGGCTCGGGGATTCACACAGAGAGTGACTCAACTCATAGAGCTTGAATCCTGGACTAGGAAAAATGAGCCTTGCTCGTGTTATTAACCCACTGACTCATGTAGGCTAATCTGTTGCAATATTTGACTGGCACAATGTTTTGGGTAGAAGTTGCAAATGTTTAAACATTTTAAATCCGAGGTGTGCTGCAGCAGTGCTGCTGGAAAGATCCGCCACCGACGGACATACACAGCTCCTCTTGTTGACTGAGTCACTCAGAGTGACGCGAGTGGTTCACTCACAGGACCCGTGCAGGAGCGGGCGTCTCTGTCTGGGACTCAATCACAAGATCATGTTCTTGCGTGGATGAGTGACTGTGTGGCTGCATGAACTGAAACCTATCGTGGATCTTTTAAGTCAATCTGAAACAGGACACGTTCCTCTCACATCCAAGTCAAAAAAGCCTGACATCTTCTAAACGTGGTGTTGATATATTTGTCATTATGAAATGAAACTAAACACACCGAACTTTTACAATTATGTTATTGATAATGTTACCACGGACATGCATGTTTTTTACGAGTTCCCCAGCTGTTTTTTGCGAGCAGAGGAGTCGTAGACTCGTAGCTGCATGCGTGATCTGAGTTGCTTGGTTGGCATTAGTATGATTTAGCGATTGGAATTGGAAGTGACTCAAGTGACTCGAGTGACTCGCACAACCCGGATCATAGTAGCGAGTGACTCAGAATAACCCGAATCCTTAAAAAGATCCGGGTTGACCATCACTACTAGCGAGTATAAATACTACACCGATTGGGAACAAACAAGCTTCAGGTGGTGGTGACGTCAGTGAGGAAATCACATGAAACGAAAACACCTGTGAAAGACGCGCACATGGATCAGTGGCATACAAAACAACACAGGGAAACAGAAACACAACAAACCGGTAAGACCGAAATCATGACAGCACCTGGCGAAAGGACTTCTGAGGATTCCACTTTGAAGTCTTCCCATTAAGTTCATACTACAGGCACAGACAGGATTTTTATTGGCCTGTGACTGCCAATAAATGTGGCACATAGTTGACAATAATTTTAACAAAAGCCCTGGTTGATTTATTAACTGTGAGTTTGTAATGATGAATATGTCTAAGTACCACAAAATGCTGTTTAACCCCCGCGGTCCAAGACAGCCTGCATGTGACCTGGAATTTCCTCAGTGATGGCACGCTTTCTTGGCACTCTGTACCCTTGGCTGAAGGGTTCCCTGTAACAAGCTTCTGGCCTCATCAGTACAGAAGGCAAACCTCTGCCCATGCCTGTCATGGACCTGCCAGTCTTTCATAGTTATTCATAGTGGTTCATGGTCATGTGGCAGGATCGTGGCGGTACCCATGTTTTGTGTGGCAGCACATGGCCTTTTGTTTGGGTAGTGTGCTGCTGTGTCTCGTTTATATGCCCGCCCCCTTGTCTCCTTGTTAATTCATTATTGGTTAACTCCCCTCACCTATCACCCTCGTTGTCTTGTTTAGTTTTCTTATTTAAGGCCCCAGTGTATTCTGTCCTGTGCTGGATCGTTTTGTATGTTTGTACCGTTGCTGTTTGTAGCAACTCAGTCAAAGTTTCTAGTCAAGTCTGTTAGTCTTTGTAATTGTCTTAGCCAAGTTAGTCTAGTCTTGTGTGTAGTGTCATCTGTTCCTGTGCTGTTTTCCCCCACGTGGGCCTTTGTTTTTGGTTTAATAAACCCTGTTTGAGTTCACTGTTACCTTGCACTTGGGTCCCGTTCTCTGTGAATCATGACAGAATGATCCAGCCACTCAGGGACCCAGCAGGTATCGGTGGACTCACCATGGACACTTATTGACTGTTTGCTTGTGAGGATCAGCCTTCTTCAGTTCCCGCAGTCAACTCGGCCACAGTCACAGCCGTCTGCCTGGCCGCAACCACAGTCATACCCGTCTGCCTGGCCGCAACCACAGCTACAGCCGTCTGCCCGGCCGCAACCACAGCTACAGCCACAGCCGTCTGCCCAGCCACAGCTACAGCCACAGCAACAGCCGTCTGCCCAGCCACAGCAACAGCCGTCTGCCCGGCCACAGCTACAGCTACAGCAACAGCCGTCTGCCCGGCCACAGCTACAGCAACTGTCATCTGCCCAGCTACAGTCACATTTGTCTGCCCGGCCACAGCCGTCTGCCCGGCCACAGCTACACCCACAGCAGTCTGCCCGGCAACAGCCACAGCCTTCTGACCGGCCACTACCTCAGCGACCGTTGCCCAAGCCTCCCTGGACTTTACCCTTATGATCTTTAGTTTGCAGTTTTTGGTTGTGTTGATCACCTTGGACTTTCTTTCTAGTTTATTTTATTGAATCTGTTATCTGTCATAGTCTGTATATGGTCTTGTCTTGTCCATTGTCTTGTGTACCCCCTTGAGGAACGCCTGGAGGCGTCCCATTAAGGGGGGGGTACTGTCATGGTCCTGCCAGTCTTTCATAGTTATTCATAGTGGTTCATGGTCATGTGGCAGAATCGTGGCGGTACCCATGTTTTGTGTGGCAGCACATGGCCTTTTGTTTGGGTAGTGTGCTGCTGTGTCTCGTTTATATCCCCACCCCCTTGTCTCCTTGTTAATTCATTATTGGTTAACTCCCCTCACCTATCACCCTCGTTGTCTTGTTTAGTTTTCTTATTTAAGGCCCCAGTGTATTCTGTCCTGTGCTGGATCGTTTTGTATGTTTGTACCGTTGCTGTTTGTAGCAACTCTGTCAAAGTTTCTAGTCAAGTCTTTGTAATTGTCTTAGTCAAGTTAGTCTAGTCTTGTGTGTAGTGTCATCTGTTCCTGTGCTGTTTTCCCCCACGTGGGCCTTTGTTTTTGGTTTAATAAACCCTGTTTGAGTTCACGTTACCTTGCACTTGGGTCCCGTTCTCTGTGAATCATGACAATGCCTTTCAAAAAATCATAACAAAATTAATCTAGAATATAGCAAAAAAAAAAAAACACATTTGTGTATACTTATAATTAGGGGTCAAGCCCAGAATGGGCGAGACCCCTATTGGGATTGTTAGTTTTCTTCTTCTTCTTATTATTATCTATTATTATTCTTCTTCCGCCATTGCGTCTATGGCAGCCCATAGAACCGTACGTAGGAAAGTTATGAAATTTGGCACACTCAAATAGAACATTCCAAATAGTCATCACACCAAATTTGGAGTGTCTATGTCAAACCCAATAGCGCCACCAACAGTCCAAATTTTCACTTACATTTTGTTTATAACTGCTGACCCATACGTCATAGAAACGCAATTCTCGTTTCTTCTGATTCCTTGGCTCATGCCGATTCGATTGCACCATATGACGTCATTTCCGTTATGCTAATTATTTCGACATTTTGAATTGTTTGTAAAAACTACTTTTTCGAACTCGTCCTAGAGCTTTTGTTCAATTTGCGTAAAGAATGGGTGTGTATCTAGAGACACTCATGGCAAAAAGTTATAGAATTTGTGTCGATTCGCCAATCCGTTTCCGTATACCGAATTTTACGTAGAGCGCGGAAAAACGGATTTGAGGCTGTATCTTCGCCAAAGTTGAACGTATTCACACGACACTTGGTAGTTTTGATGGCAGTCATGACCTGAGGGTTAATGCCCAGTTTCGTCACAGCGCCACCTAGTGTTCACAAGAATTGAAAAATTGCTATTTTTGCTTATAACTACTGCAAACTTGAGTCTAAAATTATAAAAGTGCTATTGTTAGATTCCTTGAGGCATGCCGAGTCAAACGATACCAAAATGTTTTCGGTCGGCCATTTTGGGGGTCGGCCATTTTGAATTTTAACTTTTTTTTGTTGGAAAGTTATGAAATTTGGCACACTCAAAGAGGACATTCCAAATAGTCCCGACACCAAATTTGGAGTGTCTTTGTCAAACCCGATAGCGCCACCAACAGTTCAAATTTTCACTTGCATTTTTGGTTGTAACTGCTGACCCATACGTCATAGAAATGCAATTATTGTTTCTTCTGATTCCTTGGCTCATGCCGATTCGATTGCACCATATGACGTCATTTCCGTTATGCGAATTATTTTGATATTTTGAATTGTTTGTAAAACCTACTTTTTCGAACTCGTCCTAGAGCTTCGTCCAATTTGCGTAAAGAATGTGTGTTTAGCATCTAGAGACACTAATGGCAAAAAGTTATGGAATTCGTGTCGATTCGCCAATCCGTTTCCGTATACCGCGCCATAACATTTTACGTAGAGCGTGAACAAACAGATTTGAGGCTGTATCTTTGCCAAAATAGTTTTGATGGCAGTCATGACATGAGGGTGCGTGCACAGTTTAGTCACAGTGCCACATAGTTTTCACGAGATTTGAAAAATTGCTATTTTTGCTTATATCTAATTATAACTTGATATTAAATTTATGGATTTGAGGCTATATCTTCGAAAAAGTTTTGCACATTAATGTGTGCATTGCTAGTTGTTCAGTGGTTAGTGTAGGTTGTCTACAAATCGGAAGGTTGGTGGTTCAAACCCCAGCTCCACTTGACCAAGTCTTGAGGTGTCCATGAGTGAGGCATCTAACCCCAACTGGTATATGTCATGAACTGAGGGTCCATGGAATGGTTTGTCACAGGGCCACCTAGTGGTCACGAGATTTGAAAAGTCACTCTTTTTGCTTATACTGCAAAATTGAGTCTAAAATCATGATATTGTTATTGTTAGATTCCTTGAGGCATGCCGAGTCAAACGATACCAAAACGTTTTGCCATTTTCAATTACAAAGCATACCAACTTTTCAAACTCTTCCTACAGCGTTTGTTTGATTGGCTTGGATTTGGTACACACAATCTAGACTCTAGACAAAAAGTCATTAAAAGATTTTGATAGACCAGTCAGTTAATGTATAGCGCATCAACAAATATGATGGCGAGCACGCCGAAATGGATTTGAGGCTATATTTGCAAAAGTTTTGCATATTGATTTGCGTATTTCCAGTGGTTCAGTGGTTAGTGTAGGTTGTCTACAAATCGGAAGGTTGGTGGTTCAAACCCCAGCTCCACCTGACCAAGTGTTGAGGTATCTTTGAGCGAGACATCTACACCCCAACTGCTCCCGATGAGCTGGATGGCTCTCGCATGGCTGACACTGTATGAATAGGTGAATGTTTAATAACTTGTAAATGTAAATTGAGGGTGCATTGAATGTTTTGTTACAGCGCCACCTATTTCATCAGCAACATTTTTTGAAAGCCCTTGTAAACTTTTCAATGCCCCCTAGTGGTTAAGAGTTTTGAGGCTTTATCTCCAGATCGCTTTATTGTGTGTACACCATATTTGGTGGGTGTCATCACAATCCAGACCTGAGGCACCATCTATTGTTTTGGTGCAGTGCCCCCAGTGGTCAAGTCATTTGAGGCTATATCTCAACATTGCTTAATCATATGTATATCAAATTTGGTGGGTGTCATCACAATTATGACCCGAGGCACCATCTATTGTCTCGGTGCAGTGCCCCCAGTGGTCAAGTCATTTGAGGCTATATCTCAACATTGCTTAATCATATGTATATCAAATTTGGTGGGTGTCATCACAATCATGACCCGAGGCACCATCTATTGTTTCGGTGCAGCGCCACCAAGTGGTCTCAAGATTTGAAAAATTGCTATTTTTGCCTTAATCTACTGAAAACTTAGATCTAAAATTAAGACAGTCATTACAGATACTTCATTCTGTGCCCTTTTTGGCTTGACCCCGCCATCGCTGCTTTGCAGCTATATTATTAACTTGCTTTTGTCATCAGGTTAATATACACATATTGTTTAGGGCTGTCATACCCATCAATTTTAAAACGCTCCATAAGAAGAAGACACCACCACTTCCGAATCAAAGGCATGTCCATCTGAAAGAAATGTGATAATGATAAGGATAGTCGTTAGTTTATAAATTGTACATTTTTTTTTAATCAATTTCATCCTCATACACATTTTTGAATCAACTCACCTCCTGGAATTCAAACCATGTGTCTGTCACAATGCAGAGTGTATACTGAAACAGAGAAGAAGGAAAACATCTTATTCACTATGTTGACAGAAACGTGCGGATGTTTACCACACACACACGTGTTACGGCCCAGGTTAAGTAATTTTTATTTTGTTAATTGTAACACATTTATTTTAACACATTGTGTGTCCTGGGCCTGTGTTCTGTGTTTTTGTTTTTCTTTCAGTCTGTTGTTTCTCACTCTACCTGCTCTCAGGCCAAATCACCATCAGCTGCAGCTCGTTTGGGTGTGTCGACAAAGGGATTGAGGCTCTGTTTACACGTACATGGTTATTTTTAAAAACTGAGAGATTTACCTTCGTTTGTGCCCCTCGTTTACACGCAAACGGAGAACTCGCCTCTGAAACCGATTGTTTCAAAGAACTCCGGCCAGAGTGGAGATCTTGAAAATCTTCGGTTGCACGGTTGCATGTAAAGTGAGACAAACGGATGTTTAAGCAGGCAACGTCACAGAGTATGCACCAGAGCTCGCACCTACGTCAAAAGTGCGACCCATGTTTACATGTGACTGCTACTCTGAACGCTTCCAAGATCACATTTATGTTCGTGCAAACTCGTTTCGTGTGTTTGTATTTGCAAATACAGCTGCTCCATTATGTCGAGGAACAGAGACGAGTGCTCTGAGGTCAGCAATTTTACGCGTGTTTGACTTCATGCGGTGCTGCAACGGATGATGTCAAAGTACCGCGAGAGCGATTCGAAATTAGACCTCTACGTATGATTCCTCAACTCGCTCTCGCGGTACTTTGACGTCATCGATCACCTACTGCAACAACTCCTCCCTCCAACATGAAGAACCAGTTCGCGTCACCACCAGCGCAGCCGGTGATTGGCTTACGTGGGCTTGAGCTTCTCTTGACGGCATATATGCACGGGTACGTGTAAATAAACACTTTTCTGAAAACTGACATGTGTGCACGATATTATTTTTGAAACCGGAGAGGTTGAAATGTCCGTTTATGAAAATAACCGCCCACGTGTAAACATAGCCTGAAAAGCACTTGCTGAATGCTGGAGAGGGGCACACTTCTCCCTGCCTCAGACTGAATTTTGTTTGGTGGTTGTCTGTTTTGCTTTAGTGAGCAAAATTCAACAATTCTATAGAAAATTGGATTGTGATCCTGAACTATATTTGGTGTTAACCTTCTACATGTGTTTGGTAATTAGAAGGTATTGTGAACTTTAAAGCTTTTCTTTTTTACTCTGTTTAAAAAGTTGTATGAGAGAGTTCCTAGTTTATTTTATATGCTTTTCTCCTGTTTATGCTTAGATAGGGAGTAAGGGAAGGTTATGTTGTTTTATTTTGTATTGTCTTTTCCCAGGTAAGTTTAGGTTCCCCTAAACTTTAGCTAGTATTCTTTTTGTTTGTTGTTTTTAGGCCTCTCTCCCTCTCTTTTGAATGCTAATTAGCAGAAAAGCTCATTTGAAAGAAACTCTTAAATAAATTTTGCTTTCTGATTAAGCCTATGTGAGGTAGTAGTTTTCACTCTGGGACAATGGTTGGAAGTGTGTCAATTTTTTCCTGATTTCCTTTACAAAAACCTTTTTTGTCATTTTCCCCTCCTGACCCCTAGACTAAAAGGGGGAAGATGTAACACAAGGGACACTTTACCATAAGCATAAAAATCCCACAGTCATTTCCACAGATCTGGCGTGGCAAGCCCTATAATCAACAAAAAATAAGGTAAGATTAGTGATACCGGAAACATGACTGGTAGATCAAAGCTGCCATCACACGTCTTGTATATGAAATGCATATTACAGGCAATCATATTTCATAGGAATATCAAATTAAGCAATATATTATTCACCATAATATCATGCCCAGTCTTCTCAGTCCAGCTCCCAGGATCAATTTCCTGAGCAAGATTTCTATACAATAAAATATACAAATTATTTTAAACAGATAGATGTGACAACCACAGAGACTTTATCAGCCTAAACATATCAGGCTATAGGAACGTGGCCAAAACATATACATACATACAGGCTATAGGAACGTAGCCAAAACATATCCATACAGGATTACATAATAATGATTAACTAACAAGTTTTTACAACCAAAGTAATACAGTTTTCTTGTGCTGTCACTAACAGTCAACAAAAGCTTTCATGCAACAGTTTTGTTAAACGAATGTGCTAACAATTCATTTACAGCATTATCTAATATACGTATGATGGCTATGATTTCAAGACTATTTAGCAAATCACGATCCCTTCGGTTACGTTACCTTTCCAATGAAATGCATCACGATCGTATTTAATGTTCAAATAAAAATTGATTCACATTTGATACTCACACTCTGTTTGTCGTCCATCTTTGCTGGTCCTCTAATTCGCTAGGTGGCGTTGTCACTAAAATCCAGGGTCCTAGAACTGCGGTCCTAAAACTACGGTCCTGAAAGTGCAGCCTCCGGTTGTGCAGGCAAATGCTACTCATGACGACACCATATAGGGAGGGAAACAGGAGATGTAATGCACACAATCTAAATTACTGGTGAGAAAAAAATAGACTTAAGCCATAAGGTGCCATGGTTAGAAAAGTGTAAAGATGAGGAGAAAAGATATGTATGCTGCTGTGTCACCTGGTTATGAGTAATATGTAAAATATAATAAAATGTGTAGGCAAGGCAAGGCAAGTTTATTTGTATAGCACATTTCATACACAGAGGTCATTCAAAGTGCTTTACACAGAAATGAGAAAACAATATATAAAAAAGAAAATGAATAAATAAGAGATTCACGATAAAATCACAATAAAAACAAAGATATATGATCATTTAAAATAACAATTAAAGAAAATAAATGTGATTTTAATAAAAACAGTTTAAAATGTTAAAAAGAATAAAACAGGAGTAACAGTGACTTGAGTTAAAGATAATTCACTTCAAAATGAAAAACCCTGCCACCATCCCCACGCTGCTCAAAACCCGCACACATCCCCCCCCCTCCGACGAACACAAAAGAAGATACCCCGAGAAATGATGGCAAACACACAGCAGCAAGCAATCATAGACCTCCATAGTAGGAAAAAAATATTTTGTAAGTATTTGGATAAATGACTAAGAAAATATTTTGTTAAATGATGGTAAGAAGTTCCATCATATTTTTTTTTATTCCTACCATGGAAGCCCACGGCCACCCACCGCTGCGTGCCCCAAAATATCCTCCCCCATGCCCACCAGAAAAAAAAGAAACCCACACAGGTCCAGAACAACATGAGGACGAGAAAACGATGACAGAGGGCTGAAGCACATCAGAGGGCTATTTCATAAAACTCGCTTGGAAAAGCGAGGATTAAAGTTACAAACTCGACTTGAATTAACCTAACAAATGAGGCGAGGCTAAAGCGGTTTCAAAAAAGGCAAATGACGCTTACGCAATCCAACTAATATGATCCAGATTTCCCTAGTTAAGATAATTGCGCGTGCACGCTGTTCTTGAGCAGCCCTAGAGGTCGAGCGTAGATCTAATCGATCAAAGTTAAAGAGAAAGCGGTAATTTTTTGATAAAAAGTCACTACTGACTGAAAATTATAATACTGCTGCAATAAACAAACCCATAAAATAGTTGGAAAGGCCTAATAGATTAAATCCTTGCATGCAGAAACTAAAGCTAAATATATTGTCTTATTTTAAAGCGATCACATGAAAGCTAGAAACACCGTCAGAAATGATGGCCTAGTGCAGGGTTCCTCAATTAGTTTTTACCAAGGGCCAAATTCTGCCAACAATACAAAGCCAAGGGCCACCGACCCCAATGTTATGACCTCAATGTTTGCTCCGCTATTATTGTTGTGTTTGATTTGTTAAGAGAGTCACAAAATCACAAAATACTTATTCTGATTTTATTTATTTTTCTTAATTTCTTTTTTTCATTAGTCTATTTTATTCAAACAATTTGCAGTTTTGTATTCAAATGCAGAAAACTAAAGAACTTTGCATGGTGGATATCAAAAACAAATGAAAAAACAACAACTCTGGATCTCCATGTCTGCGTGGGAGTCAACTGATCCTGCTCATCACTGCACTGGATCTCTTCTCATCAATTTCCCTAATGGCAGATTAAATTATTAGACCAGCTTTAATATTTTATTGTTCTTATTTGGATCAAACTAAAAGTATTTACTTGTATTTACTCACCATTCAATGAGAGAAGTGACAGCGACCAGCTGAAGCAATACCTCTGATGTTAGGGCTATATTCTGTTGTAGCAATTCTGAGACACTGATCAAGATGCACACTGGACAGTCTGTTTCTATCCTGGTTCTTGATGATGTTCATTATAGAAAATGATGACTCACAGATGTAAGTGGATGGGAACATTGAAAGAAGGAACATTGCAATAATTCTGCTGTTCTTGAATTTAGCTTGAGAAACCACTTTTGACCAAAAATCGCTCACACTAGCCTCCTTGTGTTGCTCTCTGAGCAAATCAGATTTTGACATTTCCAAAATCTCCAGCTGTAAAGATGCTTCGTCTAAGGATGAAACCAGGCGTTTGGCCTCAGCAGTCCATTGTCCATCTGCTGGGACTGAAAATGGCTGTCTTAGGAAGAGGAGGAGTTCACTTGACAGGTTAAAGCTCTGAAATCGCTCTTTGAAATTCTCTGCCAGTCTCATCACGAAGTCGCGCATTAACAGGTCCTCTTGCATCTGATGTTTCTCGCAATGCTGTTGTAAATACGGAAAGTGCAGCTTTCTCCCTTGAAGATCCCGTTCAAAAAGGTCCAGCTTTAAACGAAAAGCCTCAACCGCTTCGTACATGTCAGCAATAGTGTGGTTTTTGCCTTGCAATTGCAAATTAAGCTGATTTAGGTGAGACATGATATCGCACAAAAAATGCACAAATGCCATCTCTGTGTTGTCGTTCAAAAACCTCAGAAATGTCTCTGCCTTTTGGCTTTGAAGGCTGCTTAAAAATGTACAAAGTTCATGTTGAAGTTCACACACTCGTTCCAGCACACGGCCCTTGCTCAGCCATCGGACATCATTGTGCAGCAAAAGATCGTGCCGTTCTGCAGACATTTCTTCCAGCAAGGCTCGGAAGAGGCGATGTTGCAGACCAGAACTCGCGCGAATAAAATTGACCAGCCTCATCACAGTATCCATTGTCTCTTTCATTTTTCCAGACAATTTAGCACACAACACCGATTTATGAATTATGCAGTGAAATGCTATCAGTTTTGGATTGACAGCAGCTAGCCTGCTTATCAGACCTCTGTGATGACCAACCATTGACGGAGCCCCGTCAGTGACAACTGACACAACTTTGCTTAAATCTAATCCATTCTTTTCAAAGAACTGCATCAGTTTGTTAAAAATGATTTCTCCGGTTGTGCGTCCCTGTATTTCCAGCAAACAAAGCAGCTCTTCGCGGAAAACCTTCCCATCAAAAAATCTGACAAACACTGATAGCTGTTCAATGTCTGTTCGATCGCAAGACGAGTCTATTGCAAGTGACATAACTTCGGCTTTCTTTATGTCGGATAAAAGATTGGACAGACACTCACCCGCCAGTGCCTCCACTCTTCTTGTTGCGGTGCAATCGGATAATGGCACCTTATGTAATAGCTCCACAACCATTTTCTTTGTTTTCTCGTCGTGTTTTAAAACTTCATCCACCATGTCAATCGCACAGGTTTTAATTAATTCAGCATCCGTGAACGGCTTTTTGGCCTTTGCTAAGTTCCAAGCCACACGTAAGGATGCTGCGGTGGCCTTCTCCTGTATGGATGTGGTTTTATGAATAACAGCAACGGATTGCTTGTAAGCTGCAACCAAGTGTGTTACCTTCTGTTTGCGAGTCTCAGAATGTTCAGGAAAATTGCTGTTAAAATTGCTGTGCAAGGAGTTGAAATGGCTTTTGACATTTTCTGCCTTACAGACAGCCACGGTCTGCGTGCATAATAAACACGTTGGCTTTGCGTTGTGGTGGTCAGGCAAAATAAAACAAAATTGTTCAGTCCATTCAGATTTAAATCGTCTATTTTCCGTGTCAACTTTTCTTTTCTTCACACTTGCCATATTTTCGTGGTGCGCGAAACACAAATGCAGGTAATGCTTGATTTTTTGCGCCAGTGACGTGCTTACGCTGACGTTACCATGACAACCCTGAAATAAGCGCGGGCCAAACATTTTCCTCTCACGGGCCGGAAGTGGCCCGCGGGCCGCCTATTGAGGAACCCTGGCCTAGTGGTTAGTGCTCTTAGCAACGCATGCGGCGATCCGGGTTCGATTCCCGTCAATGCTTATGTGGCTATACTTTGCTAATTTTTATATACTGTACTTTTTAAATAATAACACAAATCTTAACTTTTAAAAGACAATTTGTAGTTTACTAAGTAACCTACATAATACATATTTAGCAGATTAATGCTTTAAATGTAACTTAAATTTAATTTTTTTAATTTGGGGGCAGAAAAGCAGCAACTTGAGTGGACAAAAAAGTAACAGGTGAAAATAAAACATAAATATATTGTTTATAAGAACTGTAGTTGATTTAAGCATAATTATATGCTAGAGGTGTCTAATCTCATTATGTCAGCTGACAAAGATGTTAACTGGCAATGAGGAGAGCACTGGCATCTATCAGCAGCACAGCTTTACTCCTGAAGATGAACTGTTCTTCAAAGAAAAAAATTGGGTCACTGAGAGTATAGTGGGTGAACAGCATATGCATTTCTTAATTTACAGTAGTACAAGAAATGATTGTGTAAAATCATATATGTTACACATATTCTTGACCAGTCATTATTACTTGACATGTTACTCAAAACATTTTTGATGGCAAATTATGTGTGCGTTATAGAGCCACAAGTCATCATGTTAAACCCTGGGAGTATGAGAGATTTTAAACCACTGGTTTATTATCACACTGTTAAAAAAAGTAGCTGTAGTTATGCAGCTGTTCACCAGTAACTTATGTAGATTTAAAGGTTTATTATTTACTGGCAACAGTTTGTTCAAAGTTAAATGAACATTAAACATTAACAAGTCTATGATTTTACAGCATAAAACTATAAAATAACAGCCTCGTGCAAAGCATTTTGTGAACCAGAAATCCTCATCAACCTTTTTCTGTTGTTTCCTTCATATTTTGGTTCACAGAATGCTTTGCATGAGGCTGTTATTTGATGGTTTTATTCTGTAAATAAAAAGACTTGTTAATGTTTAATGTTCATTTAACTTTGAACAAACTGTTGCCAGTAAATAACATACATATAAATCTACAGTAAGTTACTGGCAAACAGCTGACAGTAATACTATAAGTTCTACATAATTTTTTAACAGTGTAGTGTTAGGTGTTGATAGATAAACAGAGTTTTATGAATGGTTACAGGGTGAGGATCAGTTGAAGAAAAGCTTGAGGTATAAGCACATTATACTGTAAGTCTACAGTACAAGCCTTGTGAGCTGAAAAATTATTGTATGCAGGACACTAGCAATCTTCTCTGAGATAAAAAAAGAAGTTTAACTCATTACAACAAAATGTCAAGAGCATACTATCAAATAATTATATTGTATTCCTTCAGCCATGCAGACACCATAATTTTTTGTAAATTTCCAGAAAAATGTAGCAACTAGAGAAAGATAGAAATACTGTAGATCTTTAAAATAATGTGCATTTTTATGCACACCAAGCATAAAAAAAATAAATGACTGTACTTGACTTTTGTGTGTTGTATATTTAAATTAAATTTCCTCTTTGTGTGACAGACAATCTGAATTAAAAAAAATAATAATAATTTCTTAAATTTGTTAATAAACTGTTATTCTTATATTGGGGTAGTTAAGATTATCATTTATATTCAACATTTGTTAGGCCTATAATATACCATATTATGAAACACATGTCTATATTTTATTAATTATTATTGTAACAAAATTTATCAATTTTAATATATAAGTTGATTTTCTTTAATTGTTAGATTAATAGTGGTTAATAAAGTCAAATAAAATGTCAAAAAGTCAGCTGTAATATAATTGCATTTACATTTCAGTGTTAGTGAAAGTCTAGTTAAGCAACAAATGAGGCTTAGCCTTACAGTTAGCCTGCTCCGGACCAGGCTAGTTTCCAAGCATAAGTTTCCATAGTAACCGGGGTTGAACTAGTTCAAGTTTGTTTTATGAAACAAAATCCACCGGCAATAAGCCAGACTTAACAAAATAAGCCTGGCTTATTCTGTAATCTAGTTTTATGAAATAGCCCTCAGATCTCTTCTGGAAGCTGATTCCAGCTACAGGTGGCATAATAACTAAATGCTGACACACCTTGTTTTGAGTGAACCCTTGGTATTTCTAACTGACCGGATCCTAATGACCTGAGTAATCTTTTAGGTTTATATTCAGTTAGCATATCTGTCATGTATTTGGGTCCTAAGCCATGAAGTGATTTATAAACGAGTAACAATAATTTAAAATCTATTCTAAATGTGACAGGAAGCCAGTGTAAGGACCTGAGGACTGGAGTGATGTGCTCAGATTTTTTGGTTCTGGTCAGAATTCTGGCAGCAGCGTTCTGTATGAGCTGCATCTGTCTAATGGTCTTTTTGGGGATCCCAGTAAGGAGTCCATTGCAGTAATCCACCCTGCTTGTGATGAAAGCATGAACAAGTTTCTCTAAGTACTGTCTTGAGACAAAACAACTAATTCTGGCAATATTTCTGAGATGATATTAAGCAGATTTGCTTATCGCTTTCACGTGACTACTGAAATTGAGGTCAGACTCTAAAATTACATCAAGATTTCTGACTTTATTTTGTGTCTTTAGACCCCTATAGTCAAGGTAAGTATTAACCTTGAGAGTTTCATCTTTATTTCCAAATACAATGACTTCAGTTTTGTCTTTGTTTAACTGGAGGAAGTTTTGACGCATCCAACAGTTAATTTCCTCAATGCATTTACATAGAGAGTCAATGGGGCTGTAGTCATTGGGTGACAGGGCTAAGTATATCTGGGTGTCAGTATAGTATCAAATATATCACTATCTAGCTTGCTAAGCAATTACAAGTAGATCAGTAATTTTTATTTTTCTTACAGTATGTAACATTAAATTTTACCATTGAAAAGTTTTAAGGTCACATTGACTTATTATGTTCTCCACATATTACTATAATAGCAAATTTATCAAAACTATGGACTAACACAGATGGAACTATGAAAGTCAATTCTGTGATTGAAGAAATCAAAACACAACCTGGTGACAAAAAATGCATAATTGTCTGTTTTACTGGACAGTGATATCACTTTTTTGTATGAAGACTAAACACGAATTAAAGGTGAACATTTATCCCTTTTTTATTTTAAATATGATATTGTTTTATAGGAGGTTTCATTGGCAAATAATTTTTTTCAGAGGTTTGTTTTCCATTGCACGCATTCTTGGCAGTTTTTCATGAGACTTTTTTAATATATATTATATATATATATATATATATATATATATATATATATATATATATATATATATATATATATATATATATATATATATATATATATATATATATATATATATATATATATGAAGAGTTTGGTTCCAAAACGCAATAAATCCATTTTGACAAATTTCGGTAAAAACGTGTTTTCTATACCAAGAAAGTGACAAGATGAAAACCACTATTTTCTGTTACAAACTTTCACATCGCATCTTTAGGTTATAAAAACATATGAAATTCAAATCCATAACTTGATTTTCAAAGATTTATTATAAAAACTAATTATTTTTTCCACAAAATGCAATAAATCCATGACAGTTTTTTATTTCAAAATGCTATAAATCTATTAAATCAATGTATAAATGTGCATTCATCTTTACCATTTTATATTTATTTAGTTGACTAGTGGTATACAATGATTAAAAAATAAACATTAATGGCATTAACCAAAACACTTACTTTGTTATATTAAGAACACATTGCTGCGGTTATATTTGACGTCGTCTCTTTACATTTTCACAGCGATCAGCTGTAAAATGTTTTGGTCCCGCTCTATTTTCGTTGTCTTTGAGTAAAATAATGTAAAGTTTTCATAAGATCCTCTGGGGTCAATGTTTTAGCATGAGAAGCTTGATGCTGTCTGGAGAACAAGCAGCCGAGTGCCTCTCGCGGAAATTATTAGATGTTGATGGCTTACGTTTCTTTCCCGTCACAGAAAACCATCACAGGTTTAGCAATGCTATTAAAGAATTATTTTGTTTTGTTTGTTGATCACGAAGTACAAAGTAGATGAGGAAAATTAGGATTCCGTGTACTCAGCGCGCCGCCATGTTTGTTTACATTGCGTGAATGGTCCGCTGTAATATCAGGAATGGATTTATTGCGTTCTGTAAAAAAGGAGGAGTGGCGTTTGTCGCATTTTGGGAACAAAGGGAGAAAAGATGACAGAATGTCACGGCGGGTATTGGATTTTGCGTAAAATTAATTATTTACTTTTAACTACTGACCTGATATAATACTGATTTTGGCAGTAACTCATTTTTTTCAAAAATGGCGTTTATTGCGTTTTGGAACCAAACTCTTCATATATATATATATATATATATATATATATATATATATATATATATATATATATATATATATATATATATATATATATATATATACATACATACACATACCGTTATCGGATGTATACCGTATCGACCGAAATTAAGAAGTTTATCACGATAAATTTTTGGCCATATCGTCCAGCCCTATTGTAAACAATGCGAAAGTTTTTCAATCCGACGCGTGCAGTCTGCTGAGGTCGCTTATGTAGGCTGAACTGCACAAGCCATAAGCATACATGATGGCAAATAGAAATGAGGATAAATGACTAACAGTTACTTACTATATATCCTCCTCTAGTGCGTCTTCCATTGTTCTTCTTCTTAGGTAACGTAAAAGATAAACGCTTCTCTTTCTCCATGTCCAGACATAAATGAAGATATTCCTCACATGTGTGTATAAAGTTTAGCATCCAAACATGCGGTAAAGTCTTTAAATCTGATAAAACTTTGTTTTTCATTGTTTGAAACTGTTCATTACAATTTCAACAGCGGGTACCGCCTCTGGGCGTGACCGCGGTGTTGCCTGTACACCCGCTTCGGCATATGCCAGATAAGGTGGGCATCAGGGATGTGATTTTTCCGGATTAATCCAGAATTCCGGATTTTCCGACCTGAAAATGTGACCTACATGAATCATGCAGATGATGATCTGGGAATATATTATTGCTTGTGTCTATCGAAAAAAGAATCACAATCTCGATTCATACCCTGTATTCAGATGCTGCATTCACGTGTTTACATTAAAACAATCCAGATGTTATGTTGTCAAACTTGCTTACACTCACACAGTGTAAAATCAAACCCTATTCATTCACAAATCAGACCCGATCGTTTCTCTCCTCTCTTCTCCTCATTTGCGACGTTTGGCTGTCACTCGCGTGACATGAAACAAAGCGACAAACATACACGTCGGTTTACTTGGTGGATTTGGAGCGGCAATTTTCACAGAAATGAGAGGAAAAACGAACGCAATTGCAGAAAATCATGGTGGCGACTGAGAGAGGGACGATGCAACAATATTGGTTCCGAAAAAAGGCAAGGAAATAAGTTACCTCTGAACGTTTCTCAATTGGAAGGCTGCAGAGGTCTCATATGCAGGCTGCATACGTCATCGAGCCTGGTTTAACCCAACTGAGCATTACAACAATTTACGATTAACCAAGAATAATAGTAAACTTTATAATTGTGGATATTGTGAATCTTGATGAGTCTTGATGACGTATGCAGCTTAGAAATGCGACCTCCGGATGGCTGCAGCCTAGGATTGAGAAACGGCCTCTGTATCATCGTTTGTTTCAAAGGTTTTGTGTTTTTAAAGTTTTAAGGTTGACCAGTTTGATTAAAATAAATAGCATCTGTACTTTTTTGTACAATTCCTTTTATTTATTAGTGTCAACCTTCTATTGTTTATGTTTAACAGCTAACAAAGCGACTCATCTACAGGGGTCTAAAATTAGGAAAAGACACCTTTAAGACACTTTATTATAACTAAAGGTCCTGTGTAGCACATTTTTACAGATATTTGTATTAAAAAAATACTCTGGTAAAAGTAGAAGTACTGATTTAACTTCTTTACTCAAGTAAAAGTAGCAAAGTACAGGCTTGGACATTTACTTAAAGGGATAGTTCACCCAAAAATGACAATTCTGTCATCATTTACTCCCCCTCATGTTGTTACAAACCTGTATAAATGTATTTGTTCTGATGAACACAAAGGAAGATATTTTGAGAAACGTTTGTAACCAAACCGTCCGTGGACCCCCTTCACTTCCATAGTATGAAAAAAAGAATACTATGGAAGTAAATGGGGTCAATGAACAGTTTGGTTACAAACATTTCTTAAAATATTTTCCTGAGTGTTCAGCTGAACAACAAAATTTATACAGGTTTGTAACAACATTAGATTGAGTAAATAATGAAATAATTTTCATATTTGGGTGAACTATCATTTTAAAGTATAAAAGTAGCCATGGAATGATAACAATTTTTTATGCAAAGCTAACGTTACCTGGATCACACAAATGCTAGAGTGCAAGCTGAGGAACCTAAGTGGATATGAAAAAAATCTTTGTAAGATTTATCCATTCTTTATAAGCCATTACCTACATTTTATATGGATGTCTGCAAAATAGGCCTTCTTTTGACATGAACATATGCATGTGGCACATTTAGCTGTTAAAGTTGGGTAAAAATGTAAAACAAAAATAAGTTAAAACATATTTTTTGTCAAGGTTGTTGTTATAGAGAGAGGTGGTGATGGAGCAGTGGACAAGACACTTGCTTTTGATTCCCACTGTTACACATCCACCAAATAAGTTGTTATGTGTCATACTGTACAAAAAGTTGCATGTTGCACATCTAGCTGTAAAATAAATTAAAATGTGTTTTTTTGTTCAAATAAGTTGTTATGGGTCCTGCTTTACTATCCGTATAGATCCGCCACCAGTTTGATTGGCGTGTGTGTGTGGGGGGGGGGTCTTATTATATTTTCCTGCTTTTTTGTCCTTAGCCAATCACATGCCTGGGGCATTCCTTTCCACCATATTTATGCTCTCTGGCTTTCGACCATGGCGTCACGCCCAACCATTGGTCGAATTTGATATACACACTTAGACACCGTCACACTGTAGGCATTTCCCATAGCATCAGCTCTGACACATCATCTGGTTCCCTTCTCAGGGAACAAGGGTTAAATATGTAGTGATTCAGCGAGAGGAATGGAATAAAGTTATTTAAAACACTATGAACCTCCGACCGAAACACTACGCTAATCCCCAAGGGAATTCACAGATTTAACTGAAAGGGAATAATAAGTATAATTAACCTGTGATTAACTATACAAGTTAATAAGGTTTTAAATGATTTAGCAGAATAATAATAACAATTAATTAATGCATTATGTGAGTGCGAGGAAGAGAGTTCCGCTGAGTCCTTGGAGTTGTCTGGAAGTGTGTGTTGTCAGGAGATTAAGATCTCTGATGAAAGCATCACTAGCAGACCTGGTAACAAACTCAATCTAGCATCACAGCATGATGTTGATAACTACCCAGACGACAAGACCTCCAGCTGATGTCCGGCCAAATCAAGGATTTTACAAATCAAGGATTTCAACAGGATTTTTTACTTCAAAATCAATAATGGCATACAACACTGTAAGTATTGTTTATAGCCGGGACAGATAAAATGATGTTCTGCGTTAAGCTGGAGAAGGTTCGCGGGAACTTTTTCCGGTATGTTTGAAACTGCTGGGCGTCAATCCAATCAAATGACGTTAAACTGCTGACATCATTGTAGGCCAGCGAGATGGCTCTTGCGCTGCCAAATCGAAATCTGATTGGTTAATGGAATAATTCATTGCCATTGCTCTTAAGCTAAAAATGCCTGAAAATCCTAAAGGCCTAGGCAGATTTCTTTGACCATGACTGCTATTTCATACGGTGTAAGATCAAGACGGAAAAATATGTTTACCATATGAAAGATCAGTTTATGTTTAGGTAGGCCTGTAGCGACACGTCGAATTCCGTCAACGTCATATTTTTGCGTCGACGCTTCGCACGTGTGAGACCAAAACATTAAATTTTTAAGGCCCAAAAAATGATTGATCATATTTGACTAATCTTTCGTAATGATCCGCTAGCTGCCTGTCCCATAAGCAGGCTGTCAAAAAAACGCTTCTCTGTAGGCAGCCTGAGCTCTGAGATCTACACACAACCTTTCACCAACCACTCAAAACCAAAATAAAGTTTTCCAACCAATCACCAACAGAGGGTAGCTGTTGTTAGGTAGAAAAAGCCAGTGTCAAACCTCATAACAGTCACAACATGTCGGTGATTGGAATGTTTTTAAAAGGATGTAAGTGAAGTCGTACCTTGCTAATACTACATGATTTCAGCGTATAACGGCTGGAAGTGTGTATAGTAATTTTCTTGTGGACTGAATAAAGTCTATGATTGGCATTTCTTCGTACAACAAAACCCAGCAACGTGTTTTAATTCTTGACGTGATCTTTATAGGCTTTTGTATTGTAAGATAATTTCCTAAATAAGATAGCACCCCCCCAAAGGACACTGCATGGGGGCAAAGTGAGTGCGCGGGAAAAGCCACTCTCCACGATTCACAGTGGACTTCCCACTGAGACACATTTGGGTTTCAAAGACACACCTTTAGGGTGTCATACATTTGTATTCTTTTCTCTAAAAGCAAACTGTATATGAAATGCTACATCCACAAAGAATCTAAAATCTGTATCTTATTTGTTTTCTATTGGAATGTCTCATTGCAAGTGGTTACAATGGTCTCATATAACAACAGAATTCAATGTTAAAGTATATGTGAAACTTCATTCAATGTTGATAGACACCTCCCTTTCTAAGCATAAACCAATCACCCACTGTATACAGATTAAGGACAGCCCTTAGTTTTTACAACAACCAATCATTACCAAATTCCTATATGCTTTGTTCTCTGGTTATTTAAGGAGATGTGTAGAAGATTTAGGCGGGACTTTCAATATCGAGAAATGCACCCCCATGATGCTGTCCTTGCACAGCATCATGTATTGTTATTTTACTTTGAGGAATCTGTAACCAGATCTTCATCTCATTACCAGGTATGCAATGGGTTTTCGTTTGATTTTCGTATTCGAATTGGAATGTAAATTGGCTTCTGAATTATGTTTTACCTACCTGGTTAATAAATTGTTATATTTGATTTTATTCTGTGTTGCTCGGTAAATGTTGACACTGCAAGTAATATCGTTGTATCCGTAGTTACCGTAAGGACTGAAATCAGGCTAGGATCGGCCCAATCCCAGTTAGATAGTGAATAATACATCAGCTGAGGATTTGAGAGATACGACTAGCAATTGGCGTTAGTTTAAGTGTACTTAGAAGCGTGGAGGCTGTGTTTCCGTTTAGAGTAACATTTCTGATTACTCTAAATAGGGTCAGCCTCAACCTCTGTTTATTTCAATGTTATTCTATTCATTAATCTTGATTAGAAATATTAATTGTAATAATTAAGTGTCACCTCTAAGGGGACTAAATAAAGTATGTTTTAAGTTGAGCACGCAGAAAGCGGCCGCTTAAGCGTATAGTCCAACCTCTGGCAGCGACCAACACTGATTCGCTTACGACCGTTGACCAGTATATTAATTATGAGGCCCGTACTAGGATCATGTGCGACTGTGAGAACCGAATGAACGAGTGTAATACCAGAGCTTTATCAGAATAAATAAACAAACATCCATCTAAATTCTGTAAGCTTTAAAAGTAATAATCAATCAAATTGGTAATATAATATAAACTAAACCTTTTTCTTTGGAGTCAGATTAGAGATAAATATACCTAAATTACGTAACGCCAAAACGTCATCTGCAAAGCTCCGGAAAAGACCGAACGCGCTATCAATCCTTCCCATGCGGTTTGGACTTCGCCATTGGGCCAAACGGATGGATGGGGGATATAAAATTCACCCCCTTACAAAGTGGTGATTCCCGGGACGTGATATTCAACCAGTGAGAAAATCTTATCAAAATGTACAAAGTACGACTGATTCGATCCCTGGAGAATAAGAGTCTTTTCATGGAGCTAAAGGTTTGAACTTCTTCTATTTCTTCAGCTGATGTGGTAAGTCAATCTTTTCTTTGCCTTTTAAAAATGTTTGAGGGAATGTTTTAAACATCCCACATTTATTAAATAGGTTGTAAATATATCTAATGTTAGACTGGAAATCAAATCCGGTGGGGCTTAAAAATGAAATGAAACCACATTATTAGAAAAATGCTGCGCAATGCTAAATGAAGAATGAATTGCTTTGCTCTGTTAAGATCTTTTGTTTACGTGCCTACGGACAACAAAAGATCGTCTTTCATTGGAGTTAAGTCATCCAAAATTTGTTCTGATTCTCAAACAAGGAAAACAACTAGAATCTAAATTTAAATCACCAAATTCTACACAATTGTTTTTGTTGTGACAGCAAATGCACAACCTAGAAAAGATAGCTAACAAACTTTAACAATTAAAAAATGATGTTGGATGATTTAAACTAATGCAATTAATGTTTTTGCATGTGAAAGGAGGACTTGGACAGTTGAGATGTGATAAGCTTACAGATAGTAAGGTTTTTAAATGCTGCATTTGTATGTAGATGTGATGTTTGACAATCAAGGGTAGCTATCTGTCTGCAGATCCACCATTTGTATGGAGATGTGATGTTTGACTATCAAGGGTAGCTCTCCGGGGAGTCTATTGTATTCAAGGTTGTGAGTGAGCCTTCTAAAAGATCACTCTGGACTGAATGAGGATGAAATCAGGAAGTCATATTACAATTACAAACTTCTAATTCAATGTATTCCTCCATTGATGAGATACAATTAAACAAAATCTAAAATTGTTGCAAGAAAATATAATGTTGTTCTAGGCCAATAAAACACAAATGGTCTTATCTTTCACTGTGAGAAACCCAACTGAGATTAAAAGGGGCTTACCCCCACTCAGATAACGGGCTATCCATTGTTCCCAAGAGAGAACATTGTTTTTAAGGGAGACACTTGTTTTTAAGAGGAATACATTAGCATGAACCAATGAAAATCTGTGCCTCACACCAGTCTGTCCAGGGCTGACACCTTTTCACATTCAAATATATTGATACAGGAACATCTTGCAAACTAAAAACATCAATCTGGTAATCCTTAAGAGATCAGTAATGAATGTACTTTTAATTAATATTATTTTTAATATAATGTAATCTACATTGTGCTCAAGTTGCAATATACATTATATTATAATGGCCAAACAGGCCTCAGATGGTAAATATTGTGGTGTATTACATGTATGTATACTATATGAAATAACTTGCACAGGCCAAACTCACAGAATTGGTTCACTACACAGTGTGTCAAGGAGCAGAGCACGCTGTCACGTGTTGCCATGTTTTAACACTGAAAAATTACATGACACTCGTGATGATAGTGAACCAAATCTCCTTCATTGGAAATCTCTAACCCATCTTTTAATCCAATACAGAGGTCTATTTTAATCATTTGATAACTTAACCTATGATAAATGCTGAACACAACAAGCAAAAGAGTCTTTTGGTTCAGAGATCTGAAGCAGGTGTGATGAGCTGATGAATTGCCCACAGGTCTGACTGAACTGAGTAACTTAAAATGAAGCCATTTGAGCTTATGGAAAAGTTCTCCAGCAGAAATGGAGTTTGAATGCTCACAGCAGACAGCATAAGAGTTTAAAATGCTATCACAGCTTAAAGTAATACACTGTCAGACTACACTGCAATAACAGTAGTCAATAAAAACTCTGAGCAAAAGATGAAAAACTAATTTAACCTCTGAAAATAAATCTGCAAAGTAACATGACAATGGTACATCTATTCCCTAATGACTGATCACCAAAAGAAAATATTTGTACCACATGTCTCAATGCAAATTGCAAAAGGGTTAAAAAACTAAAATTGCTTCTCTGCTTGTCCCTTTATCAGGTTGAAAGCTGTAAATCCTGGCCAGAGATGTCTGGCCTCATCAGACAAGACAGCGAACCCTGCAGAAAAACAATCTAGAAAACTGAGGATGGGTGTGAGGACATTCAAAGGCCATTTTACACCTCACTACACTATACCATCACGAATAGACATGGCCTCAAAATTTGCAACACTAATTGTTAGAGAAAAAAAATCCACCCATCTTCCAGACAAACACTGACTGTACAGCACACACATTGACTAAAACAATCTCGTAACACATCTGGTATAGACTTAAAGACTATCCAGACATAAACACTACACACCATACAACATATTCCAAACTTAACACTACATTTAAAATCAACATTCTCCTGTTACACACCAGAGACATCTAATCTAACACATATGCTAAAGTGATATCATTCACACCCATATTAGCAAAACTACAACATTCATAAGAAACTTACATGGCAAAGTCACACTTTGATGATTATGTTTTAATTGCAATAACAAACTTACTGTCTAAATCTCAAATCAATAATCTGACTGTTGTTGTCATAAGTGGGGACCAGTGGCGCCCTGATCCTCAACTTATCACTAAACAACAGCACAAAAATTTTCAAGAAACAATCAAACCACTTACATCTCAACTCCTAATATCAAAGGTGACTTAGTCAACATATCACATACACACCTATATAAGTATTCACATATCTCTACACTCATACACCTACTTATACACGCAAACACATTGAAATCTGAGATTCTAAATCTTCAAGTGTATGGACTACACATACTCATAAACATGCCTATACACACAGACACATACAGATACATATACACATAGGCACATACCTGCACACATAGAAATCTAACATGAGATTCTGAATATTCAATTGTGCTCATGGACTCAACATGTTCTGAACATATACTAAATTAATCTTAGGCCTACAAGGTGCTTATATTAGAAAATTCAGAGTTTCCCTCGAAACACTCATTATAGATGTGTGTATGGAATGATTACAACATTATGTGCCTATTACTATTATTATTACTATTACTACTATTATTATTATTATTATTATATATGGTCTACCATGCCCATACCTAAATCTATTGTAGCAATATTTTACTATCACGTTTATTGATACACCCTATGAGATGCATTACCAAATTTGACTTTAACATGTTCTGTTATTTTTTTTAACATGACCCAATATATGCATACCTGAATGTTATTTAACACTTTCTGGTTTTTATTTTCTTTTATTTTCACATGACCCAATATGCATACCTGAAGAAGGTTATTTTTACATTTTCTGGGTTTTATTTTCATACAATCTATAATATGCATACCTGAAGAAGGTTATTTTTACATTTTCTAGGTTTGTTTTATGCATACCTGAAGATCATTTTAACCATTCCTGGGTTTATTTTTCATACAATCTGTAACATGCATATCTCAAGGTTATTTTAACATTTTATTTTCTGGGTTTTATTTTTATAATATGCATACCTCAATGTTATGCCTTGTTGTTTTGAACCTGATCTTTTGCATCTTCTTCTTCAATATCCAGAGACCAAGTACATTTAAATTCAACTAAACTCCAAATACAACAGGGGGAAAGAACATTGGTAATTTTATAGATCAGATATATTTGACCTGGTGAGACCGTACCACTTGCACTTTCCACATCAAGGTATCATGTGCTATGTTTTTTATTTATTTTATTTATGGTTTACCCTATGAACCTCTTGATAATGTTGCTGAGTCTATCAGTATTGATCAATGTTCAATCAATGAATGGTCCTTAAGATGTGCAGGTGTTTCACACAGTGATGTATTGTCAATGACATGATCCCCACCTGACGATGTCTGAAATCAGAGGAGATCACCGTTCAGAGGTGACAACTTTCTTCAAAGGGACAGAACGTCTAAAAACAGGTGGTTTTTTCGCAAAAGAATGGGACATTCATTGAACAAAGCACAGAGGCCTTGGTTGACACACTGAACTTGAACACTACGAACACTACAGAGATTGGACACCACCAAGAGCTAACATCTTACTGCATGTTGATCTCATCGGGACTGTTATGTTCTCCGATATGATCAAGCGGCGGAGCTGTAAGATAATTTCCTAAATAAGATAGCACCCCCCCAAAGGACACTGCATGGGGGCAAAGTGAGTGCGCGGGAAAAGCCACTCTCCACGATTCACAGTGGACTTCCCACTGAGACACATTTGGGTTTCAAAGACACACCTTTAGGGTGTCATACATTTGTATTCTTTTCTCTAAAAGCAAACTGTATATGAAATGCTACATCCACAAAGAATCTAAAATCTGTATCTTATTTGTTTTCTATTGGAATGTCTCATTGCAAGTGGTTACAATGGTCTCATATAACAACAGAATTCAATGTTAAAGTATATGTGAAACTTCATTCAATGTTGATAGACACCTCCCTTTCTAAGCATAAACCAATCACCCACTGTATACAGATTAAGGACAGCCCTTAGTTTTTACAACAACCAATCATTACCAAATTCCTATATGCTTTGTTCTCTGGTTATTTAAGGAGATGTGTAGAAGATTTAGGCGGGACTTTCAATATCGAGAAATGCACCCCCATGATGCTGTCCTTGCACAGCATCATGTATTGTTATTTTACTTTGAGGAATCTGTAACCAGATCTTCATCTCATTACCAGGTATGCAATGGGTTTTCGTTCGATTTTCGTATTCTAATTGGAATGTAAATTGGCTTCTGAATTATGTTTTACCTACCTGGTTAATAAATTGTTATATTTGATTTTATTCTGTGTTGCTCGGTAAATGTTGACACTGCAAGTAATATCGTTGTATCCGTAGTTACCGTAAGGACTGAAATCAGGCTAGGATCGGCCCAATCCCAGTTAGATAGTGAATAATACATCAGCTGAGGATTTGAGAGATACGACTAGCAATTGGCGTTAGTTTAAGTGTACTTAGAAGCGTGGAGGCTGTGTTTCCGTTTAGAGTAACATTTCTGATTACTCTAAATAGGGTCAGCCTCAACCTCTGTTTATTTCAATGTTATTCTATTCATTAATCTTGATTAGAAATAATAATTGTAATAATTAAGTGTCACCTCTAAGGGGACTAAATAAAGTATGTTTAAAGTTGAGCACGCAGAAAGCGGCCGCTTAAGCGTATAGTCCAACCTCTGGCAGCGACCAACACTGATTCGCTTACGACCGTTGACCAGTATATTAATTATGAGGCCCGTACTAGGATCATGTGCGACTGTGAGAACCGAATGAACGAGTGTAATACCAGAGCTTTATCAGAATAAATAAACAAACATCCATCTAAATTCTGTAAGCTTTAAAAGTAATAATCAATCAAATTGGTAATATAATATAAACTAAACCTTTGTCTTTGGAGTCAGATTAGAGATAAATATACCTAAATTACGTAACGCCAAAACGTCATCTGCAAAGCTCCGGAAAAGACCGAACGCGCTATCAATCCTTCCCATGCGGTTTGGACTTCGCCATTGGGCCAAACGGATGGATGGGGGATATAAAATTCACCCCCTTACAGTATGATTGTTAACTGGACTGGATTGCACATTGAACTTGAAAGCGCGACCCGCATATCCGATAGCGCACATGCACAGGCAGAGCTTTAACGACTTTATTTTTGAGTCTTTTTTGCTTAAACGGACAAATGCTCATATGTCAAAATAGATTTCTTAGTGATTTTCATAGTAAACATGTGGTTACTGTAAACATTGTATTGCATTCGGCCTTATAATAGGCATAATCTGTCTCTGTCATTAAAGTTAATTAAATATCAAAAAAAGAAAACATTTGTATCTTTGTAAATAAAGATTAATCCACATTTACTTTAAAATTTTTTTGCCAAACATCCTTTGTGTTGAGCTTTGCTATTTTAAATAAGTTTAAAGAGTAACTAAACCCTAAACCAACTTTTTTAAGTTAATGATCTGTAAGAATGGGGCTTTATTAGTGCTGTTCATTGATTTTAGTAAGTTTTTTGACATTTGGATGTAAAGTGTTTCAATACTACAATATATGGTGTAAAAACATCTGAGTGCTGCCCTCTTCAGGTTGAACGGTGGCTACTACAGAATTTTGAATTACATAGAATTTTCCTATTGGATGGTGGGTCCAAAAAATGACTCGTGACGTAAGCAGGTTTAAGATCACCACGCCCTTGTTACAATCTCACCACACACTTAGTTCGTCCCCTCTATCTCCTTGGGATCTGCCCACTTTTCTTGCATTTTTCAAATATTGCCAGTGGGTGGAGTCAGGCTCTGACCAGGGGTTTAGTTACGCTTTAAGGTTTATCTGTCATGGTCTTGTCAGACCTTCTGTACTAGATTAAGGTCTGAGTACATCTGACAGGACCATGACAGTATTATGTTCTGTGTGGGGACACGTGGAGTCATATTGTGTATGTGGCATCCACGTGTTCCCACTGTCTTGTCGCTGTCATGGTCTTGCCAGACCTTGGTGTATATTCAGGTCCTATTTCAGAGGGCAAGGTCATGGCAGCATTGTGTTTTGTGTGGGGACATGTGTGTTCACATTATGTATTTGTGTCACTTGTTCCAAGTGTCTCGTCACTTTTACCCTACTCCCTTATGTGCTCGTGTCTTACGTAATTAATTATGTTCACCTGTTCCCCATTGATGTCTTGTCTTTATATTGCCCTCTTGTTCTCTGTCGTGTGCGCGTTCGTTCGTCCTGATTCAGTGTTGTGATTCCTGTTATCCGGTTTACCTGAATCGTGTGATCTACATTAATGTTATTTTGTTCCTGTGTTTTGTTCCTCTGTTTAGTGTTCATCATCCGTGTTTATTTACCTGTTTCACCCCCACGTGGGTTTTTGTGTTTGTTTATTAAATAAATCTTCAGTTTGTTTTATACTTTCGTCGTGTCTGCATTTGGGTTCCTTTGTGTTAAAGCATACCGTGACATTATCATGGAATGTAGATTTCCTGATCTTTTGCTTCATTAAAGGTATAGTTCACACAAAATTAAAATTCTGAAAAATTTTGTTCTAAACCTGTACAAATTTCTTTTTTCTGATGAACACAAAAGAAGATATTTTTATTTTTTGGAATAAAAACAACATGATGGAATTGAATGGATATACTGTACCATTAATTATGTGCTTACCATCATTTATCAAAATATCTTATTTTGTGTTTATCAAAATAAAATAAACTTATACAGGTTTAGAACACAAGGGTGAGTAAATTATGACAGAATTTTCATTTTTGGATGAATCCCTTTAACAAAAATACAGCGGAAATGTAAAAAATTCACCCTTATTATGTTTACATCTTTTAATGCATTCATTCATGCTTTCTTGATACATAGTTACACATCATTTTCTTTCATGGACTATGGACCCCCTAAAGTAGCTTTGGCCACTCCCTGGCCTGAAATCACTGATACATCCTTTAAAGTATATAATTAAGAATGTTTTTGGCATTTATTTGAGATATATTATGGTTTTTATTTATCAAGCAACAGAAACTAATCGTTAGATTAATCGTCCAATTAGTCGTTAAATTAGTCGACTAAACATTTTTTTTGGGAAAATGTATTTTTGGATGTGGGCATGGCGAGAAAAACCTTTACATAACAGAGGCACCAACAGGGGCGTCATCTCCTCTTCCCCAGCTGGATCCTTGTGCCACTCTCAGGGAAGGTAAAATATCTATTATAATCATTCATTTCTAAAAAAGTTTTATTTCTGTATAAAGAAGGTTTTTTAAGTATAGAGCTATGCCTTTGTTTAGCCAGTTCATTCCTCGTTGACTTGGTATTTTTTACAATAATTGTTAA